>NW_009648333.1:4359180-4361644 GCF_000708025.1 Charadrius vociferus | reverse complement strand
GGGGAGGGACCGAGAGGCTGAGCCAGTGCGGGGCCCTCCGGAGCGGGGCTGGCCCCGGCCCATCCGCGTTGCAGACGGAGCCGCGGCCCGCCCTTCCTCCTCCTGCCCTTCCTCCCGCCCTAATAATCCTGCGAAAGGATCCCAAAGTTGGGTTCTGAATCTACATTAAGTCAGTGAACCCCATTTAACCCTCTCGGGCAGGTACCTGGTGATCTCATGGGACCAGGAGCTCACCAGGTTACAGAAAAAACAAGGATGTTTAGATGCCTGATAATACGCTTTTGGATCCCGGTGCTGGATACCTGTTCTAGGAAGTCTTGGCTTTAGAGCAAACGTCAAGATTTAGGTTGCACTGCACGCCACTCAGAGAGGACCACTGTTTGTTAATTGCTCTTGAATCGCTCAGCTTTCTCTAAATCACACTAGACAATTAGGAAGAAATAAGGAAACATTAATATTTTCATTTGTTATGTTCAAGCTTTACCACTTTCCTCCGCAGGAACAGTTGAAAGGACACTTTCAATATTGTGCTCGGATCTAATTTTAACCCTGACAAACTTGGGGCATTTAATTGAGTTTAGATTTTTGAAACCTCTTGGCCGGGGAAGGGAGAGCTCAAACTTTGTCAAAGGTTTATGAATACAGTGAGGCAGTAATAAACTTGCCAAAGAAATGGGTGTGTGCTAAGCACCCCAATGCAAACAGAAGAGAACCCTATTTCTGCACATTTGGTTGGTTTAGTTTGTATTTTTCCCCCTTATTTCCAGGTTCTTCAAGAGCAGCTACATGCAGTTGCCAGCTTCCCTCCATGTGGTGCCCCAGCATGCCTTGTGCTGGTGGTGCCACACATACCATTCATCTGCCCTGGAGAATGGAGCCTACCTCCAGGGTAAGGCAACAGGCACAGCCCCAGAGGCCTGGCTCCTGCGGGCTCAGCAGCAGTGCTCTGGGGGAGGGAGTGCAGATTGCAAACCTGCTCCCCTTCCAAGTGTCCATGCTTCCATTTAAGTGGGCTTGCTCTTTTGTTTCCAATCAGATGCCCAGGGCATCCCACGCATAGTTCTGACTTAAGCCTCAGTCCTCCCTTTGAAAAGCCTGCTCTGAAATGCAGAGAGGGAGGGTTGGATTTGGCATTAAAAAAACCTTAATACAAAATCCAGACTTGGGATAAAATAATCTGGGTGCTCACCTTTCTTCAGCAACAGTAAGTAGTTTTCTAAACTTTTTATTGTTCTTAATAATTTCCAGTCCTGTGGGCCAGTAGGCCAGGGATACTGCAAAGAAAGGTTTAGGAAACAGTACACAACTGAGGAAAAAAACTGGGCACACGTACCTTCCTTCTGAGGCAGGCTCTGGTTTTTATTGCTGATGAATGATGGGTGTGATGCCCTGCAGACTGCCTAAGTGAGCACTGCATGAAGGGGAGCTGGAGACTCTTAGGTAGTTGTAAGACTTTAGCATTGGCATAAAGTACTAGCAACTCCATGATTTCTTCCGTGTGCTTCAGACAGATGCACTTGTATACAATATGCTTTTCCCAAAGACTGAACAGGTTCACAGCAAAACCTGTTTTGCTGTGTTCTAATGGTGAGCTGCTCAGCTGTCACTGCCAGCTTATCCTGCAACAGTAGCATCTGAGAACTGGAGAGACTGAAGGGAAGAATTGGAGCCCCAGGCAGAAAAAGCGTGCAAGGGCTCATGGTCCAAGGCAATTCTAGCTCATGGTACCAGTACTGTGACAGAAGGTGAAGTTGGTTTAACAATAATTATGTTTCAAAGCTACATATTCCTTGGGGTCTGCATACTTAGCTTTTAGAGATGTTGTGTTGTGCTAGCCACATTTAGTCTTTTCTGGACAACTCGCACAGACTGGAAGTCCTTTTAGGAATAAAAGCTGAGATTTTCAGAAAGTTACAGGAATTTGGGCCTGTAAGAGAAACATAAATTCTTGGAAGTATTGGCAGCACTGCATTATGGCTTCTCCAAATATGTGTCTGCTTAGATGAGCTGATGGACTTGAACTCAATGGTCTGTAGCAGGAGCTATGACAACCCTCCATAGGAAGGGACTTTCGAAGTTTAGAGGTATATAAAAACACCTTTTACCTGTAAAAGCCTGTATATTTGCAGTGCTAGTTTGATTTAGAACATCTGTAGAAATCTACCAGGCAAAGATATTACTTCCCAGATCTTGTTCCTGCACTATAACATAGTGCTTGAAGAACTGAACTACTTACAATTTGTGGACTAAGAAATAGTTGCATAATTCTTAGATAATGTAGTATATTTTGGTATATAATGCTGCATAATGATATGTTTCTAAGTTGTTTAACCTGGCTGAACATAGTAATGAAAAATAGTTATGTTCTTCTTTATCTTCTTCCATTCCTGTTCCACTTGAGTGTGTTCACAGAAATTTTTCTTTTCTTAACTTTTGCAAAAAAAATGGATGATGCCGGGGGGGG
>NW_009648333.1:4283602-4359113 GCF_000708025.1 Charadrius vociferus | reverse complement strand
GGGGGTGGAGTGGGTGGGAGGGGGTGCAGCAGAGGGAGGAATTGGTCCTGAAATTCTTGTCCTTCTCTGAATGCAATATAGATTATGTTTTCAGTGGTAGTCAAAGTCTTGACAAAGTTTTTTGTGTTTGTCCAAGTATTTTCATGTCCTGAAGGGGAAAACCAGATGAAATTTAGCTGATCAAATTTAGCTCAAGGGAATCTGGCAATTCGGCATTTTAGGGTGTATGTTTGCTATTTAATTGACCGCCTGAGGTCTAGTATCTCAGGTTGTAATTTTTGTCTCCTGAAGACAGTAGAGATTCAGTCTTTTCCAGGAAGGATCAAAACAAGTGTAGTAAAGCAAGGACGTCAGGGACAGTATTCAGCTTGCTTATGATAGAGATCTGGTACCGTACATTCACTGGATAAGCTCTGACGTGCTGAGGCAGACACAGTAGGAGCTAAGCAGTAAGAACAAATTTTAGGTGCAAACTTTCCACTTGGCACATTTACCCGTAGTAAATATTCGAATGCACAACCTCTAGAATTAAACAAAATTCCTCTACTGTCTTTTACCAGTTTTGTCCCCCTAGTTATAATAACAATAGTACTAGTTATTATTCACTGATTTAGTTAATGAGACCAAAGAGCTAAAACTTGTTCTGCTGGGTGGAGGGGATGAAGGCAACTGTGCCTGAAGGAATCAGTGGGACTTTTATGTGGGCACAGTGGCCACCCTCTCTGAAAAGGGAGGTCTAGTCCCCGGGATGTTCCTCTTGTCTGCCCTTTAGACACTGGGAAGGTTCATCCACTCTGCCTGGTTTGCCACAGAAGGAGGTATACAACAGTCAATCAGCTTTTATGTAGGACAGTTATAGTAGACATTAAGAAACATAAGATACGGTGAAGAAACTCTTTTTGAGGGAACACCAACACCCAGTGCCATGTAACCCTTGTAGACTGTAGACACAAACTTAGGGATGTGATTTTAGCCCCCAAGATGCTGTAATCCTCTTCGGTATTGTTTCTGTGAGACAACCCGATGACTCAAGTACAAAATGCTGCTTCAAAGGTAGATAGACATGCTGGCATTTTAAGATTGTTGCTTACTGAAATCCTCTGCAGTATGTTTCTCTGTTGATGAGTTTTTGGTACTGGCTTGAGTTCTGAGTTAAGCTCATGCTGCAGCAGTGGGCTAGGGATATTGCTGTTATGTGTGGTGAAGGACATCTAACCGTTTCAGTGTGTATTCACATCTATTTTTACAGAGATGGCTAACAAGCTCTGTGCACCATATTTCTCCTAAATACCTTTTAATATTCTGCTGAGAATAGGTATTAATCCCCCCTTTCATAATTTTGTAATAGTATTTCAAATAATCTGATCTGCATTTCAGAGTGCTCTGTCAATTTAATAAATGGGGCATTCTGAATATATTCAGTTGCTTCCGATATGAGGTATTTTCTGAGATACCTCACAGTTGCTCCTGGTAGTTGTTCTATAGATATCCTTTGGAAAAAAAGTTGCAGTTCCTCAGATTAATTTTGGATTTTATTAATTGGGCATTCATGTTACCCATTCTTCTCATAGTCTCTATGACTTTCATAACAACTGGTGTTTTTCTTCAGGAAAACGTTCACACAATTCACCGGGAATTATGTGAATATCTGTGAATTTCAGCTTTCATTTTTAAAAACGACAACAACAAAAAAGTTTCTAACTGTCCTAGAAACTAGTTGTAGAGAAAAAACATAAAAACCTGGGAGTCTCTACATTTAGGAAGCAAATAACTGTTAGATTTCTTGTTTGTTTGTTTTAATGTCATGGTTTTAGAGACTCATTGCAGGATTTGTTTGAACATAGGGCATTGGCAGAGTGAGGACTCAAACTACAAACATATATCTGGAAGATACTTAATATAAAAAAAATGGCAATAGTAATGCTGTAAGAATAGTCAAATTCTGCTTCGCACAATAAGAGTGTTATTGGATTACAGAGTTGCTCAGTGTGACTTTCAATTGTATGTGTTCATTTGGGCAATGTGCAGTGTACATTTCTTCATGACTTTCAAAACTTCTCATGAACAGAGATTAAGGCAGAATAATATATGCCAAGACAGTAAAACAGCTATCTGAAGGCATATTTAGATTGCTAAAGGACAACAGATTTTTACATCTGAAAAGATTAGTTACAGGCAGTTCAAACAATGCAGTTTTAGAAGCATGGTCTCAAGAGTGCACAATTTCAATATGACATATATAGAAACAAAAAATATGAAAAATTTAGAGAATGTGAAGTCTAATTATTATAATACCGTTCTGAAGTAATGAGAAACTTGAAAGTATGGCTGACAAATGGGTACTGGCCTGACAAGCAGTAAGTGTGCATTCCATCAAAAGATAAACAAAAGTCCACAAAAGATATTTTTTAGATCAGATACAGAAGGATATGCAAAGTGAGAAATATCCTAATATATCATTTTCAATGTATAACCTGGACTAATGACTGAAGATTGTCTTGCATGAATACTTTTTTTTTTAATGTCTGAAGTGGTTATCGTACACTTACTAGTTGTTTAGAAGACAAGCACAACAGAACAATTCATGAATACCATGTGTGGTATACAGTGTGTTTCTTTTAGATGCATACAGTCTTTGGCTTCAAGTTGTTGAATTAAGAGCAAACTGGTGGTTATGCTAAATACCTCAACAAAGGAACCTCTTAATTACAGCTCAGCATTGCTGAGCGAGTCTGAATTGTGGAAGAGATGGGATTAAAAGCAGACTCTGGACCCTGATTAACTGTGTGTGGTGAGCAAGTGGCACGCAGGAGGTGAGGTTCTGATGGGCTTGAAGAGTCACAGCCTATGGAGTGCAAATCATGGCCAGTCAGAGATGTAGACAGCAAAATCTCTTCTGCTGATCTTCCTTTAGCCTCAAGAAACTGTCCTTGCTTGGCTGTTTGGTAGATATACTTATATACATTTACATACGTTATGTACTCTTAACATCACAGTGTACCAGTACTTCTGGGGAAGAAATGACCCTGCCTCTCCACCATTAGGACTCTATTACAAACATGTTCTTGGGTATTCTCAGCCTTTGCAGAGAAGGCTGCTGCACTGACAGCTTCAAGCCAGCCATTACTGAATATTGTGTGTTGTGGTTATTTAATTTGATTTCACAAGTAATGACCTAATAATAGTTGCACCTAAACTGTCCTATGACAGTAAAGTCTTCAACTGTCCACCGGAATTCCATTTCATAAACCTGTGTTATTTCTGACGTGTCTGTCTAACTTGAAGATTTCCATTGACAGTGACTACGTCATCTGTCTAGGCAGTCTACTCCAATGCTTCACTTATGACTAGAATATTTCCTAATTTCTTATCTGAATCTACATTTCTGTCATTTGAGCTTGGTACTTCTTATCCTGTCCACTCATGAAAACAAGAATGGACTAGTTCCTTTCTATAACAAGATACATACTTGAAAATATTGTCATGCCCTGCCTCAGACTTTTCTGTCTTATGCAACACAACCCTGTTCAACCCTTTTTTGCAGATCATTTTTCTCTAGAGTTATGTTTTTCACTTTGACTGCCTTCTTTTGGTTTCTCTCCAGTTTTCTTCATCTTTCTTGAAACCTAGCACCCAAACCTGGACACAAGGTCCTGTCTGAAGTCTTACCAGTGACAAGTGAAACAGGAAAATTACTTTAAGAACTTTGTAGATTCCTAACTGTAAGACTTTCATTACATTGTCTACATTTGTTGTTGTTCTGTTTTGTTGTTTTTTATTTTAAATAGCACTGCATAGCTCTTCATCTCACACTACACTACAGTCTCCAGACTTTTTTCTTTTCTCTCCTCCTTTCTCTCCTCCTTTCTCTCCTCCTTTCTCTCCTCCTTTCTCTCCTCCTTTCTCTCCTCCTTTCTCTCCTCCTTTCTCTCCTCCCTTAGTCAGGTGTTTCCCATTCTTTACATGTACAGATGATTCTTCTCTTCATGTCCAGAATCTCACATTTGTCTCAGCTGAAATTCAACAGGTTTTAGAGCATTTCTCTAAAATGAAAAGAAGTAAAAAAATTGACTGTCAGAAATAATTTTGAATTCTAAACCTGTCCTGCAACATAACTGCAGCCCTCATAACTCACGTTATATTGAGATTTAATGAAGATATTCTTTCTTCTGTCTCCAGGTTATCAAAGAATACTTCAGCTGGTGCAGCTGCGATGAAGTCTAGAGGGTGTCTTGCCTTTAGAAAGCTCTTAGGCACCACGTATGCAGCCTGGGTGGCCCAGACAAAAATGTTATTGAAGAAATTATAGTCTGTAAGCAAACCTCAGTCTCTTTTTCATTTGTGAGGCCATCTTGAGGTTATGTGTTCTGAAGACAGAAACTGGCCAAAAAAAAAATGTTTTTGCTACTTGTTCCAGCAAAAGCCTGAGTGCCACTAATCCAAGAACAATTAAGCTGGGAACAGAGACAGGCTCATGGGAGAATACTAGGTTGCAGTTTGGTAAAGAATGTCTAATCATGGAAACTTTAAAGATCAATATTTTAAAAAATTACTTATAGATTTAGATACTGAACTTGTAACACACCCCTAGAACCTCACTTCCAGTACATGGTTGCTTTGTGCTTTGAGAAAACCAAGTTCTTTAAGCTATATAAGACTAAGTGCCTTAAACACTTCTTCCAAGATTTTAAGTGATTCAAGATTTCCTGCCTCAATTTTTATCTGTTTCTTGGTAACTGCACAGTAAAAAGCTGAAGTTATTTATGGTACATGTAATACTTAGATCTGTGATTAGAGATAGTTTAGTGCATCCAGCAAAAAGCTAGCTAGACATCTCCTTTCAAGCTGTTGTAGTTCACCTTAATGATCAGAAAACTCTTTGGAAAAAAGGCACAAAAATTATTTAGATACATTGTCTTAAATTGCCTTTCCTTCAAAAATATCAGTACACCGTGGGTTTTAGGTCAGTCAATATCCTCTTACTGTTTACTATGATCCACTATGTTTTTCATAGCACCCTCTCTTTCCTCTATTATCTTGTGGCAAGAAAGTCCCAAAATAACTTGGCTGGAGGAATAATAAAACATTTCTTTGCAGAAAGAAAAAAAGCTAATCTGGTTAAATTCAACCATTTTGTGGGACTCACATTTTAAAAGTTACAGAAACATTCCAGGTTTGACATGTAGTATCAATGAGTTTGGAAGAAGGCTGGTTCAACTATTCCAATTACTCACCATACATCTCTGAAAGTTGAGGTTGTCCCTGAGGATAGTCAAAGTCCAACACTGAGGACAAGTCATGTGTCTAGTGAAAGCAGTTGCATATATACTGCATGGTGTGGTATTGTTTGCTCTTCTCTTACTCTTGTTTTCTTTGTGTTGCTTCTGGGAGCTAAGTTTGGATTTTATTTACAGTTGCTTCCTCTCTTTTGGGTTATCCATCTCGGCCATTTGTTGGCCAGGAGGCCTTCTATATCTTTCTCTATCTTCTTTTTCCCTTCCTTCCCATATGCTGTGCCTTCCAAAATCCTGAAACTCAGGCTGCCTCTGGCCCTGAAGCCATTTCTATTTTTATTCTAATTTCTCTTCTACCAGCCCAGATGTCACCCTTAGTTTGTCTTAAGTCTTCAGTTTCTCCCTTCAGGAAACAACTCTATTTCGAGCACATTGCTCTCACTTTCCCTGAATATTAAGAAAAAAAAAAAATCTAGTTCACGGCTTTATATGATCTGGAGCCCTCTGTTGTGGACCAGCCATCTTCCTTCATTGATCTCTTGTTCTTTATATATTTGTTAAATTTCTGTTTTCACAGTTCAATTTTTATGTGTTTTTTCTTATATGTTTTAGATATTCTTGTGAACAAGATATTTCTTGTTATTTCTTATTTTGTATTTTATTGTTTGATGGTTATTCACACCGTGTTTCTGTTTCTTTGGCGATAACTATTTAATAGGTTTTCCATAGGTGACTTATGAAATGTCCTAATTTCTTTACCGTACTCGTTTACTTTAAATTAAGCACAAGCATATTTCTAGAAAGTTAGTGCCATTTTGTATCTCCATCACACTAGAAAGTCTAGTCTGATTTGCTGTCTTCTGTTTGCAGTATCTTTCATATTAGCTCTATTACATTTCTCATCCTCCATAGAATAATTGTATTTAGGTTATTTTGCTACCTGTGATTTAATGATCTAATCTGGTATCTTTTTTTTTTTTTTTTCCACTTGCACTGTTATTTTGTTTACATGTTAAAGTGCAAAGGAACAGGGGTTGAGGTTTTTTTACTTAATCTGTTTCATGTGATGCAAAGCACAAATTAAATTCTTAGCAACATTATCAGAAATTTCAGCTGAAAAGAAAACTGGCAGGCTTATCCGTTGGAAGGCCTAGAGCAAAATAACAAGAGGAAAAAAATATAGGTCATATGGCCAGAATGTTTTTGGAGTGATGCTGTGGTAGAAATCTTGGCTTACACTGAATTGTCCCATGCTTGGCTATGTCTCCAACTGTAGGTCTTTGCCATTTTGTTGGGGCTGAATACTGATTGTTGAATTAAGTGGTAAAACTTCAGAGAAATCAAGGTTCATCAACACCACAGAATACATAGTAGGAGTTTCCACGTTGACCTAGTTCTCATTCTCATAAGGTCTGGCCACCACAGTAACTTTGTTGCATTTCCTTCATTAGAGTACTCTTTTAAGAATGACCGTCTCCTTTATTGTCTCTATACCCTGATGTGAATCTATTTAATAGTCCCAGATCCCGGTTCACTGACTTATGTGGTCTTCCCTAATTTCAGGCTCTGTGGCCACACTGCCACTTTTGCTGGTTTTCATGAAACTACAGCAGATTCAGCTGCTGTAGGATATTTCTCCTAGCTGAAGGACAGGACCATTTATAAAACCACAGAGAATGGATTGTATTAAAAATGTTTGAGCAGGTTTTCAGTGCAGAAGTGATGAAAATGACTCGCTGGGAATGGGAACAAACACAACCACGCTTAAAACCACATTAAATAGTCATGATTGATTTTTGCTGTAGATTAAACTCAATAGGCTAACGTGTTTTTTATATTTGATATGGTTGGTTTAAATGGAGTTCTGAATCATCTTTAACACATCTCTAATAGCATATTTTTTCCAGTTTAAACCTGGCTTGGGTGTACAGTTTCTGGTATAGTTTGGTTGGAAAACATTCCAATTGTTTCTTCTGCCATCATGTCAACTGCTTCTTGAGGAGACTTATGCAAAACATGTAACACATATGCAACGTGGCGTGGTTTGAGTTTACTAAATAGTCTGTCTATACTTTTTTTCTCCATGTAAGAAATAAATCCTACTTTGAAGTATTAGGTCTCTGTGCTTCTTACCTGTTTTCCTACTCTTTTTCTGTGAATTTAACACTATCTTTTTGGAGACCTTAAAATAAACCAGACTGAAATTGCCTTTGATATAAGAAGGCACAACCCCTAATGAAGTCCACGGGAGTTATGTCAGCTTACCCAAAGACTGAATTTAACCTCTCTGTTTCATTGGGAAACCGGCACATCGTGCTTAGTTTTATTTTTGCAACAGCCAAGGCCTGGTTTTGGAGAGGTAAAGCTCTATGACAGGCTGTTACTAAGGATATTTTGTTTCAACAGCACGTGCTTTGGAAATTTCCATGCAATATATAGTTTTTATATGAAGATCAGTTAGTGCGCATCATCATGGATTTGTTTGGTTTTCAGTGATAATTTTGTTTGGTAAATCCCGATTCTTGTTCTTTCTCATAATATTTACAATGCAATTTAAATACTAGAAAGGATTTGTCAAACCATCTGGCATCCTCGGAAGTAAGAAACCCTGGCCCTGGAGGAAAGGCAAATGAGTAATGTAGGAGCAACTAGTTAGCAGAGCACTTGCATTCTACTTGTGTAATAGCATACACGAACCTGTAGTTTATGAAAGAGTAGGAGGTTACTTTTCAGAGATACTATTTTCAGTGAATTCTAGAGGGAGAAATTTTTTCAGTGTGGAAAATACTCTCTGCAAAACTGGAAAAACACCCGTTTCATTCTTATGTTAGGCGTCTTGATTTGAATGCTAAAAGTGTAATCGAAGAAACCTTTGCTTTGATGTGAAGGCTGTACAATGAGTATTAACATGAAGATGGTTTTCTCAGAAGCTGCATTAATCTTCTGTAGTCATGTTTTTCTTTTATCAGACAAGGTTGTGAGGGTAACTGTGGACGTTTGCTTCACTGTTAATACCAGATAAACAAATGTCTATCAGTTTCCTCCCTCTTGGGAAGTTGGATGCTTTGCTGAATCTGTGCAGCTTTGGCAAGGCTGACTTTCCAAGCAAAGGAACTAATCTTCCTATGGAACTTACATAAATATCACACTGTGACCTCCGTTGAAAGGTAGCCAATAATTAGTTTGTATAGATCATTCCTTTTTCCAAGTTTCTCCCTGAGGCTTAGCAGAGCCCAGTGAGGACATATAATGTATCCTTAAGCTCTGCATGGAGCCTTGTACAGGTAAAGTACTTCAGTCTCAAGGGAATCTCTGGGCAACCATGTACATTTGGTCTGAGCAATCAGCTACGTCTGTGTGAGGGAAAGGGAGAGACTGGAAAGAGATCTGCTAAGGGGATGGGGAAATACAAAATCTTTGGAGATTTCTGGAAACTTCTAATGTGAAGGAGCTGTTTTAATTTCAAGGCCTGCAAATTCTCAAAGAGCACCTGTGCTGAGTTTCACACCACTGATTCTGTTGACTAAAATCATCTTCTTCTGATGAATTGACATGAAATAATAATCTAATATAGCAAGCAGTGGGGATGGTAGGTGCAGGAAGGAAGCACAAATCAGGCTTTGGGTAGAAGATGGGGAAGGAACACCAGAATTATTGAATCTGATTACCAGTAACTGAAAATTTTAGGTGATGAAGCCTCTGAGCAAATGATATATTGAACAAACATCAGGAACACAGAAAATTTCAGAAATTTTCAGATGTTTTACATGTTGGAATATTTACAGGGCCATTTTACATGGTTTTATGAAAGTCAACTGACTGTGCTTTTCTTGTGTGGTGGAAATTCTAGGGCATAATACATTAATGCTTCACACTACGGAGTATGGTCAGTAAGGAAATAAATATGTCAGTAAAGCAATTATCATGCAGATTAAAAATTAGCTAACTGATAGGTCTTGAATAAGTGTATGGAGGGAATACTTGTCCAAATACATCATTTTTTGGTGAGGTCCTGCAGGGATCTATATGCTTATACAGCAGATAGGAGTGATGACATTTGCTTTGGCAGCGATCTAGCTTGCTTGGTAATCTAAGCTTGTTTAAAAATGGGCATTTTAATACAGCAAAACTACAGGTAACACACAAAATTAGTGGTTGTATTTCGCAGACCAGTAGTTGTGAAAGCAACTTTGCTGTTGGAGTGAAGATACAGCTGAACAAAACTCGCCACACCGAGGCAGTGACTAAGAGATGTCACAGTGCTTAGGCTTATGTATCCTTCGATGTTAGATAGGACAAAATGGCAGATAGACCTGATTTTAACATTTGAGATGTTGTTACCAGAACTGGGTGCCAGTGTGGAGCCCATGTATTGTTAAAGGCCGGTGATGAATTAGGAGGGATTCAGAGGAGTTTCAGTAAGGCTTAGAAAACCTGCCTTACATTTAGGAACTGGTTTATCCAAGATAACTTTAAGGGTTTTGCTTAAGATCAACAAGTATCTTTATGAGGCAAGAATGTAATGGGATCCAGCTGTTCGTGTACACAGTAAAAATAAGGAGGAGGTGAGTGTGGGGAGAAACACTGTTGTTGTGAACTGTTCACTTCTAATCAGCCTTTACTTGAGTGTCCAGGTCAGGCCAGCTCCACTACCTAGAACTGCAAATATTTTTACTGGCTCCTGTGACTGTCGCGCTTGCCCATTAGTAAGACAGAGTTAGCTTAGCTTATGTAGCTGAAAGGAAAACAATTAATTTCTGTCTTGGTGCTGTCCATAACTTCATTTAAGAATCTTAATATTCTAAATAATTTCTTCCTTCTTTTTTTAAAGGGCACCAATGCCTCTGCTCTGGAAAAAGACATTGGCCCAGAGCAGTTTCCAATCAATGAGCACTACTTTGGATTGGTCAATGTAAGTACCATTTTCAATATGAAAACCATATACAGAACCATGGATTTGATGTTACTTGAACTTTGGTTTCTTCTTTTCCTTTTTTTTTTTTTCTCCCCCAATCCTTCTCTAAGGTAGGATTGTCTTTTTTTTTTATTTTTTAAAAATGCTGCTCACATTCCAATTTTAGGCAAAGTGGGCTGCAAAGCTGTATCAGATGTTTGAAGATAGCTTCATACACCCCCAGAGAAAACAGTTTACTGTTCTATGAATGTTTCCAGGAATTAGAGCTTGCACTTCAATAAAGTTAAAAGTCTATTTTAGCTATGAAATGTGAGGGAGTAAGTGGTGGATGTATGGACAAGCTTAGGTACAGTAATCTGCTTTGGGGACTCTCTTAGGAGGAGCTTTTTTATCTGACTAAGGAGAGAATTGATCAAGAAGGGTGTTTAATCACTTGTTTATTCCCATATAAATAAAACAGATATAGTAATTCTTTCCATTCAAAACATCAGTCATTCTGCTACTGAGCACCCAGTAAGAGTATATTAATATATGGAAACAAGCTTAACGAGATCCACTACAACAAATATATCTTTTGGAAGTGGAAACTTTTACTTCATATCCTAGTTAATTTAGAATACCATAGGTTTTTTTCTGTGGAGTGTCAGGGGTGGGTGTGGAAATATATTCATACAGCAGCTGCATGGCAAAATGGCTGGTATGTGACGGGGGCACCAAAGCCAGAAGTTGAACGAAGCAACTAGTTTTATTGTGATGTACAGGGACTAAGATTGTTTTTAATTTTATATGGCAGTTTGGGAACACCTGCTACTGTAACTCCGTGCTGCAGGCATTGTATTTTTGCCGGCCGTTTCGGGAAAATGTATTATCATACAAGGCCCAACAGAAAAAGAAGGAAAATCTCTTGACTTGCCTGGCAGATCTTTTCCACAGTATTGCTACTCAGAAGAAGAAAGTTGGAGTTATTCCACCAAAGAAGTTCATATCAAGGTTACGAAAAGAAAACGGTAAGTATAAAACTGGAATCCTCTTAGACATTCATACATTGATCAGGAAAGTATAAGTAAACATTGGGCAATGTGGTCACATTAATCAGATGTTCAGGTAAGATTTGTAAATTGCTTTATGTACTTTTGGGGCTTTAGATATTAATATTTTAGTTTCTGTGTACATAATATTATGCCTGAAATAACCATACTGGGTTTCATAAGTTCCCAGAAGTACATGAATTAATGATGTTTTCACAGGATGGTGGGACAGACTGCACTGCACAGTGAGCTAGGGCTGGGAACAGGGTGACACTCTGCTGCAATTTTTTAATTATTTTTTTGTGGAGTACGGCGAAGAGAAACATTGAGAATGGTTGGTAGTATGGAAACTGTGTGACCAGGAGTGCTACAGGCACCACTAGTCCAAAACACCCTGGAGGACAGTTAACTGTATGTATGTGGGGGTGTTCAGTGGACTACACGTCAACCGCTGCTCTTGTTCTTAGAAGTGGTGGACACAGTCTTACTTTGTGAAGCATCAGGCCCTTTTTGAGCATTAGGTTGGTAACATCATATGCCTAATCTTGTAGTAGTTCTGTCTAAGGGTTATGAGGAACATCTTGAAATGAGGAAGCCTGCCACACAGCTCAGTTTTGGCCTGGATTCATATCAGTGTGGGTGGTATGCTTAGAAACAGGGGAGCTTTGAATGAAGAGACAAAGTACAAGTAAAACACCTGGAAGAAATTGCTTCCTGGTGACAGCATATAAATGGGCAGACTGTTCATTCCAGAGCAGGCGTTTGAAAGTGTGACAAAGTTAGCTCTGAGTCATCTAGTGATAAATGCCCCCACACTGTTGGGGATCAGTTTTAGGGACTGGATCTTGTGTTTTCAGCTTTTTTAAATTAGGGCCAGACTTGGTGTGTATTAACCTGTTTATGTGTCCAGTCTATACACTGCAAAGCCGAAGGATCTGTGCGATATTTTCTGAGGAGATCCATATGAGCTTTTTCAGGAGCAGGAGGATAAAAATACACATTTCTTGGAACACAGATTCTTTTTTCTTCAACATGGTGGGCAAATTAAGCCTTCACTGGAGAAGTCTGTACAAAATCACCACTGAGATATTCTCCCCTCCTGCTGCAAGGATTTCTCATTGAAGAGGACAAGTCTCTGCTCATCAGACTTGTGTGTGAAAAATGAGCTTTGTTAGATGGTGTTATTATTACTGTTTGTGGTGGGTTAACCTTGGCTGGCTGCCAGGTCCCCACCAAGCCTCTCTCTCACTCCTTCCTCAGCAGGACACGGGGAGAAAATAAGATGAAAAAACATTGTGCATTGAGATAAAGGCAGTTTAATTAAAAAAAAAAAAAAAAAAAAAAAGAACACATGCGGAAGCAAAGCAAAACCAAAGGAGATTTATTCTCTACCTCCCATCAGTAGGTGATTTCCAGCCACTCCCTGGGAAGCAGAGCCTTGGTATGCATAGGAGTTGCTTTGGAAGGCAAATGTCTTAATAATTAATGTGTCCCCCCCCAAAATCCTCCTGTCCCGCAGCTTTTATTGCTGCACACAAAGTCACATGGCATGGAATATCCCTTTAGTCAGTTTGGGTCAGCTGTCCCAACTGTGTCCCCTCCCAGCCTCTTGCCCAGCCCCAGCCTACCAGCCTTTGGCAGGGGGCATGTTGGAGAGACAGCCCTGATGTGTGAGCACTGCTTGGCGATAGCCAAAACGTTGGTGTGTTATCGACACCATTCTAGCCATACATACAAAGGTCAGCACTTGAGGAGCTGCTATGAGGAAAGGTAACTCCATCCAATGTCTTCAGTTTCCCCAGCATTTTGTCTTACTGTCCAAACTCTGTTCCTAAGTGCCTGAGGGACTTGGACTATACGGGTGGGAGTCAGTGCTGCCTAAAGTTAGGCGTCTAGTCTAAGGAATTAATTTAGGATGAGTCACTCTCTTCCTTTCTTCATGGCCTGTAGTGGGAGCTTCCACAACCAGCTCCAAACAAGAGTGTAACCTTTCAGACAGCTGAAGTTAGGTGGGACAAAGACTTCCCTCAAAGTAGATTCCCTGAAGCCAGTGTGACCGCAAAACTGCTCTTCTTTGGCATGACTCTAAATACTTTGCTAAACAAGGGTCAGTACATGTATTTGGAAAGAAATAATGAATTTAGTTTGCTTTCTTGAAGGAAAGGACATACTTAGCTTTAGGAATCTTGACTCTCTTTTTCACAGATCTCTTTGACAACTACATGCAGCAGGATGCACATGAGTTTTTAAATTACCTGCTCAACACCATCGCAGACATTTTGCAGGAGGAGAAGAAACAGGAGAAGCAAAATGGGAAACTGAAAAATGGCAACATGAATGAATCAGAAGAGAACAATAAGCAAGAACTCACCTGGGTGCATGAGATTTTTCAGGGAACACTGACTAACGAAACTAGATGTTTGAACTGTGAAACCGTAAGCATTGGGATAGATTTTTTTTTGGTTGTTGCCCATTAATAGATAGATACGTTTTATATATATAAATATATGAATCTTTTCAGACATCTGAGAATTGTGGATATTCCTGTAGACTTTACTTCTTGAAGTGAGTATATTCTTTTCTAAAAATTTATTTTTCTAAGCATTACTTGGCTAACTATGCCAAGTCTTGCTGTCCTAATACCTATCACTACAGTTAAAATCCTTGCTAGTTAATCAATACCCTTTCTTATTACTGTAACTTTGGGAGAAGATATTCACATCATTATTCTATGAATAAGTGAAATGTTAAGATGAATTTGTGTTAATTCAATCCTAAGAATGTAACTGGCATACAGAGGGTTTGTTATTAACAAACCATATGTTTTGTTTTATCTCCCTAATACTTTCTAGAGGATGCTGTCAGTTTGAAGTTTTTTATGTTTGAAGTATAAGTAAAAGTTCATTTTAGTTAGGAAACCTGATTGCAACTCTCCTATCAATTTCTGTTGTTTTCAATCACATGCTTCCACTTCAAGGGAAAAGAAATAATTTTTTAAAAAAGTATGTCTCTGTGAGGTTGCCATGTGAAAGAGCAACACAGACTTGGTGAGAACAGTGACACTGACTTTCCAAAAGCTTGGAATTAACCTCACCTAGCCTTTGCTTTGTAAAATGTAGATGTCAAGGATGAAGTAGTTTCCTCAGTTCCTTCTGTAAATGATGGAGATTGCAAAGGAGCTCCTACAGGAAGATCTCTCCATCTGTCTCTGGGCTGTTCCAAGAAACAGAAAGTTTTTAGCAGCATCCAGTATTCTGCTCCATACTGCTTGTCCTGGCTCCGTGGTGTCACTGAGCTGTTGCAATTGTTGGTGCATTAATGCTGTGAAATGGGCCAGCAAGGTGGTCTGACCTAAGAATAATGTGGTTTTAATTCAGACCAGTACTGCTACCATGGAATCCCTCTAAAGAAAATGCAGCTTTAAATTAACTGCATTAAGATGGGAGAAGGTCCCCAGAGAAGGTATCTTCAAACAGCAAGCTGAGGTTAAATAACTAACTTTAGAGAGCTGAAGCTGGGTGAGATAAAGCCTACCCAGGTCCTACCAGATGTGTAAAAGAACATATTCTGACATTTCTAATCATAAAGAATAGCTCTGTACTCCAGGAAAATATGACTTCTCCGGGGATTTGTCTCGGGGTGGGTGGGGGTGGAGGGAAGAGACACAGTAATAGTCAACATGAAAAAAGGGGTTGGACCAAGTTTAGAATAAGCTTATACAAGTGAAAACATGAGAGAGATATTGAAAATTAATTCTTTAATGTATTTCAATTATAAAAGCAAGTTAAAATAAGCGAAAAGGTAAAATCATTTTTTAACTGACAAGCTTCTTTAAATGATTGTGGCCTGATTCTAAATTTATATACAATGTTTACTCAGACAACCTGTACTGAAGTACACAAAACTGCACAATACCCTATTTGTAATTCGAAGTGACCAAGCTTTATGGAAAAAGTAACGCTAGGTATTGCTGCTGTAGGAAGACTTGTCTGTAGCTTCCTGTGAATCCAGAAATACTGTACATTAACCAGGATACTTTTTTGAGTTTGTTTTTCTTCTATTATTTTATCTTGACATTTTTGGGAGATAGTGAAATGAATTAAAAGATGTTCCTTTGCTACAATATTCATATGTGGTACATGAAGAATCATTCCGATTCCAGCAGTTTTTATTCTCATTTACAAAGAAGGCAGTTTGAACCTGGTTTTCCAGCTACCTTTAGTTTTGGGCTGTATTATTCTAGGTCCAACTAGCTCATCTTTTGCTTTCAGTAAATATTTGATGTGCTGAAATCAATAACAAAATTCCAAGCTTCTTGTGGTATTCAGATGAAACACTATACTTGCCAAAGACTTTTCCAAGTATTTAACCTCTTTCTTGATACGCAGTGTGTCTGACAGAAGTGTAGTTCCAGCCATAGGGACACAATGTTCTCTGAAGCTTTTTTACTCTATATCTTTTGAATTCTAGCTGTATGTTTATACTGCAGTTGATTGCTGCCAGTTTTGTGGTTTCCTGTTCCCTGTGGGTTGAATTATGTCTTAGGGAGGACTTTTGTTTGAAGAACTGTTGTTCATTTTAATTGGGTGCGGGGTATGCCTCTGAGCATCTTTGATAATATCAAAATTCATCCTGCTAAAAGTGTTCCTCTGGACTGATACTGACTGCATTCACTGTGTCTATAGGATCCCTGACATAACGTAAAGATGATCTGAAGCAGTACATAACTTTCACATCCATAGCATTGCAGAAATCTGAGCATGAGGGATTTGAATCAGAGCAATGGGTTCAACCCCTCACTGAAGTTCTTGATTTGAACTTCACTATGCTATCATCTGATTTAGTTATTCTAAGAAAGTGCAGTCATAGGAGGCAAAATATGGAGTATTCATGCAGCATTTTATAAACAGAATTTGTTGTTATGACTAAATTCATGTGCAGTAAGTAATTCTGCAGGTTTTTTGACTCAGTTGGAGTATTACAACAATCATCCATTTGGATGACTTTTTTTACATTCCTTAGTCTTCAAGATTAAACATTCCAAGAGAAAAATCATTTTCAAAGCAAAAATCATCAAGATCTGTCATTCTGAAAATGTTTGAGGTTACATTTTTTTTAAAATAAAAACTCTTTATTAGAATTTTTCTCCTATTCTTCCATCTAAAAAAACATTGGCAAAAATGAAATGATTTTGCAAAATAGTATCACTTTGCCATTTTTACCTTTAATCTTTTAAATTTTTAATCAAAATTATTGACCGTGAATAATATTCTGTGGGGAAGTGCAACTGTGTCAACCAGAAATATAAAGTCAGCTTTTGAACGCTCACTGGAGAGAAAACATAACATGGTTAAATATGACTTTTTTTGACAGATGTTTATTTGGAAAATATCTTCATTGCATCAGTGATAGTGGAAATAATTATGTAGGGCATAAACTGAGATTATACAGTGTAATGTATTATACAGAGGGTAAATAAATTTCCAGGAAAATAAGAAACTAGCTGTGTTGCATAACTAGAACATATGTCATGTGCCAGTCACAGCTAACGTAGGGGATGGTGGTCCCTCTTTAATGAAGAGAAGACTGTGGTCACCGGCCCATGGTTGGTGGGCTTGGATTAGTGGAACAGATGGAAGTTAAACTATATGAAAACCAGACTGGTATATTTACTAATAAATATAGTCACACTGAACTAGAAAAAAAAAAAATAAAGCCATTGAAATTAATGATTTTTGTGTAATTTATTTCTGCAGAAGTTGCTCTATCTTTGGCATTTGCACGTAGATATAAACTGCATCTAGATGTACGTCATTTTAGTAAGTCTGTTTTACATGTATATTTTTTGCAACAGGTTAGTAGCAAAGATGAAGATTTTCTTGACCTTTCTGTTGATGTGGAGCAGAACACATCAATTACACACTGTCTAAGGTAAATTAATACATCTCTTGGGCACATAGTTCTGGCTGACTTTGCTACATTTTCCAAGTCTAGTAGGTACAGAAAAGAGAAGTAGAATAGTATTGGGTTTTGAGCTTTTCCTAAGCAGAATAAAAAGACTAAACTGCGTGTTTCCTCTAATGACAAAATATACATTAATGTATTTTGTTTTACTCACTTTCTCTCTCTATGTATGTGTTTGAAAGAGAAAAAAAAATTATCTCTGGGGGAAAATAATTGATTGCCTTGTCATCTGGAAGAATTGCTGCAGAACAATAATTGGCTTCAAAGGGATTTAAGTGTGCTTATCTTTAAGCTTCTACTCAAGTGCTTTGTTGATTAGGACTTATGTGCATATTAGAAGTTAAGTGTGTGCTTTGCAGAATGAGTGCTAGAGTCCCTACAGGGCATAAAATTTCAAAAATCTACTTTTCTGCCACATAAGTTTCTCATTCTGTGTCTCATCCTAAAATTACAGGGAGAAGCATTTTATTGTAAGTTTCAGTTCTGCTCCTAGTACACTCTTAACTATCAAACAAATACTTTGGAGCTCAAAATAATTTTCAGACATGCATGGATCATTATTCTGAGAGATTTTAGGCATGCAGAGTTTTGTCATTGATACAATAAACCAATATCTAGATTTAAGACAATATGCTGCTGCTCTAAGCTAAGGATTATCAGTTGGACAAAATACTCTTTCAAGCTCCAAAATTGCTAAGTTTGAAATTGCATTTAGCAGTTATTCTGGAGTGCCTAGGAAGCATTGCCTGGCACCTCGCTCTGGGCTGAGAAAGAGAAATCATATGATGTACTAACCATTTCCTGAGTCAGAAAGCAACTTCTCTGTGGATACCACAACTGTACTAAGTAGCTTCTGTTACATTTTAAAGTGCTACATCCAGTAAGTTTGTTTGCCTTCTCAACTTCTGTTCCGTCCCCTGTATGATACTGTAGCAGTCCTTAGCCCTCAGGTAGTCCACACTCCAGTAATTAGCCTCATTTTAGAAGGTGAGCAAACTGAAGACCAGCTTTGGAAAGGAGTGCATTTATTTTCTTTTTTTCCCCAGTTTTCTCTGTGTCTGCTCATGGTCACCAGTAATTGAATCAGTATTGGTACTAAAGGCTTTTGTTTTCACACTTTTAAGTTCTTCACTGTAGCCACTACTTTGAACTTGGTTTTGTCAGCGTTACTTACCTTTTACTATGGTGTTCAAAGTCAATTTGAGGTCACACTGACATGGCAGGAGGCTGAAGCATGGATCTTCTGAGGTCCTTTGTAACCTGAGTTGTTATTTGTCTCTATGATCTAGTTACTGGAGAGTGAGCACTGACATTTTCTTACAGCTTATTCTGGTGAACTTGTTAGAAACTGCTGCTGTACATAAGTTACCATCTGTCCTTCAGCTTTCTCCAATTTTTTTATTTAGTTTCTTAGTTGTTAAACTTCCTCGAAATGCCTTGATTGGAGAGGCCTTTTTAAGCAAAGGTACAGAGTGCTTCAGTAAAAGTACCAATAGCATTTCTACTACTGAACAGGCAGTGGCTGTAGCTTATGATGAGATAGAACTGAATCTGCACTACTGCAGCCACCAGGTGAATGGTGGAGTTGAAAGGAACCCCAAGAGGGTAGCCCCTATCTCCACCTCAGACAGGATGCTTGTCCAACCTGTTCCAAAAGATCTTTTATCAGTAGTAGCTCTATTGCTTATTCCAGTCCTTCCTGTTCTTACTACTAACAAGTTTTTTTTTCCACTGTGTAACATGAATATTCCTTGTTTCAGTTCATGCCCATTTCTACTTGCCCTGTGTACTCTGGACATCAGCCAGGGGTTGCTCCCCTTCCTCTTAGCAGCAGCCTTTTACATACAGGAAGAATGTCATCACTTTCTAAGTTGAACAGCCTAAGGTCATTCAGCCTTTCCTTCACTAGCTATCTTCTCTAGACCTCTGCTCATGTTCATTACTCTTTGGCCTTCTCCAATTGAACATCTCTCTTCAACTCTTATCTTTCTTGAAGTACCATTGCCTAAAATTAGGCACAATATTCCAGCAGAGACCTACACAACCCTGAGAAAAATGGATGTTCTAAAAGTTTGTTTATACATTCTAGTATAGTGTCTGCCTTTACTCCAGCAGAACGGCATGCGTTTTGAAGTTCACCCATTGTTCCTTTTGGAAATAAAGGGAAGCAAAATCCCAGTTTTTCTTTTTCTTGGGGTGGGAGGTGCAGGTTGCTGTTTACATATTAAACAGGAAAAGAGTCATCACCTGTATTCTGATTGTCTTGTATGCCAACAGCATGTCTAGTTCCTTTTAAAAAACATATCCAGTTAGAATATGGATTTCCTCTCATCACTCTATGGTATTATGCATTATTAAACACAGTGTAAGTGCTTTTGTGGTTTTGGAAATTTTGCTTTTTCCTTTTTTCCTTTTTTTTGGAAACTTTGCTTTTTTATTTTTTAAAACAATTCTTTTGCTGTGTTTTTACAGCTTTAAGTGCTACTGCATTGAAGAGGTAAATTAAAGAAAAACTGTGCAAGATGACTTTTAAGTAGAGTTAATATTTTTGCCACTACAGATAAATGTTCTTTTTAGTAATTTCTGTAGCTTTTCAGATTGAAAAGGTCCTTGTTTACATAAGAGGTCCAAAGAATACAAGCCTCTGGGCAGAGTCTAACTCCACAGGGTAGAAAATCAGGCCTGAAACAATAGAAGTCTAATAACAAATATAGTACATATCCATTATTTTTATTTCCACTAGGAGTTGCAAAGCTTACCAGTCCATTTGATCCTGACTTTTAACTAGTCTGCCTGTGCTTTTTTATTCCACTAATAATTCTCTCATCTCTTAAAACAGAAAATTTGTATTGTTTATGCATATAAATAATATAAAACATCTTTCACACTGTAGCATAGAGGCTGTAGAGAGATGGACTGTGGAAACACATGAGGTCGATGATAAATTAATTTATCTTGAGCTGGTGTATTTAAAAAAAATCCTTTCTCCTTTTAAAATACCATATAAACAGGATTAGATTGGCCTGTTAATAGAATAGGAAAGAGTAAGAAATGTCTTGAAGCTAGCTGTGCACATATAGAGAAAAGTTCCTCAAGCCTATAGTTCTTGTACATGTAGATTTTGTTTGAACTCTATTCAACGATCTGTTCTTTTAACTGTTCAACATCTGTTAGCAGTGCCATGCTGAAAATTCTCAACTGATGAAACAGCTACTGAGGCTGCAGTTGTAAAAGGCAGCAAAAGAATCTAATTCTCACCTGCCCACCTCCCTTCCCCCAAGGAAAGAGTTATTGCTTACAAATATGCCACCAGGCTTGTTCCTAGTAAAGAGAAAAGAATTAATACGTGCTAAATAAGTGAACTAGTAGTGCCTCTAAATTCCATGACTGTGCCTCACCTTTGGTAGAATAGGGTAACAGCCTGTCAGGTGGATGTAGAAGACAAAGGAACACAAAAACAAATGCTAAAGGAAGTGTAAGGGAATGTCCCTCAGCTTATCAAGTATTTGCATATTTCTCCATCCTTCACAGATGTAATTCCCATAGCAGTCAACTTATCATTTAAAATGTTAGATATTATTGTTTTTAGAATAATTCATACATTTTTAAAGGAATTCAGAAACACTTTGATTTTAATTATTTTCATGGGAGGCTTGCCATAGAACAAACTGATATCTGTCAAATTTCTACCATCTGCATATGTTTCTTTATGTTAGAAAAATATTATTTCCATTGCTTCACTTTGAGGTGGGAAGGAAACTAATAAGTTCCACAAGTTTGTTTGGGTTCTTTTAAGTTAAGACTTCAGGCTTTGAAAATAAACAACAGATTCTTTCCTTAACAGGAGACCTAAAACTTACGCAAGGACATTTTACTGAATCTTACAGCATTATGTTTCCCCCACATATAACCCATCTCTAATCTTTTCTAATGTTTCATATCTTCACTTATGATTCCCTGAAAGGTTACCATGTCTTTCAGGGGAATTGGCTGAATTCAGTTAATTTTGTCTTTAAATTCAAATGTACATCATATATTCCAGATCACTGTTTACCACTGAAGCAAATCCTTTCCAATGATCATGCTTTATTTTAATTTTAGATCATAGAATCATAGGACTATAGAATCATTTTGGTTGGAAGAGACCTTTAAGATCATCAAGTCCAATCATTAATGTAACACTGCCACGTTACCACTAAACCATGTCCCACAGCACTATATCTACCTGTCTTTTAAATACCTCCATCGATGGCAATTCCAGTGCTTCCCTGGGCAGCCTGTTCCAATGTTTGACCACCCTTTCAGTGAACAAATCACTTGTTACTTGGGAGAAGTAACACTTTGCTACAATCTCCTTTCACGTAGTTGTAGAAATCGATGAGTTCTCCCCTCAGCCTCCTTTTCCCCAGGCGAAACAACCCCAGTTCCCTCAGCTGCTCCTCATAAGACTTGTACTCCAGACCCCTCACCAGCTTCGTTGCCCTTCTCTGAAGGCAGAAGATAAAAAATTATACGTATGATCAACGTTTTGTTGCAACTTATCTTTTGCATTTTGTCCTAAATTTCAGCACTTTCTGATCAAATTTTTTAAAGAAAAAAACTAGGAAAAGCATTCTCAGTTAGTATTATCCAATCATATGAAGTGCCTCTCTGTCATGCTTTGTCATCCTTAAAGAATTTAAAACTTGAAGATGGAAAATGCTCCCCTTTTTTGAAGTTATGTAAATAACTTCTAATACCTATGCCCTGGAAATCTATATCATCATCAGTTCTCCCATCTACCCTTGTGGTGATGATGCCAAGAAGAAATAATTGTCCAAAATCCTCCCTTTGCCTTTGTAAGATGATTCTGGTGCTGCCTGCCGTGAGAGCAGGCTGAACCTGCAGACAGCGCGGCTTCAGCCTCCGTGCGTGTGAACTGCATTAGCAGAAGGGAATTTATTTGGTCTGAATGTGTCTGAATTTGCCTGGAGTTCAGAATTCTATTAGGCACAATGTAGGTGCAATTAACAGGACAGTTCTGTACTTCAGATATATCTATTTAAGGCCCAAAGTCACAAGAAAACCTTTGTGCTTAAACTGGTGCTTATGTCTGCATTTACAGTTCTCACAAGACCTGTTCAGCTGCAATGTAACACTAGAGGTGACAAAAAAATTACTTTTTTTTTTTAGAGTTAAGTTTTTTTAGGTACCTAAAATTCTGCTCCAAGTCATACACTATGACTTCCGACAAATCTTTTCTATGAACTGAGAGACACTATCAAACCAGCCTTCCTCTGCCTCTCACTCCAAAAGATCAGTCCAGAAACACTTCCAAGCACATTTACTTGATCAGGATTTACAAAATCTTCTATACTAGCTGACACTTTCCTTTTTGGACAACAAGAAAGTATAATCAAATAACTGCTGTATGACAGTTCAAGAGGTTAGAGGATGCAGAAAACTGTGTTCAATTTATTTCTTCTGTGTAAGAGGATTCAAACCTACCTTACAGAAGAACACCATAAAATGTGAACTATCTGGGAATGACATAAGTGCACTTGAAGGTGTTCCTTTCTGCAAATAATTTGAAAAGGAACTGGATGGATTGAGTGACTACACCCAAGTCTACGTGGCCCCTTGACATGTAAGAGACCAGAATATAAGTTCCATTTTGAGATACCTGACCCTCCACCTGTATCGTATGGAGGTCCTCACCTCCTAATACAGGGCTGTCACAGCAACCGGATACCTTAAGTCCCTTTGCAAACCCCGTACAGTTGCTTTACATGTTTTAGAAAATTGGACTCAGTGGAAAGACGATTTCATCCTGTGTGTCTTTTTAGGGTTCCAGTTCATCAGCCCAAGAGGGGCAAGAGTGTTAAGATCCTTTAAGAACTGATAATTGTATTTATTTCCAGAGACTTCAGTAACACAGAGACATTATGTAGTGAACAGAAGTACTACTGTGAAACCTGCTGCAGTAAACAAGAGGCACAGAAAAGGTAAGCAAAGAGCAGGCTATTGCATCACATTCCTCCTGGGCTTTGACAAACCTCCTTGATATTTATTGTTTAGATAAATAGAAGACTTACACCCCCATTGTGTTCTCTGTGTGGGCCAGAGAACCTATAGACAGATTCAAAGCTATTACATGTGTCTTAATCTAGAAGCTACTGCTAGTTGACTACTGTTACTTTTTATAGTAACTTACTGTTACTGTTTGCTTTTACAATGCAAACATTTACTCATTAAGGAAAGACAGAATGGCTTTGAACTGGTCAGGTCCTTATCATGTGCACTCTAATGCTTTCACAGGATGAGAGTAAAAAAACTGCCAATGATTCTTGCCTTACACCTCAAGAGATTCAAGTATATGGAGCAATTGCACAGGTATACTAAGCTGTCTTATCGTGTAGTATTTCCTCTGGAGTTACGGCTCTTCAACACATCTGGCGATGCTGTCAACTTAGATCGGATGTACGACTTGGTAGCTGTTGTTGTTCACTGCGGAAGGTAAGCTACTTTCATGTATATCTCCAGCTATTGCCAGATATTTGCCAAGGCCAGAGACATGACTGACAAAATGTGGGGAGAGTGGGAGGGAGGACATAAACCCCGCTGCTACACCAGCTTGCCTGTGTCTTGGCCTGAACCTCTTAGCCACCCTCCCTCATAGTAAATCTGTACTTGTTTAAAAAATAATGTCTCAGTCCTCCAAAAGTCACAAGATTGGCTTAAATGAATGGAGGTGTCTCCTTCCTCATCAGCCTGCTTAGAGAGCTTGGGAGCCAGGGCACTGTGAGGGCCAGATGCTGCTATCATTTAGGCCTTTCAACATGTCAAGGCAATGAAAATTACAGCTTTAATAAAGCTTCTCACATATGTCAATACGAAACAAACAGAAAAATCCCTGGTTCTCTAGGAATATGACTTGTTCTTCCTCTTCTCAAAGACTGTATGTAACTAAATATTCACAGTTGATACCAAACAGTTTGCCCCCTTAAATTTAGTTCATAATTTTTTAAAATATTTGCAATAGTTGATACCTGCCATGAGCAAATTGTTAAGTGTTCTATAGGTTAATTTGCAAATGGTCATGGTACAGATGAAAACAAGACATTCAGCTTTCAGTTGATGAAGTTTTTACAAGTCAGTAAAAAGGTGAAAGGAGTAACTGTCTACTGTACCACCAGGGATGTGTTTAGTACGTTCTTCGTAACATTTAGTTACAATTCAGTCTGATAGCATATAGAAATGTGACTTAACAAAATAGACTGAATAGTATCTTCTAATATTTTGGCATTTGTGTTTTTGTTTTGCTTTCTAGTGGACCAAATCGGGGACATTATATCACTATTGTGAAAAGTCATGGATTTTGGCTCTTGTTTGATGATGACATTGTAGAGGTCAGTATGCACATGACATTGTAGAGATCATGTGGTTATGTTTTCTTCTCTATTTGGGGTTTAAATTCTGATCCAGATCTGGGTATAGACTATTAGTCTGCAAAGCCACAGTTTGGTTGTAATGTGACATCTAGCCCAACTCTGTTAGGAAGTAAGATTGCAAACAAAATTATTAATCCTGTAGTTTAATTAATCAGTGTCAGAGAGGGGTGTTCCATTTCAGAATATCATCAAACAGTTTTAATATCAGACTTTAAGGGTTTAATTTGGAATGTTTTCTATGTCTAATAAAATCAATTTAATTCATTAAAACCTAAAATATCCAGGAACTATGCTGCAATCCTTGGCAATATCACTTGGCAAAATCGGACTGGGTAAAGCTAGCATTGCTGTAGAATTTTAATTTCTGAACGATTGGGAAGTTACAAGAAAGTCTGGATTCTGTAGTCAATCTGGGCTTGTCTGAATGTAAATTAGAGTAGGATCTGGCCCACAGCTATTACAGATTCTGTCTAAGCATTCTGCAATTCGTTCTCAAGTAAATCCTTTATGTCATTGAGGCACCTTGGCAAAACTGAGGTCTTGAATCTGATTTCCCAGGAGTAAATCCGATGGAGGAAAGTAAGCACTGGGACATTGGATGGGGCATGTCTTGAAGAGGGTTTCTAGAAATTTCAGAAGGATGGGGTCACGTGGCCACATATAGGTGTTTTAACTATGTTCACTACTGCATTCCAAGGAGTCTCCCTGTTATTGGAAAAAGCCTAATTCTGTTAGGTTCACTGAGACAAAACATTCCTATTGACTTCCATGAGTAAAACCAGTAGGGCTTAGCCCCTGAACGTTACCCTTTCACTGCTTAAATTGCAAGCAGGATTTGCTAATTGCTACCCTGAAACAAATGAGTGAATTTGTCTTTTGTGTTTATGCAGTCATTTAATCCATGTTTGGTGTTTCTTTTACCTAACAGCATATTAAAACCTTTTTTTTTTTTAATTTATTTTGCAGAAAATAGATGCTCAAGCTATTGAAGAATTCTATGGTCTGACCTCTGATATATCAAAAAATTCAGAGTCTGGCTATATTTTATTCTATCAGTCAAGAGAGTGACTTGGCAAACTGTGACAATTGCGCACAACGATGCTGCACGCAAAAGAAGGTGATGGCCCCCGTTAGCTGACTTTTACACAGTCCACATCTTGAATGGTTGAACAACGATACACTGTCTCCTATTAAATGGTCTATGTGATATTGACTATAACCATTCATTTTTTGACACATGGAACTTTACTTTGGGGAGCGGGGAGTTGTTTGTAGTTTTTAAGTCTGATTGAAGAGTCAATTGCAGTCAGATTTTAGTGGAATTTATATGGACTAACATTTACAGATAATAAGATTTGGATGTCAACTGTTAAACCCAATCCATCTAGAGTAGTTTTTTATATGGAAGTGTTCATTGCATTTAGGGCAAAATTGTTTAAAACTTTATAAATGGCTTTGGGGTATGTTGATTTACCAAGCATTCCTTTAAATAGATCCTGACATATACTTACCCATTTTAAGTGTAAGGAAAAAAATCTGTTTCATGACGACTGGAATTGTGGTTGTATAGGGGATTTTTTTACATGTTACTCTCTGCTAAAAAAAACAAAAAGTGTTCTTCCAAAATCATTTAACCTTTGGATTGTTAACTTACAGTGCCTAATCTCAGGCCTAAAATTCACATAGAGGGATTTAAATTACAGTGGAACTAAGTAATTCTGTGTGTCCAGTTACTTTGTTTATCATGAGATAGTACAGATGAGGTGAGATTTCAGAACATACAGAACAATGGAATAAAGGGAGTGAGATGACACGTATGACACAGAGATCAATTACACTTACAGAGATTGAGCTTATTGTTCCGTTAAAACTATATCATAGGTTGTTTACTTCATCGAGTTTGCAGAGATTCCAATGCTGTTCACGTATAACATATCCATCAGGACTGAGATTGCACAGTCCATTTAAATAAGTGTTGTTCATACAATGCATAAGACATGGCTTGATCTTGCAATTTTCTGAATATCTGTAGGTCCCATTTTCATTTCTCAAGACCAAGTCCGTTTCCTAGCAACATAACCTAATACATAACAACCATTAATTTGCATGTTTACACACACTGTCATGTATATGTCATCTCTAATATTTTGGCCGTGTTTGACAGCATTTGGGTCACCACAGAAACAGAGAGGGTTCTGGAGTGTCTGATTTTAAAAACATCAAAAGGCTTACTGCAAAAGGCATAGTTTATGATTTTACTGGGTGAATTTGGCTGGCACTAGTCATGCACTGGCTAATAAAACTGCTGAGCTCACATACTGAAATTTGACAAAGAATGAATGTAGAAGAAAGTATCGATAGGGTATGAGAAGGGATTGATAGCAGGTTGAGGCAGTGGTAACATGGTGTAACTACCTTGCTTGGTTTGACACTGTCACTCCATTATATAATTCTTGAACTTCAGTATGCAAATTCCTATTTCAACAAAGTCAAATGCAAGAACGCTTGTTGTCTTCAGGGAGACTGACAGTTGGTTCTAATATTTTCACGGAAATATTCTCATCTCACAAAATGTATTTCTACCTGTTATATTTCATTCACTCTTGTTAAGTATTTATTAGACAACATTGCTGTTGGTCCTTCTTTTCTTTAAGAAGCCTGCCTGCCACTTTATGGCCGACACTCCATTTCAAGAAGTGGCTTTTGAAGTGCAGCTAAATCTTGTATTTTAGACTTCTGTAGGAAAGAGAATAACTTTTTTTTTTCATTGTAATCTACTGTGAAATGCTAAATAATGGTGAAAATTAAGTACTAGCTTCTACTGTAACCTGAATTGAAGTTCAGTTGAGTTTATCAATGGCCGTTTAGTAAACTAAAGAAATGTAGCACTTTACACTGAATGAGAAGCAGAAGTGGACTTTTCATCTAACATTATTTGTGATTTATCCTGTTATTATACCGATACAAGAAAACAGACGTAGAATGTAACGTTAGAGTACTTAGGTGAAAAACAGGAGTGGTCTACAGAGATCACTCATATGAATGAAGGCTGGTATGCAGGCTCAAGACAAGCATAATCAGGATGCAGCTGTAGTTCTTTTATTGATGTTAGAATGAAATGTTCTGGCTCTAACAGAGAAGACAAACATCTTACAGTAGACTTCAACTCTCACTGAGGCCCAGGAGCTTTTCCACTGAAAAGCTCAATCTGCAAATCACTTTTTAATGGGTTTATTTATATGCATTCAGAATTTCCATATAAAAATATAATACTCACTTGCCTTTTAAAATGGGTGAGGTTTCTCATGAATGAAGGCACTTTCTAGGTCAGCACTAACCAATGCTGGTCCAAAGGTCTGTATTTCACAGTTTACTGCTGAACATCCTTAGGGCATTCTTCAATTTTAAAACAAGCAACAAAAAAGATACTCTTAAGGTTTCCTTTGAGTGTTTAGGGCTCATGTTTATATGAAAAGTAATTTTTCATAAAAATAATTTTTAAATCAGTTCAATTTTAGGAAATGCTTTCCGTATTTCAATTGACTTATCTGAAAATTTATTTTTTTAATGTTAATAATACAAATGTAATATAAATGAATATTTAAATGCTGAAGTACAGGATAATAATCTTCAGTTTTCTCCAGTGGCAAGACAGCTGTAGGTTGTAAAACACACAGATCATTGCAGTATGCTATTGAAAGTAAAATTACTGGAGCAAGCCTTTTCATAAAACATGGAAACCCATTTTAAATTCATGCTGGCCTGTGAAAAGATCACAGCACCGGTATCACAGCAGTCCAACATCAGCGGTCCGACATGAACTCTGAAAAATTGTGGAATACTCACTTTATGCTAACACCAGCTAAATGACGAAGCATTGTCTTTTGATAAGAAAAAAAAAATTGCAGTCATAATTCTATAAAGTATATCTAGTCTACAGTGTGCTGAATGTCTTGACTTCAGTGCAGCAGAAGCTGTCCATCATGGCTGTAGGAACAGCGCCAGTCAAGGCAGCAGAACTTCTCTTCTCTGTCAAATTGAGGACACTCACACGGGTTTTGCAGGATTGGGATCCTCACAGGAACAATCATATGATGTAAAGTATTTTAGTTGATTAAATAAAACATAATCCTTTTTCTCTTATGCTTACGTATAGATTTCCAGTCCCTTATGAAAGAACCGAAAAATATCTGGGACAATAAAAGCTTTTCAGCCAGCAGCTAGAAAACAAAATTGTAGCACAGATGTCTAATAGTATTCTGTGCTTCCCTAAAATGACTATTTTTATGGTGTCGGGTTCTGAGTATATTAGGCCTAATGACATCTGAAGTTTTCTACTTCTTTCACACACTGTTGCTGAAATGCATTGTCCATTTATAAATTTAGTTACTATGTTCTTGCTTAGAAAAAAGAACATTTTTGTCCTGTGCTGTTTTTCCACTGAGCCCAATGAAGTACTGCAGGGCTGATGAATCAGTTATCTTAGCAGATGAGCTCAGACCTCAACTTTTATGTTTCATGGAACAGGCTGTCAGGATTTTATGTAACTTCTATTTTTGGGACATAGCAGAGGGAGGCAGAAGAGGGGAGTAATGGAGAAACCATACTGGGGAAGCATAACACCTTGTCGAAATTAAGTCCCAAAATTACTCCTGTCAATTTTATTTTAATAATTTACAGTTACCTCAGAGCAGTAGATTACATCTTAAAAGTTTTATTCCTTTAGCAGTTGGAGTAAAGCAAATAAAGCAGTAGGCGTTTCCTTCACATTAGTTTTAATAAATATATTAAAGACCTAACTAAGCCGAAACTGTAATTCACATTACATAGTGGGTCCTGAAGTCCTGCCACAACCTGTCTTTTATCTTCAGACATTACATTTCATTCATCCATCTGTTACAGCATCATGTACTTGGGACCTGAGCCGACAGCTTGCAGCTGCCAGTGATTTGATGCCTCTCAGCAGCAAACCCTTCTTGGTTTGTCTCTTTTTTTGCTGCTGACAAGTGTGAGCAGTATCTTACAGCTAAACGTGTACCAGACATTTTAAGAAGTTTTGGCTGTGTACCGGTTCTTTGCTAGTAACTTTTATCAGTGTTTGTTTTAATTTATTTCTCTGTTGGTCTGTTATTGTATTTGTATAATAACTTATGTAGTTAATATTTTTAGTTTGCTGTTTTAATTTTTATGTACTTTGATTTTTTAAACTGTAATCAACCCAAGCACTTTAAGCAACAATGTCAATCTTGTGAAATTCCAATCAGCTTAATATTTTGCCTTTGTCTTTTTGCTTTTGCAGCTGTTTGCTTTTGATCCAATGTCTCTAGTTACAACCCAATTTCCATTTTTAGGCTCATAGACCTTGTTGGATTGTAAATTTGGGAAGCCCAAATTTGTATGTATTTGTTCATACATAACAAGGATGCAATATTTACGCTGTGTGTGCTACACACAGCAGTGCGTACCTGACGTTGCACTCACAGTGCACATTTCACAGCCTTTTTTGCACTCTACCTGCTAACCCAGCTGAGAATGACTGTAATGCTTTAACCTGTGGCACTGTTATCAATCAGTATATTTAGAAAAGCTCCACTTCTCACAGGAGAATTCTTTTACCAAACACAGAGTTAGCTGTCAATCCGCTGACGATACAGATATTGCTCTCTTTGCCATTCCATCTGTGTTCTGTACAGTCTCAAGTATGAATGACCTTAAGAGCTGCGTATATTCTTGGCTCTCATGTGAGTGCTCACAAGGAGAGCAATCTTTTCGCATCTTCTTTCTCTACACTTGGGTTCATATACAGCAAAGAGATAATGAAGTAGGATAAGTCCTGGTATAAAAAAACAACACCAGCTATCAAAGACACTGGATGTTTCTTAGCGGCCAGCATCTGTGGTGTCCATATCAGAAAGTCACTAACTTTCTGTGTTGCTAACACACGGGTTATTCTTAGGTTTTTAGATGTTGTATTCTCTTTGATCAATGAAAAGCCCAGGGCTTTTTCCTGTTGCATCAGTTCTGTTGCTGAGGTGTTTCTTCTTGATTTAACATGGCACTTACTTAATATTTAAATAGCCCTTGGGAAGCCTCAATAGACACCCCTTTAATTTCTTTCCAGTTAACCTGCATTACTTCAAAGAGATTGCTTGAACCTGTCCACAAGACTTATTCAGATTAACACACTCCTTTTGCATACAAGGGCAAATAACACCTATCAGGAGGTATGTGCCCACCTGATGGGACCATCTGGGCTAAGCCCACACCTTTTTATGCAGTAATGATTCTTTACACCCTAGGAGGTTTGTTTTCTGGCTTTTCCCAAATGATTTAATATTAAACTGCACATAACTCCCTTTATTCATGGTCTCAGAGTTGCTATAATTCTTTAATAATTCTGCTTCATTTGGTTATCGAGACTGGGACTATTGCACAGTGTAAATTAACTTGCATGTGCCATTCACAGTAGTCAATTTAACAGCCTAATGCTTCTGATGAAGACTGTTACAGGTGGCAATTTCGCTATAGTTAAGAACATTAAAGAGAAAGTGACTTTTCTGTGATAGCACAGTAGGTCTGTAGGAGGAGCTGGACTGGCACGCAGCTTCCTAACCCTCAGCTTGTACCCAACTGAAGTCAGTGCTCCATCCTCTAGATAATCCTAACCCTTCTCCTAGGGCTTCCGAAACGGCAGGAGCAAACCCTTTGCGAAGACACCTTGCATTCACCAAAAGATCTTGCTTGCCACTGTAGATAATTATCAAATATTTGCAAGCCCTCTCTCCCCACTAGCCAAAACCTCATTAATAGGCATACGTTCCTTAAAAAGGCAGAGCTTAAACATCAGCTTTGTATTTGCAATGGTGTTTGTCTTTGCAAATGTCCCGAGGCAGAGAGTGTTCACATTCTAAATTGTTTCCTAGTCCTCTCTCAAGTCTCCTTCTAACAGCAAGAGCAAATTCAGGGCAGCCAAGTTGCAGGTTCAAGTGCTTTTCCTGGAAACAGTTTTCTAGCTTTAGTGACTTTTGTTAAAGAAAACTTAACATAAGCTCCATAACTTATCCGTGACTCTTTAGGAGTAAAGTCACCATGTGCTGTTTGAATATGAGTGTAGGGTAGGAGGAAGAAAAAAGAGAAGAGGAAAAAATACAGAAAGTGTTGTTTTTTCAGAGGCTTTGAATATGTATATCTGTTTGTAAATATATAGTCCCTCTCTACCTTGTCAAAACTATACAATCATAGTAAAACTACTTAAATATTTTGTGCTAGCTTTTTAAATGGAGTAAGAGGTAGTAAAACTATTAGGCAAACAATTGGGGACACATAAAAATACTGACTTTCTAGTAAAGCGTACAATACACGGTGTATGTGTACACTTGAGTATCTGCTCTTTTTAATCATGTACTTGTAATTAAACCCTGCACTACCTGCAGAACTGTAAGATAAATCTCATGTTGATTATTAAGGTTGTAACATAAGAAAACAGTATTTTCTCCTGTTAACATGTTTATATTTTACATAAAATAAAGTCCCTAGCTGATATTGCTTCCATTCAACTTGCTTTGAATCCAGCTGGAGCCAGACTAAGGCTGACCATTGATGTTGGTTGTTACACAACATGCTTCTGCATGGCAGATATCTGTATTCTTACAGATGGCAAGACTGCTGATGCTCACTTTTTATTTCATTTAGTGGAGTCATCGCATTTTAAATTACTTCAGAGAATACTTCACCACCTGGGCTAGCTGCCTCTGAAGCATCTCAAGAGAGCAAATTTTGCATGCAGTTCATGAGTCGTCTTGGTGGAATATACCTACAATTGCGTGACTGAGCTGTACCTGGTTAAAGCACGTCACTGACCTTGCCAATGTTACTGGGAACAGCTAAAACTGAAGAGAATAAAAAGCAACCAGAATTCAACTACCTTTTGCATCAGGGAACAACGAGAATCCCAAGCCCTTTAGCCTGAGAGTTTACCTGTGACTACTGGAGCGGGAAAGGGTTTTGCTAATGAGGTCTAAAATTCTGTTAGAGAATTCAAAGGTTCCTGTAGCCTGCTCATTTCCCTGAAGTTATTCATTAGCAAACACAGTTTACTTTCTCAAAAGTGAGGTAAATAAAGGGCTGGAGTTTCTTGCTCTTGTCTAAATGGATTCTTAATATTTCTTCAGAATCGTTTAGAGAACCAAAATCAAACAGAGCTGTCAAACTACATGTTAAGTTTATAGCTATCATGCTATAAGATTTATGGCACACCAGACTATCAAAGGACTAGGTTGAAAAACACTTCACGTCTTACAGTACAGATATCCTCTCAAATTGAAAACCTTGAAGCACCTTCAAATTTATTCATAGGTTATAAGAACATAAGCTTTTAACTGCAGGATGGAGCCGGAAATCTAAAACACAGGAGATGACTGAAATAAATAAACCACAAATCCATACTTTTAAAGAAATTAAATTTATAGTGTACATTTAAAGAAAGCAAGAAAAAGTTTCCAAGAGCAAGGATCACAATCACTGATCCACTAGAAGTGCTCTCATTTCAGAAATGCATTTTCCCAGAAGCCGTGTGATGTTTACCCATGCTTCTGTGCCGTATTTTTTGGTATGAGTTATATGATTAATCGTTTTAGATTAGACTGGTTTGTGTTCTGTGTACCAGATAAACAGAGAAATGCTAAAAATATAATTTCACCTTGATTGAAAACTCAGGTATGGTTGGAGAAAATTGTAAAATTCCTCATTTAAATACGCTCACCAGACTTGAAACAACATTTATTAGACATGACTAAATATATGACATGGAAGACCTTCTTTCTGGAGACATTAATTTCCTTGAATGTCTGTGTGCAATTTAAAAATCAAGTAAAAACTGTTAAAGAAGAAAAAAAGGACAACCATTTTCACGACATATAAGTATATGTATATATTGTAACAGAACATTTCAATTATCTGTTCTGAAAAATGTTCCTCTTCACTTATTAATTTTATATCAAATAGTAGAAGATTACTCCATCTCCATGTACACTCACCCTCACTGCATGACTCATCTGCCTGCTCTACTGTGATCTAAGAGCTTCAGGCTTTCCTCAGTCTAAACAGATTGTAGCCACATCTCCTTGCTGCCTCTGGGAGACTTCAGTGGCACAGGCTGTGGGACCAGGAACCCTGTGAAGACCTGCATCTTCCTGAATCCTTTCTCCCAGGGCAGATCAGACCAGTGACATCTCTCTCCTTTCCACACCTAAGCAGCCTCAATACACATTTTCCCCAAGCTCATCTTTCCAGGAAGACGTGGTGCATGAGTTTTGTATTATTGCCAGTACAGAATCACTTTTCTTTACATAGGAAAATACATTAACAGATATAGAAAAAAAACCAAAACTGTACGTACTTTCCCACTTCAGTTTGCTCATGTGGTCTGAACCAAAGAAGATTCCTTTAACAAATCAATCCAAGACTTTTCTGAACCATAACAAGTTTTCCCTTTTTTTTCCTTATGGTTTCCTTCCCCATATTCTTATATGGTTGGGGGGAGGCACACTCAGTCCACTTTGTCCCAGCAGGTGTCCATCACTCTGAGCACAATGTCAGGGTTTGGATGTGAAGGATGGGTTTGCTGTGAGGGATGCCATTAGTGGTATTAACCACTGTAAAGAGTGATCATTACTCAAAGTGAACATACTCTTTGTCTATATCAGTTTAACCAGCCGCAAACACATCACCTGGTGCTAAACAGAGTGTTTCATCTCACCATGAATAGGCAAGCAGCAGAGGAGGCAACAACCTGGAGTTTGCAGGGTGCCCCAGGGTACATGGAGAGTCCTACCAGTATCAAACATAATTCAAGAGGTGGAGATTGAGAGACATTTTTTGCTAAATCACTGCAAGGGTAAAATAAAGACATCAATACAGGAATGAAATTTGGAATAAGCCAGAGTGAAACATTATCCTTTGGATTTTATTTCACACACATATGAGGAAAAATATTCAAGTCACGTTCCAGAAGAGCAAAGCTGTTGGAACAGAAGATACAGATTTCACCCAGCGTTGCAAACTGGACATCACAAATGCTTAGGCATCCACCAAGATGTTATCTGATAGAGACAAAATTCTACTGTCAATCACTTTGGCGTAGCTGTAAAGAAGCTCCAGACAGGTTTGCAATTTTACAGTGGGACTAGTAATAACAGAACCTGAAATAAAGTTGCTTACAACATCCTCATAAAACCTTTGGTGTGCAGAGCTGTGTTTTCTGTGCAGCTGTAAGATATGGCTGTGCGGTGCGGTCAATGTGCAAGAGGGAAGGGATGCCATCCAGAGGGACCTGGACAGGCTGGAGAGGTGGGCTCATGCCAACCTCGTATAATTCTCACTGTGATTTATGAAGCATTTTTCATCCTCAAAATAGTTTACCAGATACCTTAATAAATTTCCAACTCTTGACTTGGTGAAAATTGTAGAAATTGGGTAATGTGTACCAAAATCCCTATGTATTTTAGATAACTACAACTCAAGCTGAATCTGGCTGCCCCTCAGCTAGACCAGTTCAACTAGTAGCAACATTTTCGCCGGCTCCTCAGCAGCTGCCTTGATGACCTATTCACTTCTGGATGCAGTTCAAAGTGCAGATCTTGTAGCACATTGCTCCAGTATAACCTGATCCCTTGCTATCTCCGAAAAAGCTTGTCTTGCCTGGAATGCAGTGGGGCAGCTGAGGTTACTCGGGAAGTTTGTCATAACAGTGCTTTACTTTCCAAGGAATGGATTAGCTTTCTTTTGCTCCCTAGTAATTGTTAATTATTATACGCTAGCAGGAAATATTAAGTAAAGCAAGGATGATTTCATTTACTTGGTTTATTTCTCTTTCTTCATTCTGGATATTTCTAGTTACATCTTCAGATGAACAAAATTATTCTGAGGTAAGGTCACTGAAGTTTTGACCGTTTTAATTCTGCAAGATGAGTAGTTCAGGCAGAGACCAGTGTTGGCTAAGACACCAGAATAGCACAGTTGCCCACCAGAAGCTGGCCCTGAGGACAAAAAAAAACCCCAAAGGTAAGAAGAATTCTTCCCCCTAACCTTTACAATGTGGTATTTTTAAATGCTTGAGCGCAGGTTGCTAATTCTACTATTGACATATATGGGGACATTTCTGGGCATATCGAATCAATACGTTGCAACGCGGTTTCAACCAGCACTGAATTAACCACACTTTTCCAATAACATGCTTCAGAGTAGTGTTCAATATTTATATTAAACTGTATTTCTACCATGGCTTAGAGAAGGTGATGCATAAAATCTAAAAGCTTGATTTTATGGCAATGTTACACATTCATATTCATTTATTGATCACCAATGCAGTTACAGAGGATGAGGAAGGACTATTAGGTTATCATAAATAAGCAGTACTGCAGAATACAGAGAGTGCACAGCCAGCGTTCGGTGTGGTAACAGCAGTGAATAAACGCCCCCTGTTTAGCAGGTCCATTTAGTTGTCATGACACTTGGAGAAGAAATGTACCTAGAGAATGTGTTTCCTTAATATATTTAATCTCTCACTCTTGTGCAGTAAATCCCAGCCTCCAGATGCTGAGCTGAAAATAAACCACTCCATTCACCATGCTCTATATACAATTGAACTTTATTTATCCAAAAGTATTTTATTCAAAATCCCTGTAATATGAAAATGAGCTGTATCCCCCAGGCAAAACATTTTTTATCTCAAAACTCTGTTAAACCTGAATTCACGTAACCAATTCTTAATGAAAAAAAACCCCAGATGCAGCTTCCCTGGCATAATTTCAAGTGACATTCTGCCCTCTTTTTATTGGTGTGGGATTTTTTCCCCCCATAAGCCATGATGTATGGGCTTCTTTGCAACCAGACAATAAGACCCAGTCAGCATGGGTTTATGAAAGGCAGGTTCTGCTTGACTAACCTGATCTCCTTCAGTGACAAGGTGACCCACTTAGTGGATGAGGGAAAAGCTGCGGGTGTTGTCTACCTGGACTTTAGTTAATTCTTTGACACGTTTCCCACAGCATTCTCCTGGAGAAACTTGCTGCTCATGGCTTGGATGGACGTACGCTTTGCCGGGTAAAAAACTGGCTGGAAGACCATGCCCAGAGAGTGGTGGTGAATGGAGTTAAATCCAGCTGGCGGCCAGTCACAAGTGGTGTTCCCCAGGGCTCAATATCGGGGCCGGTTCTGTTTAATATCGTTATCTACAATCTGGAGGAGGGATTGAGTGCACCCTCAGTAAGTTTGCAGACTATACCAAGTTATGCGGAAGTGATGACCGGCAGGAGAGCAGGATGGCTCTATAGAGGGATCTGGACAGGCTGGATCGATGGGGCTGAGGCCAATTGTATCAACAAGGCCAAGTGCCGGGTCCTGCACTTGGATCACAACAACCCCATGCAGCGCTACAGGCTTGGGGAAGAGTGGCTGGAAAGCTGCCCAGCACAAAAGGACCTGGGGGTGTTGGTGAACAGCCATCTGAATATGAGCTGGCAGTGTGCCCAGTTAGCCAAGAAGGCCAACAGCATCCTAGCCTACATCAGGAATAGGGTGGCCAGCAGGACTAGGGAAGTGATCGCCTCCCTGTACTCAGCACTGGTGAGGCCCCACCTTCAGTACTGCCTTCAATTTTGGGCACCACAGTATAAGAAGCACATTAAAATTCTGAGGTGTGTCCAGAGAAGGGCAACAAAGCTGGTGAGGTGTCTGGGGCACGTGTCTTATGAAAAGCAGCTGAGGGAACTGGGGTTGTTTAACCTGGTGAGAAGAGGCTGAGGGAAGATGTTATTGCTCTCTACAACTACCTGAAAGGAGGGTGTAGCCAGGTGGGGGTCGGTACCTTCTCACAAGTTACAACTGACAGGACAAGAGGAAATGGCCTCAAGTAGTGCCAGGGGAGGTTTAGATTGGATATTAGGAAAAATTTCTTCACTGAAAGTGTTGTCTGTTGGAACAGACTGCCCAGGGAAGTGGAGTCACCATTCCTGGAGGTGTTTAAAAGATGTGTAGATGTAGTGCTGAGGGACACAGTTTAGTGGCGACTTATCAGCATTAGGTTAATGGTTGGACTTGTTGATCTTAAAGCTCTCTTCCAACCAAAACAAATCTATGATGCTATGATTCTATTACTCCTGTAATTTTGGACAGTATGTTCTACCATTCTAGCTCTTATTGAATGGAAGAGTACTTAGCTTCTCTCTCTCTGAGAGATTGCAATACCAGTCCATCAGCCACAGTGAATTTTGCAACAGTTCAATATCAAATACAGGGCACATTCACAGGACTCATCCTTCAGGAAAGGACGTTCAGGAAAGCATCAATGTCTGCAGCCTGAACGTGACAGCCTGTGATTTCTGATCTCATCCCTATCAAGAACTCATTGTATTACAAGGGGCAAACAATGCAACCTCTCTCTTCCTCTGTTTCACACCTAGAAAATGGGTATGTCAATATTTACCTACCTCAGAGAATCGTGGAGCTTAGGTCAGAGGAGTAGAGGCTGCAACCTCAATTACTCTCCTATGCACAGTAATTAGATTATAACAGTATATTTTTCCCTTTTCAGGCAGTCTTCTTTTAATAACTGCAGCACTCCCTTCAAGGGGGGACATTTGCAGACAGTAAGACTAGGTGACCTTTATTTGACAGGAAAAGATCTGTAGAAAGAGATCAAACAACTGCCCAAAAGTGCCAGGAATTAATTCGGTGATACAAATACACTCCAAGTTTGTACTGAAAGGTCAGTATTATTGAATTTTATTTCCAAGCAACATACCCCATCATAACTCCAATCAGTCAGTGGGCAAAGGTCATGTCCAGAGTGAGTAATAGGTGATCTAACAAGAGGTTTGCTGCGTGTTTCTTTCAGCTGGCGGTCTCCTGCAATGACTGTATGTAGAGATTTCAAAGGAAAGGGGTAAAACCCTATTGCAGACAGCTATGAAATAAATGACACATTAAAGAAGATAATTTCTTTAGAAAGAAATTACAGGAAAGTTTCCACAGGAAAGAAACTTTCTCTCCAAACTTAGTTAATTGTTGCTTTTTTCACCGATGGGAATTAGGCTAATGGGCTATGCACTGCATACTGCCCGGCTCTCTACGTATTTGCTTACCTCATTCACCCCCTAAAAAATATTTTGTCTGCCATAATAGTTTTCCGTTTATGCCTGAGATAATAAGATGCTATCACGTTATTTACAGTGTTACTTATTATATCTTGGGCCCTTGGAGGGATTTTAGGATGACTACAAGATCATAAACAAAACTGACCTAACAAGGATAATATACAAAAAAAAACCCCAAACATCCACAAACCCCTCAATGGTTTTATGAAGTTAAATATTAAAAAGGAAAACAACAATTTTTTTCCAGAACTCTATCCTTAAATTCTTTCTCTGTAACACAGGAACTTGTAAACGACAAGGATTTTTTTCTAAACAGTTAGATCATCATCCACTTTTACTTGCTTCACACTCAACACACAGTTTCACACATCAAGACTATTCTGGCTCCCAGGTTTGAGGTCTACTTGAGAAAGTGATGGGATAAGTGATGGATGACTGCCTCAGGCGTGAGCCTCAGGGCACGAGCATCCTTGTGCTCCAGTGTCCTGCAATGCTAATGAGAGCATCAAGCATCACCCTGCTGCCACTTTTTTAAAAAGACTATTCTTAATACCATGTATGCCCAGTCATTTTGCAACAGCAGCTTGTCCTTCTGTTGCTGTTTCCTCTGGACTGTAACGCAGATATTAATCAAAATATAGAAGCTGCAGTAGGAGAAAACTGTGTTCTTATTTCTCTAATACAGTGTATTTCCTTGGCAGCAGATGCCTTTTGACACTGATCTCATTCACACTGAGACTGTGTTTTCCTACTTTTGCAGAAAAGCGCTGCTTTTCTTCCTCCCAAATCCTACCTGCTATCCTTCTGTAACAGAAATTTAATAAAAAGCCAAAGCAACCCCACTGCGCCTCAAAAAATCCTAACTGCCAGTGGATGAAATGGACCCAAGCACTGATGAACATGTTATGATAAAAGATGAGTTCAAAACAGAACACCACGTCCAAATAACCCCCAACTGGCATGAATCATCATCATCATCTACATTCATGCAATATTTGATACACACAAACAGGTTGGAAAGAAACCCTGACTTTTGCATGCTACAATTCAACGTGCTTTGGGGCATTTGCTGAAATCAGTGGGAGCAGTTTTTATCCTGTTGTGTTGGAATACTGGCTGGGACAGCCGGTAACTAGGTGTCTGTTAACTGAAAGTACACATATAATACTTGTAACTAGGTGCATGTTCCTATGCTTGAAAATGTAGAGTAGAGATGTTGGACCTTGGCAGTCCTTGAAGAATTTCCTGAAGTTATAAGCTCTCTGATAGTTTCGCCTGTGCTTTCCAGGACAGTTTCCAGACAACCTGAGTCTGAAAAGACAAAAAGATCCAGGTTTCTGGAGGAAATATCAGCTCCAGGAGTGTGGCTCATCATGAAACAGCGGGGTTTGGAGGTCAGTGATTTTTTTTTCCTCCCTTTTAGTACCTGGCTGTAATCTAAGGACTTGTACAAGAACAACTTGTACACAAGGAGCTTGAATAAAAGCAACTTCTAAGCTGTTTGATCAGGGGGCTGTTTGACAGAGGGCTCTCTTTGGTGTTCGGAGCAAAGGGAATTTAGAACAAGCATGAGCCGAACCTTAAAATACTCAAAAATATTCTGATGCTGCCTGTCTTTTGATAAAAGGGTCCACACCCCGGTAACTCTTTGCTGCCTGAGTCTCTTATCACTACGTATTTTGTCTCCGGAGTAGTAAATTTTCAGTCCCCAGCACCACAGCAAACAGAAGCTAACAGTTAAATTGAAAATTATGTCTATTCTTTAATTATTTTATGACTCCTTTCACATAAATCACTTGCATTTAAACTGCCTAAAATCTCTCCCACAAAGCTCTTTTGTATGCATCTCTATAGCAACACATAAAGGAGCAAAAGTTTTTGTTTTGCTGTGTACAGAAAATATAAACCCACATTTTACAGATTCTGGCATAATATCATAATATGTAGTCACCAATTCTTTAATTAGCTTTTTTTTTAAAAAAAAGGCTGGTATCCTTTTTGGAACAAGAGAGGGGGCAAGTCCAAGCAAGTCCAAGAGGCAGGAAGCCTCTTTGAAAGCAGTTTGAGGAAATGTGAGTCTTTCATCCTCCCCTTAGGACCTTTGAGGTTACCACTGGCAGTACATGAGCATGTTCTTTTGCAAGGACCCAAAAGCCATTTACAAGTGTTCATCCAGGTAAAGTCCCTGACTGGGACTAACACAACACCCCAGTGACCTGTGGGCAATAAACCCCAGAGGTCCTAATTCCTACATCTCTGTAGGCTTATTAGGGACCCCCTTGCTCCCATCCACACCCTGGAAAATTTGTCCTTCTTGCTATGCCCACTGGCCCTTAGGACCATGAGGTATTTATCCAGGTTACTTGTTTCACCAGTAAATTATCTGCTGTTATTACACTAAAGGGTAGCAAGTCACCTGGCTGTGAGAAGGGCTGGGACTCAACTGAATAACACCAATAATGGCACCAAAGTGTGTCCCATGGAGCACAGCAGTGGGAAGACAAATGTCATGCTGATCACAGAATCACAGAATGGTTTGGGTTGGAAAGGACCTTGAGGATCATCTAGTTCCAACCCCCCTGTTATGGGCAGGGACCCCTCCCACCAGACCATGGTGCTCCAAGCCCCATCCAGCCTGGCCTTGAACACCTCCAGGGATGGGGCAGCCACAGCTTCTCTGGGCAACCTGTGCCACTGCCTCACCACCCTCACAGTAAAGGACTTCTTCTTGATATCTAATCTAAATCTAAATCTACTCTCTTTCAGTTTAAAACCGTTACCCCTTGTCCTATCGCTACACTCCCTGATAAAGAATCCCTCCCCACCTTTCCTGTAGCCTCTTCTCTTCTCCAGGCTGAACAACCCCAACTCTCTCAGCCTGTCCTCATAGGAGAGGTGCTCCAGCCCTCAGATCGTCTTCATGGCCCTCCTCTGAACCTGCTCCAACAGGTCCATGTCCTTCCTATGTTGGGAACTTTTCCAAGCAAAACTGAGAATACCCTTTTTATAATTCTTTTAACTTTTGTCTGGTTTTGCATTGACTTAGATTAATGCAACGTATTTCAACTATTTTGTCAGTATTCAAAATATTCTATTCCACTTTTTTGGCTTGAAAATAGGCAAAGAATATATAATTGCTGATTATATGGCTTGCTTCTGCTCTGCTGAAACCAACAGGGAAATATTTCATTTGAATTTGATAGATTTTGCATTAAGGCTGCATTAGTAAAGCTGTGGGTCTGGACCTGGTGAGTGCTGGAGATGGGAAAATGGAATAGATGTTCGTTTGGTCTTACACGTCTTGCACAGTATGGCCGCTCCTGATTTCAGTTTATTTCAGTGGGACTATCACTAAATTTAAGGTACCAGCCAGAATTTGCTTTACTCAAATGCTACATTTTAATATAGCTATTTATCTAAATGTCATAAAGTTATGATTGGTTGATAAACATTTACAGTTTAAAAAAAAAATCAGGTTATTCAGATTCTGTATTTATTTTCTATCCACAGGTCCCACGCGGATTTTGCCAGCAGTTTAAAGTTCATAATAATACTTCTTGCTCCTCCCGGCCCCCTCCGTAAGTCCAAATTGAGTCTGTAATCATTGCTGCCGTTCACAAGTTAAATTGCTGATAATTCGTTATTCATTCGAGGTAGAACCTCATAATCTAATGAAAGCTATTACATTAAAAAAGTTCTTTTGCAGTCCCATTATATCTTAGCTGACCGACTCATCATAGATGAAATAAATCAAATCATCTCATGAGATGAAATAATCAGACAGCTAAAAGATTGTATGCAGATTGTACTGTTTGAAGCCTATTAAAAAAGGTAGGCCAGTTTATGCCCCTTATATTCCATTGTAACCCCCTAAATTCAGAAGTCTCAAATTCCTACCTATAAGAGGTTGGAATTTGAAATTTGCTGTGGAAATTTTCCATCAAGGCATTTATTCTTAGAGCAAGGAAGAAGGCACTGGAAAACCTGAGTGGTTTTCCCTCCTGAGGTGTCGAGTCCAGAGCTTTTAGCCTTGTCTCTGCTGCTCTGGGGCTGCCCGACAGCTGGCTGACTCTGGTGTGCATCTCCAAGAACAGACTCGTCTTTGACAAAAAGCCATCTAAGGAGCTGAATTCTCTGCTGAAATAGTCTGGGGAGCTCTGCTGGGAGCTGTGGAAACTTACTGATTTTCACCACATGGAAACCACCCTCCATCCTTAACTGTTGCTGTCTTTTCTGAACCAAGTGGTTCTGATTTCAGACATGTAGCCCTGGGGGCATGGGGGAGCTGCTATATGAAACTCTTTGTGAGTTACCCCTAGAATGTCTTGATACATGATATGATGGAAAATTCATCTATCCCCTTCCTATTTAGTTTGCTATAAAAACGGATTATAGAATTACCAAGAAGAGATAGATCCAAATATCTAAATTACACTTTCGCAGCCAAGGAGAAAGCTGTAGCTCTGCGGTTTTCTCACAGGAACCCGCATAAAGCGAAATAAGAATCCATCTTACCCCTGTCTTCATGATTCTCTGATGCAAAGAGTATCTGTGCGGTGTACCTAAAGCAGATAGTTGTTTCTTCTACTTGTAACAGAGTGTGAGATGGGCTTTCAAAAAGCACTTAAGGTAGAGTCACAGCTACTCTTAACTAACGCACGCTTGTAACTCCCACATCAGCGGGCTTTCTGTATAGGCACTGCTTCTGATTCATATGGCAGTACAGTTGAGTTGTACTTGGTATATGCACCTATAAAGGGAAAACTATGACCCATCACTCTAGAAATACACCCTGACTTTTTTAACTATTACACTGAATCATTAGGAGAGGATTTGCTATCTTTCTTAATCTTCATAAGCTAGAGAAAAACACCTGAATCGTTCACCACTCAGAACAAACTGCTCCACAAGACTGTGGTGTTTGGGTTTGAAAAGTATGGGCAGAACACTGCCACAAATGGAAAGGAACACAGTGTCCCAGCGGGAGGCAGAGAGTGGGTGCCATGCAGGGGTGCTTTTGGGCCCCGTGCACCACCCACGCAGTGGCTGTAGCTGCTGCCTGCATTGGATCAAGCAACGTTCTTCTACCCTTGAAACCCAGGACAAAAGGTCAGAGGTGAAAAAAACCCAATCGTACAGCTCCCCACTCCAAGGAAATTCAATCATAAAGGCCTACGTGCTCAGCAGTAAGAAAATTGGGGCTGCAAAAAATTAATTGCCTTCAAAAAAAGAAAAGGATGCAATATTAATATAACTGAAGGTATCAGCTGTAATGAATCATTGGGCTTCTTGGTTATTGGACTGACTTGAACCATTTTAACTTGAAATGCCTTTATGCAATACATAGTGGTTAATTTAATCTGGGTAAGGCATCCACTGAAAGGATGATTGAATTCGTGTTAGTGCGCGAGTGACGGTAACATATTTCTGCCAATAATAGTGAAGAGTGATGTTAAACAATGCAGCAGAACAAAGTGTTCCTTTCTTAAGTCATAAGCCAATACGTAAGTATTAAGCAATGGTTTGATGTCATATTGGGAGGCAAACATTGTACTGACAACATCAGTCAAAAAAACCCATGTATGAAAATACAGTGATGACAGGATTTTTGAAGCTGAGAAGGAATGTGTCTGTGATAATTTTTCTTTCTCTTTTTCTTTTGTCTTTCCTGTTACTCAGAAAGAGCTTTTTGTTATTCAAGATCAGGCTTAGGCTGCTACTATGACAACATTACTAGTTCCTCTCAAGTCTCAAACATTAGAAATATTTTTCTGATTTAGGGTGCTTTGTCCTTGCCTGATCATCAGCAATTTAGACTGCAATCTTGCTCATTTTTCTCTGTCAGGTGGCACAGGGTACAAGCAGACATGCGGATGCACTGTCAGCGTGACCCAGTCTTGCTCTTGGAGAACAGCCTCCTTCATGGGGGAGCCAAGTAGGACCAGCTGGGGATCCTGGCACGGACTGAGGGACCTGTGGGATGTGGGATTTTTTTATTTTTTATTTTTTTTTATTAACTGAAGAGTCTGCAAAAGCTGGTGGTCATTTATACACCCAGAATGAGGAGGAAGGAGACTGGATTCATATAGCTATCATCAAAGACAGTTCAACTTCACATTTGAACCAGGCCTGGCAGCGAGATTTGGAAACATTTGTTTACACAGACTCCTACTATTAGCTATTGTTCTTACAGGATCACTCATGAATTCAGCACGACTAAAGGATAACACTGTCTTTTTTCTGTTTCTCTGCAGAAGATGTGAGCAGACAGTGTCAACAAGAACTCAGTGGAACTGGAGAACTCATGGAGAAACAAGATAACTCGTGGGCAGTACAGGTGGAAAAGAAATGCATTCGAGACACATGATAAAAAATGTCAGTTGTGGAGAATGCCAACAAATTATATCATACAGCATTTTGTAAACCAACACTTCACGTGTTTAAACCTCTGCATGAATGGTAAGTAGCTCATCTTCATGATACTCTAGCAAGCTTTTGTCTTCCTTTGAAAGACAGAAATTTGAAACAAGTAGATAAATTGCCCAATGTGATAGATCGGGTCAGTGATACATCCAGGAACAGAATGTGACAATTCCCACTTCCCTCTTTAAAAGAAAACACAGCCAGGAATCGGTTGGGGTTTCCACCTTTGCCAAATATGAGTATAGCTCAGCTGAACCCTATCCATGAGGACCACACTACACCCGATGGAATTTGCTTCACCTACAAACATGATTAACTGCAGATGTCAGTATGTATTGGTCTTACGTAGGACCATAAAATATTTTTGTGATTGTTCATTTCATTTATTTAACTTTTGGTTTATTTAAAGATCTTTACCTAGTTCTACTGTTGTGACTTTGTTGGTTTGGTTTCCCTTCTTGCACAATTGCCCTGTTCTCTTCTGTACAGATATTTTGCAAATACAATTCTCTGTAGCTATTTCGAGGAGACATTCACTGCAGTATCTCTTAAAAACAATTTTGTTTTATTAAGAAGTCCAAGTGTCACATTTCTATACCACTGCAATTAACAGGTGACAGTGTTTTTACTTTTAAAATACCATTTCCAAGTTTATCATCCCACTCCGTGACTTGTAATTCTTCTGGATAAACATGTTTCAGATCTGTGATGGTATCCCTGGTAATGGTTGCCATAGTGCTTCACAGGATTTTGTTTCTGCTCATTCCTCAAAAGCAGGACTTTGGTTCTCTGTGGGAGGCCCAGAGTCGCACTAGTCTCAGATTTTATGGTCTTTACTATTCTGCCCCCACTAGGAAATAAACTACCCAGAAATGCCACTGTCATCTTTACCTTATTCCATCCACTCGGCTCAAAATACCTGTCACAAATCATTCTCCTCCTTCTCTGTAGGACCTTATTGCACCTCTGTTGATGTTCTCATTAGTTTCCACTTAGTTTATGTCTCAAACACAGATTTTTCTCCCCTGAAATTTCAGACTACATTTTCTAACATCATGCACAACACACTGAGTTTTTAAAATTTCAGTTATGTTCTAATATACTTCAAGAAACTTAAACATGGGAAACAGCAAAACCACCGTGATTCTAATTGCCTCAAATGCTATACTTTCCACGGGAGCAAATACACCTAGCTCTGCCCAGTTCAACCTCTCGTTTTGCTAAATGCCTTCCCTAAACACCTTTTTTTTTTCCTAAGAGCTTTAGAGAAATTGCTGAGTCTCATTTCTGTGAAATGACTGATACAATGACTGTCGGTGGCAATTAAGCATCAAAATATTTTTGGGAAGCTGAGCCATGCTGATGCATTTGAAGAAGTAGACCATTTCCACTACCTTTGTTTACGTTAAAAGGTACTTTCAGCACTGCCCTGTCTAAACAAAGTCAAAACTGAAGGATCATTTCATATAACAGAGACAGAATCTGTTTCACTGCAGTTTTAAAGTCCAGTGTTCAAGCTGTGCTTTCTAAAGGGCATATGGATAAAACGTACGTCCCAATGAAGCCCCTCCTCACAGTAGATAGAGCAGTCATTTTAAGTGAGTAAGCAAGCACAGACACACACATAATGTATTATATAAAATAGTAGTATCTGCCTCTCTTCTGCAGAATTTGCATCTTCAGAGTGACTAAGGAATGGAGAAGCATAAATTAACTCCCTTACAGCCCAATTTTATTTTGGAGCTTGATTTGACCAGAGGACAAATTTAACATAAAATATTAAAAAAATGCACAGGGTGTGATTGAAGGCTATCGAGGAAAAGAAAGGTCCCGGGGCAGCATGGGCACAAGGCAGTAGCCTTCCGAATTCCCCGCACAGTTGTTTAGATACGCTTGACAGCTGGTGTCATAACAGCTCACCACTAAGGCAACTATTTTGTGACCCTAGACCCAGACCCAAGCAAAGCAGGTTACACTTGCCCACTCAGGACCTGCATTAAGGAACCATGTTTCTCTAGGATCTGCAGTATGGTGTGGCAGGATGGAGGTGGTGGAAAGGGTGCGACGACATCCATCTCATCAGAGTTGCCTGGGAAGTGGCTTTCTCCAGCCCAGTTTAAGATTGGAGACGTTTTCCTTTTTTTTTGCCAAATAACTTTTGAAGATTTTCTAGTTTGTAAAGCTGTAAAAAGGCACCAAAGGTGTTTCTGGGAAGACTCATAACCAATCTTACTGCCAGTCTCTATACCAACAGTTACATACCACTCACCTCCCTGTGCTTGCTCAGCCACAGCAGCAAGCAAAGCGTCCAAACTTTGCCCATCTCCCTTTCCTGGTGGTAGATGGACTTACCTACCTGAACAGAGAGTGACTGCAGCAACTGCAACAGTTTTAAATTTAGATCGTCTTTATCCACTGCAATAATTGTCCTTTTGGAACATTAACCGAATGGTTAATGGGTAATCTTAATAACCTTAATAACATTAAAGGAGGTAGAAATCACCTGCCTGGAGTGTGCGTAAGGGGTGGCATGCCCTGTTAGGACACCAGAGCTAACCAGAGGCAGTTGTCGATAACGAGCTGCTCTGGGTCCCGCTCTGCTTCATGGCCAGGATCATGAGTTCCACTGGTGAAGCTCTGACACTGGTTTGTCACACTGGGGAAGAAAATGGTACCAGTTACCAGGCATATCATGTAGGTCAAGCTGAATGTGTCTACACGACCCAGATCTGTGCAGAGGAAGCTAAGCAGCTAAGTTAAAAACCCCATCAGTGCACTGGTCTGCCTGGGCGAATATACCTTGTTGATTAACAGGACTAATTTGGATAGCTGTACGTCGGTCTGTGGCTGCAACAGGAACATTCCCTAGTGCCTCATCAGGGGGGAGTTTAAACCAAAGAGAAAACACAGTGTCAATAAGTCAATAAGAAAACAGCGTCATCCTTTCGTAAGCATATCAGTCAACGTTTGTCTACTTCAGGTAAAAATAGAAACTCTCTCATAATGACCCAGTTACTCTGGTTCACATTTCTACCTCTGTGTAAACTTGCATCATTTAATGGGAAAAGCTGACTTTCCAGAGAAGCTAGAGCTTGCATTTATAAACACATCATAGCAGATTTACTGTAAGACCAATTCTATTATGTGTGTCTCTTAGAAACACCCAATAAAAAATTATAAATACTCCAAAGAGGTTTTAAGTACTAATGAAATAATTGGACCCTAAGCATTAGAAAGACCTAGATGTGGTTCAGGCAGGTGCCAGCCAAGCTTCTGCACATACTTCTCGTGTATTTAGGGCCTGACGTGCAATACCCTTCTTTTCCAGGGGCAGGTTCCCCTCCTTCCACCACCGTGCGTGTCTGCATGTGGCCAGGCAACCATCCCCAAAACACCTGCCATCCAACAGGAGCAGGCATAGCCTGAATAGAAGAAATACATACATACATGCATATACATACCTACCTGTGCACACATACTGTACTAGCCTCGGTGGAATAAGCACAGAGAGTGGAAAGGAACAAGCGACAAGAACAAGTGCATGGTATGAAGATAGGGCAGGTAGCTGCTAAGAACAGATAGAAATGGGACATCTGTGGCCTCTCAAGAGGGCAGATGATACATTCAGACACTTCACAGGATAAATAAAATGGTCAGTGACATCAGACGGCAATATTAGCTAAAAGAGATAACAGCACTTAACTTGTGCTGCTAATCAGCAAGAGGTGGAAAAAAGACTGCGCTGGAAGTTGTGGCAGATTGCTCAGATGGAGCCGCTCTCCAAAGCAACAAGAACCTGGCACCATCAGGAGCAAACAAAGTACCCAACAAGGACAGCCAGGCGGTGGGAAGATACAGGGCTTCCATAGGCAAACAAAACCAACAGTGGTTAGCCCTCCCTCAAAATCATTGAAGCAGGAAACAAAAAAGACGAATTTTTTGAGTTGTTTCAGAAAAACAAAGGAGAGCAAGGACTTCTTTGCAGAAAACCACCTCTTTTTGGTATCCTGTTTCTTTCACTGTTGTTAAGGCAGTTGAACATTCTTTGAAGCTGAAATAATTTCCTTCATCCTGCTTTCCTCCCCCCTGACCTTGTTCTTAGCCTGGTTGAATTAACAATTTAAATTAATTAAAAACATACTTGTCTAAGTCAAAGCTCTTTTATACAACATGTTAAGAAGAAATATGATACATGGTTATAGTAGTTTCAAGTTTAACAGACTTTACCTTTCCAAGCTCTTCAGACTTTCCCTGTTGAGAAGACCAACTTGCTGTGATTGCAAGGGTATCTTCAGAGCATAATTGTCACCAAATTTCATTCATTCCTCCTTCAGAAAGGACCTTGATCTTCCTGACTCTCCTCCCATTTTGGTGAATATTTTTTTAATGTGAAAAATACTTGACTGTTTTTCAAACTATTTACATTCTTCCCTTTCAAACCTTTCGTCCTTGTCCAATAGGATTTCTACATGTTCGCAATTCCTGGGATATTTCCTCTGTATCCATCTGTTCCAGACTGAATTGGCTTTTCGGGGCTTTATGAACTTCCACACATATTCTTAGCAATACTGGCTTTGCTGTCTCTGCTTACTGATCTTATCATAAGCCATTTACCGTTTCCATTTTATCCTTCAATTAGACCCTTCTTCAAACCCATTCTTTCGCATTCCTTCCCTAGGTTGTATAAAAGAGAGGTCTTTAATCTCTTCTTTCCTCTAATTGAAGCTGTCCTTCCCAGCGTGTTTTCCACTGCAATGCTCTGGTTTTCATTAAGCAATGTCAGCAATACTCGGGTTGCTGTTGCTTTCTGTTTAATGTGGTTTTGAGAGAATAATAACAACTTTTCGTCTTTCCACAGAATGTGGAAAGAAAGTTTTAATTTATTAGCCTCATAAAACAAAGCTTTGCTGTACTGATGCCTTATGAGAACTAGAGTATGGAAAAGCCAAACTTCTAAGTCCCAAATAGGTAATGCACTACCAAAAGTTGCTGCCAGATCAGACACTGACACACTGATACCTTCCAACTGCAGCTGCAATGACTGCAGGTCAACCCTGTTAGATAAACAACATGAAAAAGTAGAGCTGGGAATAAAATGAGGAAAGGTTGCTTGGGTCATGTAACTGTGCTATCCGGGGGCACAGTGCACCTAAACAGTCACAAAATCCCGGTCCAGGTTTGCGTATGTAGAGGAGCGTGGACTGGCAAATCCCAGCAATAATTCAGTGTAAATCGAGGGGCGATGTTAAACATTCAGACTTTTGTTTTCCACTGGAAATTAGCAGGCATTGAGCATCCCATCTGACTAAAATAAGACAAATAGCGGCTGTTTCCATAAGCAGGAGGTCTTGGCCTCTGGCGATCAACAGAGCTCCGCTATCATCCACCAGCCACGGAGCTAGCATTTTCTCAGATAACACACACAAGCAGTGATAATAGAGCAAGTTCCTAGCCTGACTTGACTCAAATGTGCAAGATTGCCAGTGCTTTTGTGGTGTGCAGTTTCTGAGGATCACGCTTGCCGACAGCTAAGTTTGCTCTGAGCGAGACAAGTGATGAAAAGGAAAACAGCATACTCAATATGGGCTGTAAACCACATACAGCTGTTGGAGCAGGATAATACCTGCTTTTCTCAGAGTTTGTTTTTAGTCAAAAAGGAAAAACAAGCAATTGTTGTTTCTGAGTGGGAAGGGAGGAGAAGGCGAATTCAGGAATGAAAAGCAATTAAAAGCTTCTCAATAAATTTTCTGGTGTTTGTTCTCGCCTTCTTCCAGGATGACATTTCAAAGCCCAAGCTTAAAGATCAGCCCAAAATGGACACAGAGAACATATCAATGTTCAGAGTTTAATCAAGCTCAGCGTTACAGTGAGATGTGGCACAAAAACAGCTGCTTCTGACTTAGGTGATTCAAAGCCACTGCAAGACCTACAGGGTGTCTACGAGGTGTTGCACAGGCTAGCATAGCTGAGACCAAGTTATTTCTAACTATGAAAATGTGTCATGTAAACCAAGTTACAGGTCCTTTAGATAGCAAGGGCTCTCAGGCAAAGAAAGGATTACCCATCTTCCCAGGTATTATTCCTACAACCAATTTCCTCCTTTATAGATCTGTAAAAATTCTGCCTTTTTCATTTTTGAAACATGAACTGCGAGCAACTTCCACGCCTGCCAACTGAAAAAGGGTCTGCCAGCTCTAATGGTCAACAAGAGCCCAGCATGGCCGTTCTTCTCAACATATGGTCTCAGGCAAAAGGTGGCTACCTGGGACAACACCTGGAAGTGGGAACTCAGACAGGCCCCAATGCCACACATCATCACAGACTTTGGTTCTTTCCTCTTTGGGAACATCTGTGCCTCACAAAGGTGGACCTGACCAGAACAAGGACAGTGTAGCACTGTGTCCAGACACTACTGTGGATGCTAAAATCCAGATGAGCCAAAAGTCCTACCAGCCAAGAGTTACCAGGTCTGGAGCTACTGCAGTCATGGCCAATTCAGGAGCTTGCTGGCCATGGTGTCTTTCCTGGTGGCTTTCCCTATGCAGTTCCTCCTAATGTGCACTCCAGTAGATTTAACAAGACATCAAATGAGACATCAGCCCAGGGTTTTGGAATCAGCAGAACTGGCTAAAATTCAGAACTTGTGTACCGTGAGGAGGTTTTGACATTTCAAGTTCATTTCTGTTGTGAACCAAAGTTTGAAACACAATATATTTGGGATATATAGGAAGTATTTTACGCATTTTGTTTCAGATAGTTTTTTACTTTGCCTTTAAAAGACTACATTTTTTAAACATTTACAAAATTAAAACTATTAGAAAGAAAGTAAATTCTAAATGATAAACAGAAGAGTTACATTTAGGAAATTGAAAAGGGAATATTTCACAGTTATTGGAATACGTCACTGACTTCTTTGAGAGTGCTATTTCACATAAACAAACATCAAAAAAAAGGTCTAATTATGAAACAGCATTTTCTGATCAATAAACGCAGTGATGGAAATTTTCTGTTCCACTTCAAAAAGAGTGCTGGTGATGGTCCCCATGAAATGTAATTCGAAGCCAGAGACACTGACAAGCAAGGCTTTTACAAAAAGTGTTGATCTAAGGAGGGTTTCAAGATCTCCATGCAGCATTACAGGCTTGGGAAAGGGTGGCTGGAAAGCTGCCTGGTTGAAAAGGACCTGGGAGTGTCGGTGGACAGTGGGTTGAATATGAGCCAGCAGTGTGCCCAGGTGGCCCAGAAAGCCAACAGCATCCTGGCCTGTATCAGGAATAGTGTGGCCAGCAGCACTAGGGAAGTGATCACCTCTCTGTACTTGGCACTGGTGAGGCCTCACCTCAAATACTGTGCTCAGTTTTGGGCCCCTCACTACAAGAAAGACATTGAGGTGTTGGAGCGTGTCCAGAGAAGGGCAACAAAGCTGGTGAGGGGTCTGGAGCACGTGTCTTATGAAGCGCGGCTGAGGGAACTGGGGTTGTTTAGCCTGGAGAAAAGGAGGCTGAGGGGAGACCTTATCGCCCTCTGCCACTACCTGAAAGGAGGTTGTAGAGAGGTCACTTCTCCCAATTAACAAGTGATAGGACAAAAGGAAATGGCCTCAAGTTGTGCCAGGGAAGGTTTAGGTTAGGCATTAGGAAAAACTTCTACACTGAAAGGGTTATCAAAGACTGGAATAGGCTGCCCAGGGAAGAGGTTGAATCGCCATCCTTGGGTGTATTTAAAAGCCGTTTAGATATGGTGCTCAGGGACATGGATTAGAAGTGGGCCTGGTACAGTTACATAATGGTTGGAGCTGATGATCTTAAAGGTCTTTTCCAGCCATAAAGATTCTATGATTCTAAGATTCTGAGCTTGCTGCTCCAGTTCTTGACTCATCTTTTTCTAAGGTTTTTTCTTCTTGTTTGGCAGGCAGCTCTTGCCTGGGTTTATTCACAGCCAAGTCTATTTGACTTTTCTGAAAGGAGACTATGTAGACCAAGTGGAGCAAGACCTGCACTTCCTTTCTTCTTTAAAGCAGTGGCCACCATGGGGAGTCTAAGGTGTAGTATTGGTCACCAAATTTTTGTAAATAAAGCTCTTCACATACCGTGCACTGTCAAGCAACAGGTTTAATTCATGCTGCGTGGTTAGGGCCGCATGAAGGTTAATCTAATCACAAAAACCTGATAATTCTAGTTTGTGTCTGGAAATTTTTAGGATAAAAGACATTCCACTTTGCATTTTGTTCCCAGTCAATGCTACTCTACCACAATGTTTCCAGATGGTTGTTTTAGACACTAAACAATTTTTGTGGATTTTAAAAGCGGCTTTGTAATGCACTGTGATTTTTTTAAAAAAAAAGTGTTTGGTTAAAAGACCTGCTTTCCAGTAAGTGTATTGTTATGATTTATTCTATAGATATTCATTAGAGCTTTTCTTGGTTGTTATCATATAAAAGTATTATAAACTGTGGAATGAGAAAATTTAAATAAACCAGCCTATATTAGTCATCCTCTGGCCTTGAAGTACAGACCAGATTTCAAATACCTGGGTTATTAAAGTCAATGGCAGTTTTACTCAGGAACTTCAGTTTTGACAGCGATGCACTTAAGCCTTAAATTTTGCTCAAGCCTAAGTAGCCACTCCATGTTTACGCAAAAGTACCACAATATCCCCTCTCCTGCTCAGTGAAACCTGTGCAAACTCTGGCACTTTCTAACCACAGCAAAGACTCTCTTCCATTCTCCTCTGGTAAGCAATACACTGCACTGGAAATATTTCTCTGAGACAAAGTGTGTTGTACACTGGTAGCTGCCCAGTCTTCATTAAGGCACCACTTTTACCCACTGTCCTGGTTTTTTACAGTTGTTTCATTTTTCTTCCTAGCCGAGGTTACACCGGGGAGATGGCAGCCAGGGAAAGAAAGCCTCTAACAATGTTTCTGCAAATATGGAAAATAAATAAGAACATAAAGAATAATGCAAGTGTTAGCTCGAGTCAACGAGCACACGCTGCAGTTCAGGAAGCAGGCAGAGAGCGATGGGGGCTGCCAACAGTTTGGCAGTGGCTCTTTCCTCTGCCATTGATCAGGAAACGGTCCTTTACCCAGGGAACATCCGAAATGACAATGCAGCTGGGGTGGGAGGCGATCACGGAGAAAAGCCCAAACCAGACTCTAGGATTTCACATAAACTTCTGTGCCACAGGGGCAAGCAAGCAATAGTTAATGAACGGTGTAGATTAGTGCATGCCATACACAGTATATTATGGTACACCTGGAGTAATTGCAGTGCTAAACCCCGGTCCACGTGCTGCAACATACTTATTTCCAGATGACTATTTCTGGGTCTTCAATCATACTTTAATTTTTCAAACTGTCACCAACAGTGTGCTACATTGCAAGAGTGTCCATGACTGACGGCAGGCTAAGCTTAGACAGAGTGTATCAAGCTTTTCTATTTGGAAGAATGCACTTTCTGTTCCAAGTGGCCTCAAGCACCGCTCTTGGTCTTATCGTGGGCTGCCTCTTTTATCAGTGTCATATAGTGTACCTTTGGTTCCTTCAGACAGTGGCTAGAGATGTTTAACAGCTTTCAGTGTCATCATGATTATTCATTTTGTCCTGGTGCTCTGTTGTTAGAGTCCTATCCTTCATTCATGAAAAAAAAAAAAAAAAAAAGAGAAAAGCTTTATCCAGCTCATACCTTTGGATCCCACTCTCCAGAGCTCTCCAGACTCACATAGTTGATTCACAGTGCCATATAGCTCTCTCCAACCAACACCAGACATGCCAGGCTGGAAGAATCACTGTCCTCTCCTGCACTTTCCCTGCTACTTATGGAAGACAAGTCCTCACCAGCTTCCCAGTCCTTTCACGCAACAGACCTTAACAGAGACACGAGGGTGGTGTTTCTGTAGCATGGGGAGTATTGCATCTTAACAGAAATGTTTTTACCAGTAATTTATTTATGATAGGTAAAAAATGTTTCCATCAAGCGCTGAGCAGCTTTTCTCTCCAGCTCTGATGGAATATGAACATCTCAGGAGTGACAAATATCTATTTAGCATTACTGTTTTGGAAACAGTAATTTCCTAGTTATAGTTACTGAGTATAGCATAGAATAAGAAGTTATAAACTGGGTCTCCCTGGACAGGAAGATGCTGTTTCCCCACCATGCAGGGGATTCAGGCTGAGATGACCTGTTTCCTGAGAGATCAAGGACAACGTTCCTGGTCCTATAGCTTGGGTGCATAAAAACGTACTCCAGGCTTTGGTGAACAAAAGCAAACATACCACACCTAGTATAGCTTAAATAAGAACTCGTTCTTCCTTTCAACTTTGTCTCCCTTGCAGAGTCTTGAAATCATCCTCCTTTGTATACCAGGAACCACAGTCTACATCATGTTGCTCAGCTCTTCATGAATGGCTTCCAGATGTCGGGTCAGGGCTATGCAAAGTGTTTAGTAATCAGGACACCCAAACAGAAGGGTCACAAGGTGCACTGTCAGAAAGCATTGTATATCATACACACCATGTCTTCCTGCCTCATTACTTCCCTTCCAGCCAAAGCTGCCAAATATTAGGCCCATTTTTAAACACTCATCTGTCTCCAGATAAAAAGTGTTTATCACTGCATTTTCTACATTACATCTCAAATTCACAAATAGCTCTATATACATCCTTGTTCTACTGAACCATGTGTTTGATTTTGAACTAAAATGCCTACCCTGTCAAGCTATTGTCTGGGCCATATCTGGTATGTGCTGAAGTGAGAAGCACCTCCTGTTTATTCAGGTTTACCCAGTTCCTTATACCTCACTTGTAGCAAGTCATAAAACATAAGCTGAGATGGGAAAATGTTATTGAAACACAGGCGTCATGCTTTGGTTTCCACTTCAAAATACGCTTTTAACTATTCCTCATCTTGCCTTTGCTACTCGGAATAACCATATTCAGTGCTATCCTTGATTCTTTGCAGCCTGCTCTGGGTTTTGCTCTCTGGCAGTTTAATGAACTTATCACCTCTCACATAAGCACATCATGTTCATCATTACTTTTCCCCACAAGAGCTTGAACATCATTCATATATTTTTACTGGATTATCCTTAAAGTTGCACCCTTTGTCTATTATGGCATCAGGGAAGTAAGACTTGACTTTTAAACACCAGTTGAATAACACAAACATTCAAATTAAAAAGAAAATTTTAACTAACTATGTAAAGTAGCGCTAGAGTCATCAAATGTAATGGAGGAAGTAATCACAATTCCTGTATAAAGGATGGGAATACACAAGAAATAGATAACATTTCTCCATTAAAAAAGGCATTGCCTGGCCCTGTTTTCAGAATTCTAGGAAGATTAAATTTCATTATTTAAATGGAAAAGGATGGCTGATACGTTGCATATGCTGTTCTTTAGAATACAAGTACTACCAGGAAATGGAAACACAAGATCCAAGATGATTTTCCCTCTAGTTCTGTTCTGCAGCATTTCAAAATTCAAGATCAACTCACATACTGGCAAAGATTGTGTTTCACCTATTTGTGTTCATATGACTGCTAATTAATGGGGTGATGGTGAATGCATTACACTGGGGAGGCTGGCAGAAACTGTTTGAATAATCCATTTATTCTCATTTCCTTGTCAATAAACAAGGAAAAAGAAATATAGAAACATACACCAGAAAAGCACACTAAGAAAATTAATGTGCAGGAAAGTTGGTTTATATGTCATAGGATGATTCAATTAAGGACAATTAAATTTTAGCGGTCCCTCTCAATGCCCATTTAAGTCACTGACTCTCATCAGAATGAGTGATAGCCAATGCCAAAGTATCATTTATCACTACATTTTCACTTTCCAGGAACTGGAGTGGTTATGTGTTATTTTTTTAGAATTTTTAATTTCAGGCTCATCACACCTCTGCATGAAATGTCATCTATTGTCTTCAATCACAGCTCAGGGCCGGAGGGAAGCAGGGTTTGCTAGAAATGTGGGAATTCTGACAGCACACATCATCACCGGACAATGTGGGGTTTGGGAGCCAAAGCATCTAATGGGAATGTACCCATTGCACTGTATTTTCTTTGTAATTCTGCCAGGGGTCTAGGCTGCTAGCTGGCATTCCAGCTTGCCCAGGCAAGCTCTCTATGGGCCCACACCCCAGCAGAAAGTCTGCTCAAAGGCCAGCAACACCCGACCTTTCAGGTTGTCAGCAAGAGCACCCGAAGCTGTGGGAGTGAGACACTCAGGTGATCCCAGAGCATGGCAGCCCTGAGGTCTCCTGGTTCACATCCAGGAGTATGGTTGCAGGACTTTTTCCCAAAACTAACTAAAGACTTGCAGTTGTGGAATAAGAGCTAACAGGACCTTCCACCTCTTTCACCTAGAGATGAGGGAAACCCTTCTGACAGTGAAACTTGGTATCCAATCCTTACATTAAATAGGTGTTTAAAAGGCAATCTCAGATTCTGCAAACCCTACTGCATGTGCTTATCTTTGCTCTCCAAGTAGATCTGGTTTTAACAGAACTGCTCGTATACATCAAGTTGATCATGCATTGAAAGAACGAGCCCTTTCCCTTCTTCTTTACATCAGACCAAAGACCAGACCTCTACAGTAGAAGAACGTGATGTACCAGCCAACTTACAGCTTCTTAACATTATGGCACAAACTTAGTTGTGCTTCCCCAAGGATGATGGTGTAACGCCAAGCTGTCCCTGACATGTTCCCTGGAAAGAAGAAGAAAGGGGAAGAATGGAGACACAGCCAGGGTACGAAGAGCTTGCGTGACGTGGGTTGGCCACTTCTCCTGCTGCTGGGGCTTTGGCTGGGTAGGTTAATCCCTATCCCTGCTGAGAAATGTGACGGTCCTTCCCCACTGCTGCCCCACTTAGCTTGGTCCACCTTCCATAGCAATCTAGGTTCAGTCCAATGGGACTGAGGTGGCTTTGCTGCTCCTCCCACCAGACTGATGCCGAAGGCAGCTTGCTGCCTGCATCTACAGTGTCTTCACATCAGAGCGGGTCTCACTGACTGGTTTAAAACCTGCAGTAAGAGCAGCCAGGCCTTTTTGGCCAGCAGAAGACCTAGATCCAGATGTGCTGCTGTTATTACGCATGTACATGGTATCAATCCGTGCAAACCTGCCAATCAGGTTACCATTACTGTGCTGGTAATGCTGGATTAACTGTCTATGTGTAAATGCATGGCACAGCAGCAGCAGCTTCGTTATGTCCTCGTTCTGGAGCGACAATGCACGCATGATCTAGTTGCACAGACATATTAATCATCTCTGGAGGTAGCCATTTTGTTTGCCTTTTAAATAAGACAGTTTATAACAGATGGATTATCTTTATCCCTGTGCACAATGCCATGACCTTTCTGAGCTGCTATATAAATATTTAGTCCCTTTTTTTGGCACCCTGTCATTTCCTGTGCTTCAAGCAAAGAGATTACTAAACACAAACACATTTGAGATGAATGCTCAAGTAAGAGTAAACTCATCATTCTCTTCAGTGAGCAAACACAGTGGAAACCTGACAAGAACAAAACTGTTGTAGACTGAAATGCATAACTGAACATGATTGTTACTACTGTTTATCACTGCCCAGTGGCAAAGCAAGACCCATGACTAAGCAATGTCGGTGACCACATAATGCCCTTCTGTGTGCGTAGCCATAGTCTTCTTACAGCTATAAAAATCTCAAACTCTCATGTCGGATAGATTTGAAAACGTGGAATGGGCTTGGGAAGGTGAAAAGCCCGGAGCTGTTTGGACAGCAGGCCTTCTCAGGTCATACAAACCCACTCTGTCCACCGGGGGTTCCTCCCACAGTCCCATTTGATAACCCCATTAGTAAATTTAGAACAACAAAAGCACAAAAAAGTCATGCACAATCCTTTCTGGCCTTGCTTTAAAAGGCCATTTTTCCAGGCAGCTGGCCAGGCTCACATTAGCCTCCTTCCTGACCTTTCCAAGCGACAAAAAGTATGCCACTCACCAGCGACGGTGCTATTGACTGCTGACACCACAGAAGAGCAACACCTGAAGTAAAGCACCGTTTCGAGAATATTCATTCAAAGGTACCTGAGGTCCAGATCTGTTTGGGTTGAACAGATGTAAAAAGATTTGGTTGGTTCTGCAGCTGTGAACCCCTTGCAAATGCATCATTTCATAAGAAACATTTCCATTTTAATCGAAGACAGATGGCTTGCTGAAAGGGGATGTGTCAGTCCAGTCTAATAACACGAATAAAGTGGTAATTATTTCCTTCTGTGCTTTTTCACCGTTTCAATGTATTTGAAGCTGTTACTGTATTTGCTGGTTGTCTCTTTAGTGTACAATGTGAAATCCCTCAGCAGTGGTGGGTACTTCAGATTGGATGCGGCAGCAGCAAGCAGCTTAGACACATCGAGAAACTGGAAAGTGCTAGAAATGTAAGAAGCGTTCCCCTTCTTTTGGCAAAAGCTTAGCAGGGGAAAAAAAAACAGACGTTTTCAGAGGAAATGGGGTAGTGCTTTTCAATCAGTTCTTTACTAAGCAAAGACTGCAAGATTGTTTGCCTCCTCAAAGGTCATTTTTGTTCAGATCATTAAGCAGGGCACTAGCAGAAGAGCTTCAAAAAAAAAGAGAAGATAAAATAAAATTACTTAGAGAAGCAAAAGCAGAGCAAAACTTGAAGTCTAGAAAAGTTTAGGCAAAACCAAATTGGAAAAAAAAAAAAAAAAACAGAAAAAAAGAAAATATTATGACACACAGCAATGCAGCTGAGATGGAATCACTTCTATGAATAATGGCTTATGGTTGGGAGAAGACAGGATGATACAAAATATACTGTACAGCTCACTCTTGGAGTGGTAAAAGTGGGATCAGCTATCTTGATATTTCTTATATTTCATATAACTTTGAATTACGTCAGAAGCTTTTAATAAGACTTGTATTTTGCCAAGAAAGTGACATTCCAGTATCAAGAGAAGGAAGTTTGTTTCCTAGAGGTGCATTGGACCAGTCAAGAACATGTAAAAGGTCACGAGTGAGGAGGAGACAGCGAATCCAGAGCGGTATTAGACAGCGAGGAAAGGAGCAGATAATGTTTTGCACTGATTCCCTAAGTGTGTGGCAAGCACTGAGGCAGGCTGAAGAGTAAAGGAGAGCCTGGATGGGGAAGGTGGGAGGTTTGCAGACAGGAGAGTGGAGCTGGAGATATGGGGGGGGGGAGGTGAGAAAGCCGCAAAGGGTCAAAGTAAAGAGGGCAGAGATGAACTTCTGAAGAAGCAAGGAACGTGGTTCAGTTCATTTCCTTGTGATGACTATATTGACCAAAGATATTTCTCTGTCCCCCCCCTTGACATTACTACCTTATCCCTAACCTGTGTCCAGAAGGTTCTTCTTACCTTTGAAAAGGCTGACTTCAGAAGGTCTCAAGCTCAACCCATATTTTAAGTATCTGATTCCAATAGTAAGTTTTGTATAATTGAACGATATTTTTCCCCCCTGAATAAATGCATCAGTGCTATATTTCTTTCTCTTTATTGCCCTCAGTTTTGCATATGTGAGAAAGCACAGACATCTTCCCTTTGGGAGGAAAAATCAACCAAGTCTATATTAGATGGAGGAAAGAAAAAAAGCTGTTTACCAAATGATGAGGCAGAAACTTGTGTTGATTGCAATGGGAAGCACAAACGTGGAGGCAACCCTCCAAAGTGATTTGTACAGAAGGACTCCTGCTCTCACAGCAGTTACTCTATAGAACAGGGAGAACAGCTTACCATGAAGACTCGCAGACCATCACCCATGGTACCTCCTAGAACAAACCCAAGAGCACACTGAATCCCAGGTTGCTCACAGGAGTTGGTAGCCACCATCCCTGTCGTGTCCTGCGGGCCGCTGGAGCTCTTTTTACTTTAAGGCCGTATACTCAGTGTCAAAGCTCTCCAAGGACAGGTGCTACAGCCTTTTCAAGAAAAACTCAAGTGAGTTTAGCAAGGTCCACCCCAGAGATGGTAAGTGTCCCTTTGGGGAGTATGCTAAGCAGTAGATAAACTCTGATTCCCCACAGTTGTGCTGGCAAAGTCACCTCAGAGCTCATCCCAAAGTGGTTCCTACAGTCAGACCATGCAGATGAAGCATTAGGTTATTTTTACTGGCCAAGGATAATACCTGTTGTCATCACTTGCATACCCTCCAGTCACACATCTCTCCTCCCACACTTGCTCTTAGAAGTTACATTGCCAGCTGCAGGTACCTTTAGGTTAGAAGTTACCATGAAGTTAGAACCATGACAGTGATGAATACATGAGCAATACTGCCCACCTGTTTGAAATAAATCATCAAACTAGGTTTCTTTAGACAAATGCTTTTTAAAAAAAAAAATAATCAGTTTTTCTCACCTTAAAAAAATCTTATTCTTTGTGTTTTCCTTAATATAATTTCTCATCTCTTTTTGTTATCATTTTGTAATACCACACTTTCAGATATAGCATCACTTTGTATACAAATATTCTACGTCAACATCCCCTGAAAGCAGCATTTTTTAACTTCAGCACCAATGTTACTTCAAAGTTATCACAATGTTACATCAGCCATCAACTGCAGATCCAGCAAAGATTATAATATTGTGGTATTTTGCTCTGCTTTCTGACTTAAAGTACCCTCCTATTGAAATCACACAGGGAAAATGGCCTAAATAATAACAGAACAAAGGAAGTTGAATAATTTCTGAAGAGGAATAATTTCCCAGGACATTAAGTTAGAGGAGATATTAAATTTAAGAACAATGTGTAGGTAAACAGTACAAGCATTTCTTTTCCAGAGCCTTGCAAAAACTTAGAAGAAAACAGCCTTCAAAAACAGGCAATGGGAGGAGCATAAAGTAATCTTTTTTCTTGAATTGATAAAGATGGCTACAAGATTACGAAATCAGACAAAACAGGAACAAAGTTTTCTTTTTGATGAAAGCCACAGAAAGAACTCGTGATCCAAGAAGCACCAAAGACATTTATCTAGAGAAAATCCCTATATATTTTAAGGGAAAAAGAAACCCACAATGCAGAGGGCTTTCGTTATTATTAGAGTGGTGCCAATCTTTTCTAGGAAAGCAAAATACAATTCCAACATGGTATCATTAATTTATGTGTAGAGTATGGGCTTAATATTAACTGATTTCAGGTGGAGCAGAAGTAGAGTGATGCTGAGTGCTTTGAGCAAAACCACCACAGCATTTTCCAAAGACAGGAGACATCCTTACCAATCTAAAGACAGAATTGACAGTGACAAAACCTGGCTGTAACTCTCAGCTTTGCCATTGTAATCAGTGTGTGGCCATAGGGAAGTTATTTAACTTCTTTGTGCTGGAGTTCCTTGCAAGAACTGGCAACGCACTGCTTGTCTCTCTTCCGGAGTTCTCAGTAATTTGGTATGAGACCAAAGAGGTCTCGCTATACAACATTTTGGTTGGTAAACTCAAATTTTACTGGCAAATTAAAGAAATTTTTTATTTCCTTCATCCAGTTTTGTTCATTAATTTCTCTACGATATGTTACTATTTCCCTTCTCCCATACAGTACGGAACTAATTTAAGGGCCATTGTCTTCAGTGGAAAAGGGATTAGAAATTTTCACAGAAACTGCCGACAGTATTATGGAAACATTGGAGACTTACCATGGAAACTTATTCATGGAGGCCATAAGAAGCAGAAAGAGTTAGTCATTTTAGAAGTCGTACAACTTGTAAGCTGTGTGGTTAGTTCTGGCAACGAGAAGTGAGATTATTTAATAGACCGATTGGATGATGTCAAATGCTATGTTTAAATATTTAATGTGATTTAACTGCCTAAGAGTATCCTATTGCAGGGTGTCTGGCTTTCGAGGCACATGAAATGTGATCAGACACCGACTGCATATAACAGTAGACTCCTAATAGAGCAGCCATTATGTGGCACAGATGTCAGCCTTCTCTCGAGGGATCTCTGTTCAGGAATAATTAGTTGGTGGCATTATTGCTCAGAAAGAAGAGAAAGAAACCAGATAAGAAACGTTAAGTGATTTCAAGTATTCCAATAAGTGAGCACACACAACAGAGCTTGAATTTAACAGGGGTCCTCATGTTGCGACCACAACTTCAGATTCTACCTCGAACCACCAAGATGCTTGAACTGCTTGAGAGGTCTGGTGGTTTGTTTTACAGCACAGGGGACACATCTTCAAGCTGCTACTACAGTAGGAAGATGGTACTTTATATTATCTGAAGGTCTGTAGAACTGTGAAGACAATTTTCTAGTAATATTTTATCATTTTCAGGGAGTTCAGTGGCTGGAAATTCTGACAATGCCACTTTAAAGTGTGTGAGTGATTTCACAAGCCTTTTTGCCCTGTCTCATGTTCTCAAGGGTGTTTAGCAAGTTTAATACCACAATGTATCACTTGAAAAATAAGTATAAAACTAATCATATCTGCCTGCAGCATTAGGCAGCCACGTGTCTCTTATCTCGCCATTGTTTTCTCTGAAATTAGCCTGGAGACACAGGAAGACTAAACACCTAGTATGATTATTAAAACAATAAATCCTCCCCGCACAAAAATCACCAATATTTCAGACTCAGTTGTGCTAATCAGTAGTGTACAACTCATCTTGTGTCATGCTGAGACTCTAATAGAAATCAAACTATCCCTGACTTCAACTTCATTGATTTTTGCTTTTTTATCAAAGGAATCAATATTTTTAGCACATATATGTCTGATTAATAGACAAAAGTAGTCTGCCTGGTGGAGAATATCGGTAGGCATATAGTTGTCACAATGGAGATTTTTCTTAAAAATAGGCCATCAAAAAGCCTATAACCATCATAGTTTACATTTATTCTCTTCTCCTTAAGGGCTTTAGTGTGTTTACATGTGATGTTTTGTTGGATGGCTTGGCTATAAAAGTTGCTGACAGTAATGTATACTCATCTTAAAAAATTACAGTTGCATTAAAGGCACTGAGGTTCAGTTATTGCCTTCTGAAAGCTGCCTCTGCACTACTCTAGTTATAGAAAGAAGTCATTTCATAAATGAGACCAAACTTCATTGCTTGACAAACTGCAGCAGCATTTCAAAAGCAATCCATGCTCTATATTGAAAAAAAGCAATAACTCAGTGCTCCGGAGGGATGATAACAGCATCCGTGAGAAGAAACATGTAAAATTCTCTGCTGGTCTAAACTGATATGGTCTTATTGAACCAGACTACCTTATGAAAGGTAAACTTATTTTCTGTGTATCACAGTATTGTCTCTTCTGTACTGGCTGCCTGGAATGAAAATCAAGGAAAGTAGCCAAATAAAATGGCAGGCAGCCTCAGGCTCCAAGAGCGCATCTCTGCCCCTTTTGTACCAGCGTGTTCGCTTATTAATCTTGCAGGAACTTTGCAAGAGGAACTGGACTGGCGACGGTTCACGCCTCTGGTACTCAACAAGCTTCCGGATGTATTGACTACAGGCTCTTTCCTTGCATATGGTGAGTTAAACCAAGTATCTACACAGCCCAAATCACACCTGCGTGGCGGTGGGTGAGCTCGCAGTCTCACTGAGGTCAGGGGTTCTTCCTCTATTGTTTGAGAGTCATAGCAATGGCTTCGCAGCAAGTTCAGAAATTTCTCAAATCTAATCCAGAACCTAATCTGCCTTCTCCCCCTGGCACAAGAATAAATAAAACAGAAAGGAAAAGTGATAGTATTTTTTAGTGTAAAACTTCATGTTTTTTTAAAAGGTGGTGAAAGCAACAAAAACGCCCTTTTATCTTTCAGCTTGTTACTTTCATTTACTTACTGTTCACTTGCAGCATTCACACACAAAGTACAACACCATGATGCAATCCAGTAACAAAAATTTGCATTAAATTAAAATAGAGGAAAATAAAGCTCAGAGGCACCTGTGTTTGCTTTATTTGAAGCTGTCAGAGCAAACCAAAGCAGAAGGCCCTATTACCATGTACTTATGGAGATGGTAGGAAAACAAGGGTATATCAATATAAGATGTTCTGCTGCTTGCAATTAGCAAGTAATTTCCAAGGAATATCTAATTCGAGGACTTTCAGGGTACATATAACGCTATGTAAAAACCAAAAAGCCCTTTTTTCCTGTGTTTTAATTAGGACAGCTGCTTTGCACTTTACAGTTAATTGCAAATCACCATCAGTTATTAAAGGTATGTCATTTTTTTCTACTGCAGGGGTGTATTATGTCAGACAAAGGCTGTCTGTATTAGAGCTGGGAGTGCAAAACGGCACGTGTGGTGCTGGCTACATGGTCTGAGATAACCCACGTTTTCTCTTTGAGGAGTTACATGTGTGTGGCATGCTTTGATACCTGGGCAGAAGGTCTATTAGAATGACAGCCAAGAAAAAGAAGTTAAAATAACTGCAGACTGCTTATGAACAGAGGAACGACTTTTCAGGTAGGCTTGCGTGAAGAAAAGACCACACACACACCAGCACTCGAAGTATTACAAGTTTCCTTTTTTCACCCCCTATAAAAGAAGCAAAGGCTGTTTGTAACTACTCAGACCCTAAACTAATTAGTAGCAGTACAAGCTCTTATTTGGGTCACCTCAAGCCTCTGACATTTAGTAGACAGTTTACCCTGTCATCTTTGTGTTTTGCTAGTGGGTGATGCAGTTAGAGCTGCAAATAAGTGTTGATCTGGGTCAAACCTGTCCCAAACTGAGGCCATTTGCCCTAATACACGGATTGATATAGGGAAACATCATGTGCTTCTGAGAGAGTCAAAATACTGTCTTCTTTTGTCCTCAGCAGCTCCCTCCAGTAATTGTACTAAGCTTGCGAATTTTCACTTTGTGCCTGCACAAGGCAGAGGTGGGGTGAGCATCAGCTAGGGGAAATGAGTAAGAGCTGCCTTCTGTATGGCAAAGTTGGCATGGGACAAACCTAGGGGTGAAAAGAGTCGGGGGCTTTGTCTAAAGGAAGAACGTACTGCCTGGAAAACCTGAGCCAGGATGTCAGTACACAGAGCCTGCAGCCAAGGCCAGGGAGCTACAGAGAATTAAAAAGGGCTTGAAATCACTGTGCGATCATTGCTTCCTTCTTCCAAGCTAAAAAAAAAATAATAAATCAAGAAATGAAACCTGGGCAAAAATCAGCTGATTTGGCTGTTTGACCTCTACAGGGAGGGAATGGAGAACTCCACAGACTCACAGCAGCTCATTGTCTTGAGTAGGTTGCAAGCCTCCTGTATGAGCTGTAATAAGTTTCTGCATACAAAATCCCATCACAGTCAGTTGAAGCACATCAGCCAAAACCCAGCATCCCATGTAGAAGCAAAGCCGTGTCCCTCCTGAAAAACCCTGAGCTGTTCCACAGCTTTGGAACAGAAGACTTGAACCACTACCTCAGAGATCCCCTAAACCAAAACTTCTTTCTGGCAAGGAGGCTGGGACTGAGGTAGCAACTGCTAAATCGATGTTGCTTCTTCTTCCCCATCGCGCTGTCCCAGAACATATGTACTCATTCTCCTCAACCACCGTCCTTGAACATTTGCACATGACTCTACATAGTTTTACTCAGGTCTGTTGGAAAGCGCAGATTCTCATGCAGACTTGAGGAAAGACAGCCAAAAAGCCAAGTGTAGGAGTGGGAGTCAAGGAGAAATATCCATGAATATTTCTCAGTTCAAGCACCGTTGTCTTCCCGGCATTGTCTCAACCCTTCAGAGTAAGTAGTTGCATATGAACAAAAGCATCCATATCCCAGCTGGCGGGTGTCTGCAGTTACTGTGCATTATTAAACATTTATGGAGGAGCAGCTTCCAAGAAGACTGGGTCGAGTACAGAAGCAGCATTTTCGTCTAAAGTTACCTCAGAGTCCAGATGTTGTTCGGCTTGATCTGTGTCTTGGAAGTTAACGGTGGCTGCAGCATTTATAATTCACAGAAGAACAACGTAATTTAGACTTGTCTGACTTTTAAAAAGTATACAAGAATTTTATACGCATGCTGTGACCTTATACTAGTGAGTGACAGGCAAAGCTTCAGAAAACCGTAACCCACCTCATTCCTCAGTTGAGCGGCCAAGACTAGGCTGTCCAATGATCACCCTGAATTGCTATTCGGAGGTACCTTGTTCCCCTCTTCAGCTAAGCCCAGAGACTTAGCTCTGGCTGTGGTTTGAAGCATGTGTGGATGGAGGGGCTGTCATCGCAAATGTTATTTTAAGAGTGGTATGACTGATCTCCACAGCACCTCTCATAGCTGGAGGAGTCAGATGGGCTCTTCTGCAGGGCCATCCAGCACAGAAACCAAGCCTTATGTGCTCCTGGCTGTCTTCTGGGTGAGCTTGTTTCTATCCCTTTACCAAAGAGGGAGCTCAGAAAAATCCACTTCCTCAGGCCACGCTCCCCTCTAGCATGGAGAGGATTAGGCCTGCTGCAAAGTAATTGAGAAATAAGGGACAGTTTGCAGCTTTGGAGAATTACCTCTCTCATCTAAATCACTCACCCTTGCTTCTTCTCAGCTCAGAGGAGACAGCAGATCCTCCCAAGAGATACAGCATTAGCTTTAGTCACCATAAAGTTAGAGAAGGACAATTGTACTGCGAAGTACAACTTTTACCACTGTGTTGGTCCTAATTCAGAAAACAAACACTAAAGCGAAGTATCACCAGACTTAAATGAAAGCATAGCTTTGAATACTCACCTTTGCTGGCTGTACCGGGCAGGCATAGCAAGCACAGGCTCAGTTACCTCGCTCTGAGAGGCAGAAAAGCCTTTCAAGGGGCTTCCATCCTGCCCCTAGCTAGAAGTAACAGAAACAGTTGCATGTCTGGAGGTTGCGATGTTCAACCCGCACATCTCATATCGCACAACACCCCCCAAATCCTTGCACCTTACTTTATACTTGTTGCATTGCAACAGTTCCTTGATAGTGTTTGTGGCAGCTGGACTCAAAGACGAAGCAATTTCTGTATTATTTTTAAAAGAAGGCAGAAGTAAGAGCTAACAGTACAATCCTGTATATCGATTATCCCCCTCCCCCCCCCCCCCCACCTCCCCATTTCTTAAAGCTCTACCCCCACTTACCAGTATGTGAATGCTCTCAATTCTGAACTGCTGTGGGGTTCCTGAGAAGCTGCCAACGCATCGCCTTTGTTTGTACAAAGTTTAGCTGTCTCTCGATAAGCTCCTGAATTCTATAATAAAACAGCAAGAGCAAAATGTACTCTGGAAAGTGGCCTAATGCGAAACTGTGGCACCGATTTTAAATCATAATGTTACTGCCTTTTTGGAACCTTTTCCCATTCTAATGTGCATGTCTGCTGTGATAAAAATATTGAGCAACAAGCTTTGAACTATTTTGGTGCTCTGTTGAAGTGTTTGAACAATACTGCCATGTCAATTTAGCTACATTTTATAATAATCAGTGATTTGGGAAAAATTATAGAATAAACACAGCATGTCTGAACCAAACAAGTTCTTTTAAAGATATTCTAAACGAAAACATATTTAAGTTTATTGTTATTGCTTTTAGTACAATCACCATGGAAACTATATAAAACTAACTTTTAATTTCCATTCTTCCTTAAATGTTTTGTGTTGCTTAAATGATACATGAATTGAGCATAATTGGTTTGGTATTTTAATGGTCAGTCATGGAACAGCATGTCCTTTGGAACATGTTATAACTGAGTTAATTGCCGCATTTATTGTATGTAACATGCAAGTTTATACAAGCTTTGTTATGAAACAAAAAGGGAGCAAAACTTTTAAAACACCAATGGATGTTTTGGGTTATGTATATCTCAACTCATTGCAAAGTTAAAATTCCAAGAGAGAAAGATATGGTCAGCTTCGCCTTGTAGAAAACAGCTAAAATCAGTGAACTTATGTTAAAATTTAATCTGTTTCACTAGCTTCAGAATTAAGGCATATTTTCAAGGATGCTGTTAGAGGCATGACCGCATTCACAGTCTGGCCCAGTATTCAGCATATCAGCATTTAAACACCTAATAGAACCTATCATATAGACTGTTTCCCAATATACTTTATGGGAAAGTAATAAACAGATACTACGCATACACAATTCAGTCAGGCTGTTCCTAAACCTGTAAAATTCCAGGTACCGGTGCTGTATGTTTTGTATACATGTTTGGGCACTCATGGAGGAGCTATTAACAATCCCTTAACAGTACATCCCTGCAGTATACTTAATAGCCCTATTCTTCCCTAGGTTCAATGTTCCTTCTGGTGATTCCAGCTCAGCTGGAGATTGGTTTGAACTAGGACTACAAAGGTTGTCCGCAGGCATGATGCCAAGCTGCATTTTTTCCTCATCTGCAACTCCTGACAGCAGTGACTCTGCACTTCACAGGCGCTGCACATCATCTACTAGTGACAGTAGGAGATGCCACCTGAGACCCTTCATTTGCTCCACCAGCACCGGGCTGTGACTAAGCCCCCTCAGGGCTCATGATGTCCTCCAGCAGGCACTGCAGGTGCCAATTGCTTCTTGCTTCTTGTCGCCAGCTGCAGCTTCACCCCTCTGTGCAATAAGGAGGAGTGAGGCTGTGGCAAGGCAGAGAAGTCCTGAGCATAATAAGTGAGATATGACTGACAGGCCTGAGTGTGTGACCACTGAAAGAGACCTAAAGCTACGTGTGGATGCCAACACAGGCAGACTGCAGCGGTCAAGTGAAGACTCCCCGTATGAACCTCATGACAAAGATAGGCACACATGTGACATCACATGGAAGTGAGAGATTCGTTTCCCTCATTTCTCCAACCATTAAATGCCTGTTTGGCTTATCGTTGGCACAGCATGGCACAGCAGTGACTTTGGCAGTGCAATTTTGCAGCGACACCAGAAAAGAGAATTTTTTCTTTCAAAGAACCACCTTTAAGGTAAAAATTGCAGTGTCAGCCCAAGGGAAAGGCACAGTGGCAGAACACTCATAGTTGAAAACAAAATAAAAAAAAACCAAAAACATACAAATGCATTTCATCTGGCTTCTTTTATTAAAATGCCTGAAATTTAAATTTGAATGCATAACCATCTGTCTAAAGGATAAGTTCGATATAAGCTCTTATTCCAATTTACATACATCTTACTTTGCAAAATGCCTCCTGAAACTCATGCTAAGTAATGCACAGAGGAAGTAACGCATTTATCTTCCAATGATACAGTACCGCCTTGATGTGCCTTTTGAAAAAAGACCTAAAGAAAGTACTTCAGGCAACGCTGTTCAAGCTGTTGGATATTTCTAAAAGTTCCCCACCTTGAATCAGTTTCTTGGGGAGCAGAAAAGGTCAAGTTATGTAGTAGAATTACACTCTCTAGTGGTGAAATCCTGGCCCTCGTGTCACTGTGGGTCCATCACGTTCTCCTTGTTCTCCTCATTCTTTCAGGAGATTAACAAATAGTTCATCTCATACATGTTGTTGCCAGGAGCTGTTTTTATTGGAGAGGGCACAGTTACCAGCTCTTCTCAATCTAAAAATCAAAAAGGAAAAATTGGGACTTCAGGAAAGAACGCTTCAACAGCCATTTCTTCACCACATGCAATTGTTGAAAGAGATGAATAAACACTACCCATGTGCATACACACATACATTTTATGAAAAAGCATTTATTTTATGAAGGAGCATTTAACACAAAGTCTTCCCCTGCTAGATAAACAACCACACAGTTGACAGGAATTACTACTGTTAAATGCCCAGCAGGGATGTCCTCATACAGGCCAACAATAGCCCTAGTAAATTTATTATTTGCTTATGAGAAAAAGGCTTCAAGTTACTCTTGTCATTACCATTTATGGTGTTATCCACAAAGCACTGCAAAAAATTTGTCCTAAGGTATGTTTATCCCAGGAATTGGGAAACCTGCACCAGGGGACAGATTCAGCTTGAAACCGAGTTTCATGAGATTTGCTACTGTGCATGTGCATAATTACAGCACTTAGAATAACACCGGGGATGTGGTGAAGTATGGCCCCACATGAGGAGACTGAAAAGCCTATTCAGTCCTCAGAAGGAAAAGATGCCCTAAATTTTGCCTACGCACATACTTAAAAGGTCCTTGTTCATGTCATACTTTTGTTCACACTGAAAATACATGCAGCCGTGTCCTGAGGCAATTACAGCAGAGGACCATGGGCTCTGCTAACCTGTTGGATGTGAGAACCCCTTCCTTACCACCCATCTGTAGATGCCGCAGAAGTTCATAAGCTCTGCTGATCTTATGAGTGTGAGAAGGCCTTCCTTGCCGCTTATCTGCAGCTTCTTTGGAATGTAACCTAATCTACAGAGCCCAATTTTAGGAAATCCTCAGCCAGAAGTCCTACAGTTTCATTTCTGCATCTTAACCGCTTTTGCACAACTTTATCTCCTGCACAGCATTTGATGTCTTTGCCCTGCAGACAGTTGCAGACCACTCGCAGTGCTCATTTTTGCACAAAACTGTTGTTTTCTCCCTTGTTAGTCTCTCCACCGTGGCCTCCCTCTACTCAAGAGTTTGGCCAGAGAAGCACAGCCACGTGTAGGAAAATATTTGCCATGCACTATATTTTGGCAACAGCAATCAGACCATCCACTTCCGTGGCATGATTTTGCAGCAGATTGCTTGCCTGGGCATTCACAAAATCAGGAGTCATTGCACTTTGAAGGTTTTGGTGGTAAATCTACACGAGCAAGCAATTTTGCCCAGGAGGAATGGATCAGCAGAGGGAAGCAGCGGGAGCTATGACATGTGCAGTTCAAGGGCTTTACTCTAGACTGGTTTCCTGAAGCAAATATTCCCCATATGCGTCTGGTTGGGCCAAAGATTGATTGAGAATCTAATGTTCTCATGAGGGGTGCAAGGACACGGGTGTGCACCTGGGGCAGAGCCTCCCATCCAGTTTCCTCTGAAAGGAACCTGGTCTTACATTCACCAAACTGCTCCACAGTCTGGAGCGACACATCACAGAATGGTCAGAATCACAGAATGGCCAGGGCTGTAAGGGACCTCTGGAGATCATTTAGTCCAACCCCAAACTGCTGAACTTCACGCAGTGCAGCAGGTTGGGTTTGTTACACATCACAGGAAGGGAAGGAGGAGCACAGAGTTTATGCTCACATCAGGGTCAAATCACTCCATGATGTAAAGAAGAACCTTCTCTTTTGTCCAGAGCATTTTCTTTCCCGCTTTTGAACAACTGAAAGAACAAAATGGGGAAATGACAGCACAGCAGGTATGCGTAATGAGCATTCCCAAATGGAAGACTTGATTTATTGGTACATGCAGTTTTCTGTTAGTATGGCCAGGTGAAATTTGATGTAATGGGCTACAACAATGTGAGGCCAGTGTGGGGATCTTGTGGCAGAGATATTTGAGATTGACATACATGATCAAATGACCACTTTCTTCCCTTGTGGGGTATTAGCAACCAGCACACAGAAGGATCTGTTCCCATTTTTAACATGTAATAGAAAACCTGACCACAGAATATAAGGCCAGAATATCACTATCTCATCTTTTCCAATATGGTCCATTTCTGCACCATATTTGGGTCAAGATCCAAATTTCAACACTAGATTCCATTCCTATTATATGATAAATCAAAGTCCAGACTAAATTCAACAACTCTTGGGGTAGAGGAAGGGGAAAGTATGAATTTATATCTTCATTTTGCAGCTGAGATTAAAGTCAAGCCTTTACTGTCCAAGATTGTGAAGTTCAGAGTAATTAATCCTTTCTGTGAAACCCATCATTTTGCTATCATGAAATCAATACACTGACTCTCATCTTACTTCTGACCCTGCCACTTAACCCCTTCATGTGTCTTTCCTGGTGTTTTATATTATTTCATGAGCTAGCATTCTGCTCATTTAAAATTTGAACCAAGCTTTCAGATGCCTCGAGGGGAAAACATTAACATCTCTTCCTGAAAGACCAGGGCATATCTGCTATTTTTGATAGATTGCAGCAGGATCAAGAAAGCTCCGCAAGAATTGCTTTTGCTCCTTGAGGGAAGTAAATGAGCTCAAAGAATGTCCTGCCTGTGCTGCATTTGAAAAACAAGAGGAAGATTTGTCATGTCAAGTGCAGCTGAAATACAGAACATGCCCTTCGAACCAACTTGTTCTAAACCACATACTGCATAATCGATACAAACAGTTCATTTATTGTGCTATCTGCACGTAAGCATATACTTAAGACATGAGTGTCTGGATAACAAGACCATATGTTGCTCCCGTTATGTCAATGGTGCTTTTCTTATTGATTTTTGAAATCTACTTCCAGCATTATCTTTCACTGTCCTAAAATATTGGAAGAGTTACAGATGATCCCACGCCCTCTTACTTTATCACTAGTCGGATGCAAAAATAGCCTGCCATTGAGTGGTCCCAAGGCAACCTGTCCTGGCCAAAATGCAGCCACCCTTTTTCCCCCCTGAAGTTGGCATGCTACCCCTGTTAAGCATCTTGTGTCGGTCTCCTCTCTGGATGCTGCCACCCAAGCCTTGAGGTCAGTGTCGGCCGCCAACACACTCTCCCCAGCTGCTCCCACCATTCCCCCGTTACCTCCCCAGGGGCAAATGGCAGCAGCTTTGCTGGGAAAGTCTGAATTACAGCACTCAGGCCACCGATCCAGTCACTATGAAAATCCCAGGAGAAGTCTCCTGCAGTGGCTTCGAGCTGGGAAGGGCTGGCCTGTCAGCCCTGTGCACTCTGCCCTCTCAGACAGCAGGGTGACCAGCACGCTGGTGTGGTGGATGGAGGCGCTGCGAGGCTGAACTGCAGGGCGGCATGAAGGGACATGGGACGTACCTCCCAAAATACCAGAATAAGGTGTTCTCAGGGCCCACGGTCACAGATGTCTGACTGTAACAGCAGAGATCGATGTGGTTTCTGGGACTCCTCAAGCACATGGTAAATAAGCAGAAATCAACAAACTTATTTGCATACCAGCTGAAAAAGCGAGTTTTGAACCTGTCTTGCTAAAGGGGAAAAGCTAATGAGCTCCCATGCCTCCTGTGTCACGGAGGCTGGAATTACAACAATATCTGTATTGCGCTAAGTGTGCAATAATTGTTTCCAGATGTATGTAAATGGGGCTGATTTTTTGCACATTAATCTTTCATACAGCCTACATATGTTGTAGAGCTCAGATGTTTACTCAGCACTCATATAAAACATAAAGAGATTTAAAAAGCTATCTGGTCTGTTAAGCTTCCTTAAAAGGGAGCTGATGGCATCTGCCTAACACTCTAGCTTGATTTTATTACTCAAATTCTGGGGATTTATGTAACTGTCCTGCTTTTTTCCAAGGTCTACATTTTTGTCCAACTAATTCAATTCCCAGTGTCCCTGTACAATGTAGTGAAAATCAGCACTAGATTTTGATGCCCTTGATGCTACTTGAGTTTTTTTATTATACCACAGACAATATTAAAAATGCTGGGAGAATCCCCACAACATTTTCTTCCTGGGCTAGCTCCTGATGGCTTTGGATAGAACAGATAAGTCTCTTGTTCTCTCTATATTGCAGTGTTAAATCACAGTAAATATAGAAAACTTGGTTCACCTTCGCAAAATATGAGAACGATGCAAGGGATGTCTTGTGGGGACCTGGCAGCATTCCTCACTTACCACACCAGCCGTCCCTCCTCATCCACCTAGAGGAAGGTGCTTGCCCTCATGCCTCCATGCAAACATTTTCCAGTGGTGGGAGAACTGATCCAGGGCAGCTATACCGTTGGGAAGGCCCTGGTCATACGCTTTGCAAACATATGGGAACACGAATCTTTTAGCAAATAGTCAGCGCAGAGAAAAAAACATCTGAGACGGGGACATCTCCAGCCATTCCTTTGTCTGCAGAATGTGCTCAGTCTTTTGCTGTCTGAATATAGGGGGAAGATGCTTAATCGGGTTGTAAGGTACCCCCCTGCAGGTATACCCCCAGCTTTGCACTGGCTGTTCAACACCTGACAATAAACGATGGCTTTAAAACACTAGACGTGCTACCTTGTATGATTGCTTGGAGATTTTGTGAACTGCTGTGATTTGAAAGTTATACATGGTGTTTATTTTTAGAGATGAACCTGGCCTTTACAGAGCTGGATTTCAATTTCCTCTTTACCTCTGAGCAAGCCCAATAGCTTAAGATTTTGGTTCCAGCTGTAAACAAGGTGTCATGGTAAGCTGTGATATTTACATGAGGCCCTGTGTTCAAATAGTAACACCTTTCCCTCAGGAGTCTTCAGATATGGTACAGCTCAGTCCATGTCCATAATATACAGTAGATCAAAAAGAATATATATCACCTAATTCAAAGTTCCTCACAAAATACAGACTGATCCTGTGAATTTGCTGCATGTGACTAATCAGGCTGGTGTCCATGAGTTTACTCATATAT
>NW_009648333.1:4250381-4283529 GCF_000708025.1 Charadrius vociferus | reverse complement strand
ATTCCTGCTCATTAACATCAGCAAACTCTGAAAAATGTTTGGTTCAGTTCATCTTTATGGACCCAGCTCCACCAAAGAAATGACTACACTAAACCCATCACTCACCAAATTGCTTTATCTTCTCTGAATAACACTTATAATGGGCTATGAATAGCATAAATAATGAATGCAGAAAGAGACTTTTGATTTTCCACAGCTGTCATTGAATTATATCTCAGACATTTTATCAAAAAGTCTAATAGTTAATACTCAAACAACAGTATTGTTTACCAAACAATTTTTTTGCACGATTTTTTTTTAGGACAGGCAATAACTGGATACCATCACTTTTTGTTCCTTACTCCTCCCTATCCTGTAAAGTTCAACAGCCAAGATTTCAGACAGCTCCTCAATGAGATATAAGCAAGAATGCATAGATTATACAATCACTGTTACTCAAATTTTCCTAGGTTAGGGGAGAGTTACCTTTGTATTTCTCTTATCAATAAGTTGCATTTCCCTGAACATTTCACTGAGGAAAAAAACCCAAACATTGCTGCTTTTTGATTTGATAAACAGCATTCCCCAGGGCCATCGGAAGGGGTCTGAGCACCTCCAAGCAGGAGCTGCTCAGATCCCTTCTGGTGGCCCTGGGGGACTCCCCAGTGTCCTTCCCACAGCAGCAGCAGCATTACCATCTCTGGCAAGACCAGCCCCTTGGAAGCACCCAGCCACGGATGAGGAGCTGTTTCCCTTCCTTCCTTCTCCACAGTTTTGTTTAACCAAGATCAACACTTCAAAGCAACCAATTTCAACTCATATTTTGAGTGATTCATACTTGACTTTTTATTTTAGTGCTGTTGTAGCTCTTGTGAGTTTCCATCAACTACTAAATATACAAAATGGAAATCAACAGTCAGATCTTCCTCCACCTTCAAAAACCTCTTATACTCTTTTCCTGGATTATAAGTGGCCCAGTTGCACAAATATGTTTGCTGTCCTGATAAACACTGGGCAACTGAATTTACTGGGATGGCTCATCTTTGTCTGCAGCAAAGCTTTCAAAGATATCTCGACCATTGTTATTATCCTATATTGAATAATCAGGGAGGTAAAAAAGTCAAACTGTCACACAGCTAAAATGTCTCACAGAGTCCCACTCTGTCAGAGACTCCACAAAAAATTAAATCAATCCATATTGCTTTTCTTTTCTTTCCAGACCACCCACTTACTCTTTGTACTGGGTTTCAGTTACTGTTGTTATCAACGCTAATTTATTATAGACTACCTAAAGAAAAGTCAACATTTATAAAAGACCATATTTTTCTACTTGTGAAGGGAAAGATTTGTTCCCATGTTTATACAATCATATTTCTCTCCAGCATATAAAATCATTTTAGGGACTCTGACTAATGAAAAGTTTGGGACAGGATAAAAATAAACCTTGATGGGTTTTGCTGCAACCAGCTACTAAGCGGTTTGGGTTCTATGGAGGTTTTTTCCTCCTGTCAGCTTCTAGTCTGCAGCATGAATCTAAAACATATGAGTAAATACTCAAAAACTTCCACAGTGGCCTTTGATGTTCACATCTCCGGAGAGCGTTCAGTTTTTCAGCTCAGCGTCTTGGAGGTGGTCTCTTACCCAAGGTGAATGTAGGAAACACCCTCCACTTAAAAGGTGAAATGATGGATTAACATTATGGGGGAAGGCTCATATTTTCCTTGTATTCCTTTTAAACTCCATTTATACAGTATTTGGTTTCCACTGACACACCTGGCTCCCTTGCCCTCAGCCTTTCTCGCTCAAATTCTTGCTGCTCCCTGCTACGGAGCTGAGGATTATACAGGGCAAGGCAAAGAAACAAAAGCCTTTTCATGAATTATTCTTCACAGTGTTATCTCATCACCCAAGTTGACATGGCCCTGGTATATCTGTAGGAAAACACCCAGAGAATAGAAATTGCACTTGTTCTCATCTATGACTGACCTCCATCCCTTGAACTTTGGCTTCAAATAATTTAATCAAGCATCACTGCCAAGAGTGATGCCAACTGCTAAAGCTAGTTTTCTTGCATGCTAATCATTATTGTGAAATGCCACAAGCTTATGGGTTTAACTTGTCCAAACTGATGGGGAAGACCTTCAGATGACTGAAGCTCCCCTTGAGCCATGAGAGCAATGACGGTTTATAATGGTGGACGATTTGTCTTTTACTGTATGATGAATCAGTCTTTTACTACAACTGTGCTTTCTTTCCTTTCTTCATTAGAAGCAAGGAGTTAAAGGATCTTAATATCAAAAGACTTGCCCCAGGATTATGGTTAGCTGCTTCCCAAATGCCTCACTTGTCCATTCCAGTCCAGGTATCTCAACTGGGGCTTCCCACAACAGCGAGCGAGCTGTGCAGGGTTTGCTTGTTATGATGTGGGTATCTGTCTACTAAGAACCAAAGTAAAACCACGGGTTCCTTTTTCACTGGCTAATCGATGTTAAAGACAGAGCTCTAATCAAATGGTAACAAGATTTTGTTACAAGCCACCTGGCATGGTATTTGAACCAGCAACCTTGTGGTACAAATAACATCCAGCATCCCATCCATGTTCGCCCATAATTGCCCAGGAAGGCTGAAGCAACCTTTTTCCCACAGACACATAATCATATCCAGGAAACACACAGCCCAGAGCAAACAACGCTATGTTTTGCCACATTTGTCATCTGACACACTTCTTCTGTTAGCCAGGACTGGAGCTGGTCAAGCCCAAATGCCGAGGGAAACCCCATGAGGTTGCCTACGTTGTTAAATATGTTGTCTGCTGCATTTCTCTGATTAATCCCTTTCATTCCAGCCGGGGAAGCAGGGTAGTGCCTTCAGTTGCTCCTCTCTGGTTTCTAGCTCCCATATGATTTCACTACCAGTCAGGGAGGTAAATGTCTCTGGGACAGTGCTGCTGGCCTAACGAAAAGCCCCATGGGTGAGGAAGCCCTGGCATCCTCTGTTAGAGCTGTCGGGGCACAAAACTGCAGAGTTGGACTATTGAAGGAGCGATTTTCCAGAGACCTCATGGGAGCTTTAGGTAACCAAATTCCCTGCGCAGCCTGCAGGCACAGAAGCATCACTAAATTCCTTCTGCAGTCTCAGCCTTCGCATTCAGCAATTCGGTGGCTTCTTGCTGTGAAACTACTGAGTGATTGCAAGGAATGCAGCAACAAAATACAGCAAAAGACTGGGCAAACAACCACTTAGTAAAGGTGTTGATAAATGCTTTCTGCAGAGTCTGAAGTCTTTGTTAACTATTCAAATGTGTCTTTGAAAGAACGAGTTAATCTGCCAATTTATTCTAATAGTGTTGGGCAAACAAAGGCAAAAAAAACCCTCAGTCTTATGTTTCAGCCTCTAACTTTTGCCGGCTTTCTTCTTCCTCTTGCAGTCTTCTGTAACTCTACAGTAGTTTCTCAGGCTCTTGACGGTTAGGATAGTGTAACCCTGCACATGGGATGGGGAGGCTCTTTACCTGCCGGGTGATACAGTTCCTCACTGACCAGTGAAGCCTCACTTAGACAGCAGAGCCATCCTTGGTTTGGGTCACAACAGAACAGGATCAATGGTATTACACCACCAAAAAAAAAAAAAAAAAAAAAAACAAAAAAACCCAAACCCAATATTCATGCTACTGTCAGAAACTGTAATTTTTAAGGTAAGTGTGTGTGCCCCACAGCTAGAGCCTGCCTCCAAGGGAGCAGCAGCAAACACTCCCGCCAGCCTCCCCCTTACAGGAGCTTTGTGTTTTTATGACCCTGAAATATGAGCAGAAAGGAGGATACTCTGTGAACTACAAATTGTAAGGAGTCACTCTGAAAAGAGAGAGGCATGAATCACTTTTTAGCAATAGCTCTTTTAGCTGGGCTTCTCCAGCTCTGAGATGAAGAGAAATGGGAGCAAGCCTACCCTGAAGTTTGCTGTGCTCGATTGAATGCCACCCTTACAGAAATAAGTATAACAAAGAAATAAAAAGCATGTTAGAGAACTGCTTAAAATGCAAACAGTTGATAAATAGGTTTGAGGTCTCATAAATTCGATTACCTTCCATTTGACTCTTCTTTGTTCTCATTTTAGTTCACTTACATCGTCTCTATGCAAATTCTGTCTGGGATAAAAATGGAATGCAATGGTAATGGAATAAGAAAACCCAAGACATATCATCATCTGTTTTATATCTTCTGGGCTAAAATCTTCAGATCTACTTAGGATAAAGATTATTCTAATTTCAGATATCCCCTTCAGAAAGACACTTATTCATATATTACAGCCACAGTCCTAAGAACAAGAGTCCACTGCCTCGCCGGAATTTTAATTGACAATTGGGTAATGCTCCAGACTGTGGATCTCTGGGAGACAGTGTTATACAATTGGAGTTTGGCTCACTAATCTATACTGAAGCCTGCCTTACACTTTATTAAAGTCTGTTGGCATTTACGCCAACAGAACCGCAGCGTTAGCCCAGTTGCCTCCAAGCTGATACTTAGCTAAGGAAGAGCTAGCAATAAAAATAGAAATCAGATAAAAGAAGCCAAATACAACGAAGAATAATTGTCTATATATTCTCTGACTAGGGGGTCATCATCACTTAAAATGGAGGAAAAATGCCACCGAGTACTAAATACGAATGATTGACTATGTCTGAGCAAAGTTGGCCAGACCCAATATGTCACAGTCCCGTTTTCAGTTTAGCCTTTTTTGATTTAACAGCCAAATTAATTCATAAATGAGTGGCCTGTTTTCATCTACCGCCCTTCCAAAATGCAAATCATGGCATGCAAAGGCAATTTCAGCCTACTCAGAAACCCAGTTACTTCCAGTCATTCATCAAAGCACTCATATTGCTCTTTCGTCAGGGTTAGAAAAAAGTTTTAAGAGCAGTGCATTAGCTTCACACACCATTAGCTATGAATGCCTCAGGCTGTACATCATATGCTTGATGAAATGGCACTCATGCTGTCCCATATACCAGAAAAACAAGGCATTAAATATTATCTTTTTTTTTTTTTTGAGGGAATCTTAGGCATAGTTGACAAGGTCGTGTGTATTGATGCAGTCTATTTGGATTTCTGCAAGGCATTTGATTTAGGAGCAGGTGGTATTTTGTTTAAAAGCATTTTATGCAGAAATAAGAGAGTACATATAAAAATAACTAAGAACTGCCTCATTGGTGAATCTCATCATGTCTTAATGGATACATATCTGTCACTGAGGCCATTTCAGCCTGCTGCATAGGAACCATTCCCTGAGCCAACACTAATAGTTTATCCATCATTTAGAAACATGAAATATTTGCTGGTGGCATTTGCTGTAGATCAAAATAAAAAAGGTAGAATAGCAGACTGCAGAGACAGAGTGATCTGAATTGCAAGGTCAGACTGTCACCATCCAACCTGCACCTGGGAGTTGGGGACGCAGATGATAGCCGTGGAGACTCAGACTTGTGACAACAGCCACGACTCGTGCATTGTTGAAAATAACTGTCAATACTACTACTAGAGGCTGCCATAACCCTTCGATAAATATAAATAGAAATACTGAAAAGAAGTAACAAAGGGAACCTGCTCCTGTGCACAGCCTCGGTAAAGCTGCTATGGAGAAATTCGTTCTTTCCCTCTGCTTGTACGTTGGGAAGGATGTGGGAATACAAGAGGGAGCACAAGAAGGTCACAAAAAATGTTTTGAACTTATCCAGCTTCTTGAAGAGACATGACACACCGTATAAAAGATTTATGATAGTCTGGGGAGAAAGAGAGTACAGGTTTACTCATGCTGGAAAAGGCTTAAGGTTTGAGAGTTGAGCTTAGATATGTGACACTATTTATACTTTGAAACAGCCTCTAAGGGGAATGTGGAACTGATTACCAAGTGGGCAAATCAGATTCCCAAACACAGGTAACAAGTGGTATTTTGAGGTGCCCCAGGGCATTCAGCCAGGTCCCCAGATGCTGGTACAGAGAACTCTGGTGTCCTGCAGCCTCAGCAACGAGGGATCTGCCCATCCCAGATTCCCAAGGGCACCTCTGGTGGGACCTCACCCAAGCAGGGTTCAGCACGAGATCAGACACTGTTCCAAGAGGAGGCAGCTACTCTGCTCTGAGAAGAAACTCCAGTGGACAGAGGTGAGGGCTGGAGGGCCAGTGCACTCACCCTCCTTGTTGCCAGGACTCCCTCTGTTACAGACCCCCTCCCTGTGCCCAGCTGGGACATACTCCCCTCATTCCTGGCATTCCCAGTGCTATACTCAAACAGTGGTCAAAATGAGAGCTCAAGGGTCAGGGCCTCTGCTGGCCTCCTGAAGGGTTTAAGAAAGCATTTTTGTGGTGCATGATGACTGAGCCACTTGCTAAGGAGGCCCAGACATGGACAGGGATCCCACCACATTGGGCTTGGAACAGCATGGACTGAAAATGCCGTGAACATGGCTCAGTGCATCAGACTTTCTCCCCTCACTCCAAGGGATGTGATAAAGCAGCACTGGCAGATAAAACCTGCAGTATGTCTTACTTACCTGCTCAGAGTGCAGTTGTGTTAGATTTGGGATCAGAAAGGAATTTGCTTCAGCTTATACTGGCAAGGATCAGAGATCTCATCTGCTTTCACCCCAGGGCATACAATTTAATCTTTAAGGTCTGAAAATCTTTGGATTTTCTAAAGTCTTTGGATTAATATGAAAACAAACAGGTGAAAAATGTAAAGTTCCTTGTGTAAGGCGAGTCATAAACTGTTGAGCTACTTTTCCTCCTTCACCTTAATCTCTATGGAATCAGCAAGCTCCTGGACTGTAAGTGAGTTGACATAGGAGAGAGAAAGATAGGAGAGGCAAAATGTAATTCACAATTTAAAACTATAAAGAGAATAATGTTAGCCATGTGCACACCCAGGATGCAAAGCAAATAAATAAATACATAATTCTGAATTTTCAGCAGAGAGGGCGCTGGATGTGGACAGGACAGATTAAAACAGTTCTAGTACATCTGGAGCACTATCTACCAAACATAGATATTTTCACATGGTCGAATGCAATATACCTCCATGCCCAGAAGGGAATCCATCCAGTGCAGTAGGACTACCTGCAGATGTGAAGTCAAGACTTCGTCAGCACAAAGTGTCAAGCTTGTAAAGTTCAGATCTGAAAGGAGAAATTTCCTTCTTGCATTCACAAATGCATAAATGCAAAGGCTTGTAAGAGAAACCACCTTTCAGCATAACCATCTAGGATTTTAAAATAATTATTTCCATCATTCTGAGTACATTTTTATATCGACCACCAACTGCTTAATTCAAAACCACTGACATCAGTAGAAACCTAATCACCACAACGCAAAGAGTAGGCACACTCTGAATTCCTCTTCTTTCTCCATAGGCATTCTATTTCTTGTGTTCTGCCATTTTCCTTTGGCCCCATACCACTCTTGGCATAAGAGGAAAGACCTGTTAATCATATTGCAGTACTGCTAAAGAAGCCTAGTCATGGATTAGGATCTCGTTGCACCAGGCTCTGTATAAACACGGAATGAAATGCTGATACCTAAATTAGGCTTTTGGTTGTAAGCTGTTTACAATTTTGACTGTAAAAGGATTAGCTTCACCTAAATGACATGGAACAGTATGAGAGGTATGTCTGTGCATTTGCCTCTTTGTTACAGCATCCAGGACACTTGAGTGTTTGAAAAGGCCTATGAATGCATGCCGTAATCAGGGCATTACACTGCCATGTAACGCAGGTAGGCCATGGGACAAACCCCATAGCACACCCAAGGCATGTGATTTTCTTACAGGCAAATCCTGTTTGCATAGTTCCCTTCTTTTATTTTAGGATTAGAACTTCTGCTCTTCAGAAAAATAGCTTTTTCTGCCTCCCTTTTGAATTCTTTTGGGTATGAATTACCTGGTATGTACCCCACAGCTCACTGCCTGCGCTGGAATGCCATGCAGGAGCCAAAGAGCTTCACTTAAATGCCTTGTGAATTGCCCCAGTGTTTTATTTCCCAAAAACACGGCCTTGCATCCTGAAGAGCACACTGATCGCCAGCTCTGTGGCCTCTTCGGTAGAACAAAGTAGAATGCAATATGTATTTCCAGAGGGAGGGGAGAAAGAGAAAATTTAATATTGACTACTTAATCTTTAGATTTTTTCAAAACATTCATCAAAAATTTCTTTTTATTGCAACATGCAATGTGAATTGCATATGGTTTAGTACAGGAAAAGTACATTTTCCTAATAGTTTTCTCTTTCTGGTTTCTTTGAGATGCTGACAGGGCAACAGATGGCAAACTTTGCAGTCCCGTATTGCGTCAGTGAAATTTAGGGGACACTGCAGTGATTAATCAACCCAGTTGAGGGGATATCCAAAAATGACTGCCTTGACACTGAACTGTGCACTGGTGACTGTAAAATATACAAAGCAATGTTTGCAACCCCCAGCACTCAGTCCCGTGATTAAGATCTGCTCATATAAGAGTAGATTATAGGAGGCACTACTGCTATAATTATAACAACTGCAAAAATTTCTGTGAGCCATGAAACTCCACTTCAAAACCAGTCAACTGAAACAACAGGAATTTGCCAAAACCAGGCACGTGTCGGTATTCCCCAAGAAGCACAAAGCAGGCACTGGTTGCCCAAGGAAAACTCATGGCTCTTCTGCAAAGTTTCAGGTGTCCATGAAAAGAGTCAGAAATACCAGAGAACGAAGGCAGCAAAGACACACCAGATACAAACAGGTGCAGGATGTCATCCAGCAAAAACGCTGATAGAGAACTTCAGGATTAAGGACTAGTTGTGATTGATTTGTGAATGTCAACGTATTTCTACAGTCAGGTTTTTTTTAGATGATGCTGGTTGTGAAATAGCTCCAGGCTGTTCTATAACACCCGAGAAATGCCAAGAAAAATTACACAAACCAGTACTAAATCAGTAACGGAAACTCACGGAAACTCTGATAATTTCCTGTTCCTATGGAAGAGACAAAGAGGGAGGACAGAAAGGAAAAAAATGTGCCCTGGTAAGATGGTGACTGGCTGCCAGATCACCCAGGCAGGGCCTTTGCTGAAGCTGATTTCCTTGGCTAAGGGGGACAGCTTTAATCCAAAGAGCCACCTCATGATTTGAGAAAAACGGGGCCAGACGTGCAGTTAACCTACTATTTTGTCTAGATCCTTACTGATCTCAGGCTGTTGAAATAAAAACCTGCCTTAGACACACTTGTACCACAAAAGCTATAAATTATAAACAAACATGTAGATGAAAGTGGGCACGCAGGAATGATCATGGAGAACACTGGAAAGGTCCAAGAAAAAGTCCTTGTTGGTGTCTGGGACAAAGAAAGGCAGCATAGCAAAGGGTAGGTCCACAGTTCGGGCCCCAAACACAGCAGCCCAGGTGAGTTTCCATCACTGGTTGAACAGACCAGGAATTTTCTGGGTAAAGAAATATTGCCCTATTTGATCTGTCCCATCCTCACCTTGTAGGTTCAGCATCAGAGTGGGTGTCCAGATCCCACATCGTCTTCTCAATCCAAGAGGAAAATCTTACAAGATTCTTATTATTGGTTAGGCACCTGGGTCAAAAAACAATTCCCAATTTTATAACACTGAGGTTCTGAGAATGTTTTTCAAGTGCTGTATACCTATTCCATATGCCAGACTGTCTTACTAATTGCCCCTCCCTTGCCATCTGCATGTGTGTTCTTAGGCATCAAATTCCCTTTACCTGTTAACACAAATAAATAAATGCATTAAATAATTGAACAATTCCCACTGTAAAGTTTTATTCAAGCATTTTCTGTTTGCTTTTAAACAAAATCAGACTGAAATGTAGCATAAAGGTGTTAGCCCAAATGCAAAACGCTTTATACTTGAAATAGAGCCCATTAAGAAATGTTTGTGATGACGAAGTTGCATCTTCATCCGTAAAGGTTTTTAGTAGGATTCAGTTATTTTCCAAATGAATTCTCCAGGACAGTTCTATTTAGGTTAATTTCCAATGTACCCAACAGCGCTGTATCTAGGCACCATTAACAAAATAAATCTAGGAGAGTTAATTCATTTTTCTTAGGTAAACAGCTATAAGGAGAATGTGCTTCTCTGACAAATGTTTGGAAATTTCTGTTCTCATGATGTTAACAAATTGCAGAAGAAAAACACCACTGGGGCAGCTTTATTGTAGAAATCAACTTGCTAGGAGACAGATTATAGCTTTGGAAAAAAAACACTGATCGGGCCAGTGAGGCTGGCATAAGGAAAGAGGCTTTCAGCCTTGCTTAGAAGGGGGGATTAACAATGAATTATGACCCATTTTTCAGATCTGTTGATTGACACGTACAAGATTCACTGACCACTTCTTCTGAAAACAGCCCTGCACAGGGAGGCGGGAGGAAAGAAGAAAGGGGTTATTAAGTAAATGTCAATTGCGGGAAATGTCAAAATGAGGGAATGCTTAAAAATGTTGCCCCAAATGATTTGATCAAGCTCACAGTGCGGGAGTGAGCAAAGGGTTAAAACTAGAACTCATGGCCGCACTTCCACAGTGCCATGCCCTGTGGTCCCAACCCGGCCCTTTTGGGAGAAACCTAGCTTAGCACAAGGATTTGGGGATTAGAATGCCCCTGGTCCCTGAAGCAGGAAGGAGGTGAGTCCAAACCTTACTTCACTTTGGAGTGAGGTCCTTTGTAGGAAATCAATCACTGTGAAATTCCAGGTGGGGAAAAGGATTTTTTGTGCTGAGGGGTATAAGTCTACCTTGACGCCTGGGTGACATGTTCTTGGAAATTTACCAAGCAGCGGATCCCTGCCCTAGGTGAGAAGACAAATTTCAGCAAGTAATCCTTAATACGTGCCATGAACAGTGAGAGAAAGAAACGTTTTGTAAGCAGTTAATTGTATGGGATGATGTTACAGCGTTATGCCTAAAGGCAAGGGTACACTGCACTTCTTCCAGCTCCCTAACAAGCATGAAGGGCTTTCGATACACAGCCAGGGAGGAAACAGGGATGAAGACAATTAAGGAAAATATCAACAGAGAAATAAATCAGTTTGGCAAATATATATCCTGAAGTAATTTTCATGGATTTCTATAAAATATTAGAATGGGTTAAATTCTGTGTAAATTAATCTAGGGGCAGATTTCTATTCAGTAGCAGGACTGGGACAAGGAATGAAATCATAGAATCATAGAACCATAGAATGGTTTGGGTTGGAAGGGACCTTAAAGATCATGTAGTTCCAACCCCCCTTGCCATGGGCAGGGACACCTCCCACTAGACCAGGTTGCTCAAAGCCCCATCCAGCCTGGCCTTGGACACCTCCAGGGATGGGGCAGCCACAGCTTCTCTGGGCAACCTGTGCCACTGCCTCACCACCCTCACAGTGAAGAATGTCTTCCTGATATCTAATCTAAATCTACCCTCTTTCAGTTTAAAACCGTTACCCCTCCTCCTATCACTGAAATCCCTGATAAAGAGTCCCTCTCCAGCTTTCCTGTAGGCCCCCTTTAAGTACTGGAAGCCTGGTATAAGGTCTCCCCAGAGCCTTCTCTTCTCCAGGCTGAACAACCCCAACTCTCTCAGCCTTTCCTTATGGGAGAGGTGCTCCAGCCCTCTGATCATCTTCCTGGCCCTCCTTTGGACTCGAAATTTTCATCTTTATACTCCACACATGTAGTTTTTTCACCAGATACACAATTTAACTCACAAATTTATGAGAATTACTTTCTACTGTCAAAAATGAAGGAATAAAACTTTCAGTCTATTACCTGTTTTATGTTAGAACCTTTTAATATTAGAAATTATCTTAAAATTTAAAATTAAATTTCATTTCCACTATTCATCCTAGACATCTTTGGAAAATCACAACTACAATGGATATTGTAAAGTTCTAGCGTGCTTCCGTGATGTGGGGTTTTGGTCAATAAACATTACAGTTGGGTTTTTGCTCTCTTGGAAGATGGAGTGTTTCTAAAATCCACTTGAAAATTTCTCAGTTGAGAGCAATATTGAACTCAAAAAACATCAGCATACACAGCATTTTTAAGCAGACCATTATGTAAAAACTTCTAAGAAGAGCTCCTAGAAAGGGATAATGGGTTGCTTTGCATGGCTGTCTCCCCAGTGCCAGCGGCAGCTCCATTAGGTTGGGAAGGCAGTGGTCTGGTCCACAACACTCAATGATACTGAAGTTGGGTCTAAACTAAAAACTTTGTCACCCAGCATTTCATTACCTTTGTCTTTTGAAGATAAGATGTGTCCATCTGAGATTTTTGTACGGTGCTCATTACTGTGGAATATAAGCGACCACAGCCTCCAATAGCAACCTGTTTATGAAAAGATTGTGGTTGCTTTAACTTCAGCATAAAGCCTGCCCTCGATTTTAGGCCCAAATTCTGCGCCTACTGAATTGAAGAAACAATAAGAAGACCTTTCAGACAGAAACTGGCCCTATTCTACATTTTACAGCTCTTGGGTTATAGCAGCACTGAATACAATTAATTTTATCAAAGAATTTCATTTAACATTGAAATATGGAATTAACGTGCAAGATGGTCCAAACTGAAGATGTTTCAACAAAAAATAAATAAGTGTTAGGAGTACATTAGATAAGAACATAAGCATAGTTTCACCTGATGAAACTGGAGGTCTGTTTTACATGCCACCAAAATGCGCTCTGTCATGCTGAGTACAATCTTATCATGTTGCCAGCCAGTGACAGGAGGAAGAAATGCCAGGGTTTGACCCCATGCTTGGTGGAGGGGCACACTGCTTGGTGGCACCTGTAAAAAATAAAACATGTACTATAGCACGTTTGTGATTACTTAGAAGGAACAATGTTTAGTAGTAACTGATTGAGAATCCGAGCTAGGATGAACTTCTTGAGTTTCAGTGAAACTAGACCAGCCAGCTTCACTCTGCTACATGCTTGCATGACAGTGCTCGCTGTCAGTTTGCAACATTAAAAAGAAACTACAACCACAAACAGGTCAAAAGCACACCTTTCTTCCGAAAAATATTTTTTTATTAAGTTGAAGGTCCCTCCAAGACTGTTTTTCATATTCTACCTCCTCCTCTGTCAACCCGCCATGCACAGTTCTCAAATGCATCCTAACCTTGCCCTGTTTCTTTAAGCATCGTTATCCCTACCTTGGAGAAACAGAGACATTTAGAAGGCCACGAGCCCACTTGTTCTTTCCATTATGTAGGAGGGAACCTCCACGATTATTCTGTTAGTGTAAGAAGTCTCTCTAACATGAAGATTATGCTGAATTTTGCAAAAAGCTTGTTCAGCATGGAAATAACTCATCCGACCAGACAAGCTTAATGATGTGAAGAGCTTAAGGCCACTCATCTTTCAGATAACGAGACCATTTTTGAAAACAATGTACTAGTTGGACATTGCTGCTGTCACGGTAGGGGCAAGCAAGTAGAGGAACTGACCCACTGCACTTGCTCATGCCAGATCGCAGAGCTGATTTGTACCTGCCTAAAGTTGTATACTTTACTGTTTACACCCTGCGAACATGGTGCTTTACGGGCAGGCATGAAGACCAACTGTGAGGACAGTTTCAGTTCCTACATTTGTGGGCAACTACTCTCACCTCCAGGAAATGTGGCTGCCACTTTTCTTAGTGCTGTCACCTGAGAGGTCACCAGCAGCTGGGTTTCCACCCTGCACCAACATGACCTGTTTAGGATCCATACTGGCAGGAGAGTCAAGGGAAAGTTGCATTATCCCTGGTTTTGTTTGCCTAATACTAGCTAAGCAGGCAAAAAAGGTCCATTTTTATGAGTCTGTAGAGGAAAAAATACCTTTTGTTAAAAATCATATAGTATCCTGGTTTGAGTGACACAGGACTAATTTCTCTTCTAATGCTTGGGAAAACTGCACTTTTAGAAGACTCTAGTGTCTGAATTTGGGAAAATATTTGCTTTGCAGCGAGCTATGGTGTGTGGGTTTCAAGGTCTCAGTGTTTTCAAGCTCACCAGGTGCAGGGATGAGGAGAAGCAAGACCTGGGCACTTGACCCATGCTGGCCAACAGGATTATTTCATACCATGAACGTCACATTCAATAGAAATTACAAAGTTTGCTGCAAACTTCTCTCTCCCCCTTGATGGTGTCGATCCTGAGAACTTTGTGCCCCGGTGTCTGACTCCTGAGCCCTTCCCTTCTTCCTGAAGCTGTAGCGCTCGCAGTGTCCAACATTTGCTGTCCACTGCTGGGAGTGCACAGCTTCCTACGGATAGAATTAGCTGAGTATAACCCTTGTATATTTTATATTGGTATCCAAATCTATACCATCTCTTTAGTGTTATTAACATTAATTATCTAGTATTATTCTATTAAATCTGTTTATATTTCAACCCCCAGGTTTTCCTGTCTTTTTCCAGTTCCCCTTCCTGGGTGGTGAGGGGTCATCAGGTCTAAACAATGATTGTCTAAACAACAATGAACTGTTGTGGGTTTCTCAAACTGTAACACATAGTAGCAGTGACCCATTTGCTTTGTTCTTCCATACAAAACATTTTCCAAACATATATCTCACTTCAGAGATTTGCAGAGTAGCGGAGAAAAGGAATGCAACCCAGCAGTTCTCATCATTATATAAGAAATTATTTATTCATAGTTAAAGTAAGTGATACATTTTGCTGTACGGTGAAAGCTAACCATAGCTAATTTCAGTTTTTTATAGCTTTTCAACACAAGCAGGATAAAATGCCATATGGCGCTCTTGTAACTGGGCAAAGTCTCCGAAATCAGCATGATTCCCTTTCTAACCCACTTGGTGATGCACAGCCATGCAAGGCTGTATTCCTGCTCATCGTGGCCCTGAGAAGAGCATCGCTCTGCCGGGAACGACACAAGCCGCCAGTGCAGCACCCGAGCCCCGAGCTGGCTGCCGGCAGCGTGGGAGCAGGCAGAGGAACCGCGGGCAATTTTTGCAACCGCCTTATCCAAAGAGTAAATGTCAGAAAGTAGAACTTGACCCGATTTATGAAATGATCTTCTCTGTCTCTTGCTGCCCTCTGCTGTCACAAGCCCCGGCGGCTCGGAGAGGGCTGGGAGCAGAGGAGCTGGAGGAGCCGGAGGAGCCGCGTGTGGCCAGGAGCCACAGCAAAGCTGGTCACTGGGGAACAAAAAGCCCCACAGCTGAAGTCCAGCCATGCTGACAGGAGAAGCTCTGCAACAACTCTGAAGTTCCTCCTGTGTGGGAATTTACTCGGGCTTTGTCAGTCGGGGACACGGGAGGCTGGATGCGATGCATGAGCAACACAATGCATCGGCTTGATCCTGTGCGGTGGTCTGGGAAGGAAGGGCACACGGGAGCCAAGGGACCAGCTCTTGGTTGTTTCTGTAAAATCCTATGCCACAACTGTAACGGTTTCAAAGGTTTTTAGCGCAGCAAATTTAACTGAATCGACGAAATATAAGTGAATCCAACAAATTCAAGTCACATTACTTTCATCTGTAGCAATTGTAATCCAGGTCAATCTGACAACTGCATTAACTCAGCACGCTGAATTTCTTGAGTCAGCTACCTCTTTTTAAAAATGGCCTCTTTCTACAGCAGCAAATCTCTATCCAGAGCAGAGCTGAGGCTTTGGGGATATTTCTCAAATGCTTTCCAAATGCATGAGTGGACTCAGAGCGTATCTGTTGAACACCTATGGACTCAAGGTGAGCTCTCTCACTGCTCTGGCCAGCCCATGATGCTGGCTGGAGTCATGCCACCGAGGTGCCCGGCAGCACCCAGCAGGCGTTGAGATGCAGAGGAGACCACCTCAGGGCAACCACAACCAGAGCCTGCTGTTGGTTCCTCCCCTCACTTTTGCTTCAGGCACCACTTGTTCTTCATGTGCCTTTAACAAGGACTTGCAGGAAAAGCTGGGGTACTCCACAAGATTTGGGTTTCCTTAAATGTTCATTCTGATGCGTGCTCTGTTACATGTATTACAAAGCACTGTTGAGACAGCCTGTCCTGCAGAAGGTACAGGTAGCACTGAAAGTCTTGGTGCAAATGCAGCTCTCATGCAACGTTATTTTCATCTGCAACTTCATTGCTTCAAGGTTTTTCTGGATAAAAAACCACATTAGAGCTGGACTGTAAGTAGAACTACAGCATGCCCAGGAGGCATTGAAGACTCTCCCTGACAGAATTCCCACTGTTGTTCCTCTACCACACATCCTGCCTGCAGTCAGTGTTTCTTGTCATGGAAATAGCACTGGGAAATAAGTGAATCTTACAGCAGCACCCACAGCTCTCCAAATACCTAAAACACTTTCAAGCACAGATGATGAACCTTCAAGTCTTATGCAATAATCTAGGAAGCTGGGTTTTTGTTCCCAGCACTTGGAGTTTACACCGCAAATTGTGTAAAGCAGTTTAGGGAAAGGAATTTATTTATTTATTTATTTATTTTTGTACAACAGTGAAGAGTAAAGATGATCCCTTGGCAGTTTGTTCTCAGAGATCCCTCAGAAATGGTGGGAATTTTACAAGGAGGAAAGCATATCTGCAAGAAGGACATTCCTGTCCCAAAACATTAGCTGGATGCCAGTGAAATGCACTTTCAGTCCTGGACCTTGGTTTTAAAAGCACTACAGGAAATCTGGTCTTGCCCTTGAGGTGCTGGAGTCCTCCTGTCAAAATCTCAGTCATATTTTTGTGCTGGAAATGTCAAATGTGTCCATGACAATGGGAGAGGGAGAGATTGGCTCTTGAGGAGGATGATTTGTCCCTTGGTCTGTGTGCTCAAGAGGAAAAACTAAAAACTGAAGGAGCTTGGACCATGATGAAATGCCTGAGGAAGGAAGACTGAGGAAGTAAAAGGAGGAATATCGGATGAGCTGAGATTGGAGAAGGTTGGTGAAGAAGCTTCAGGGAACAGCAAGAGTACTGTGCTCTGAGGGCACACTTGCCTCCAGACCCCAGAAAGCTACCTCAGTTTCCCCAATCCCTCTATTTCTCTGAAGTGAGCAAACAACCGTGACACTGTTTGGCAAGAGTTCCAGCCTTCCCATAGTTTTTTGCCTGTAATGTAAAAAGAGAATCACCCCCAGGGATTTTCTGAAGAAAATCTTATAAATGTTCATGAAGCCCTCAAATACAACAATAAAGAGTGCCACAGAAAAACTAAAAGGAACTAGATGTTCAGTTTTCACCCAGGACTTCGAGTAGCATGCACTGAAGGAGGAGTACAAGGTACATTCAGCCACCTGAATAAAAGAGAATATTGAGGCTCATTGATTCATTTGCCAGCACTGAATGAGGCAATGTTGCCAGAGGAAAGGAAAAATTATGTTTTGTATCATAATGTATATAATCCCTAAGAGGACTGAATTGCTATTACATATTTAATTTGGCATTTTCTAGCTTTTGAAGGTAGAATTTTGCAGCCTGAATAATAATCCTTTCCTGTATCTCATTTAGTAAGCAATAAATATACAGGAGAAGATTTGAATTGGAGCTCTGGGGATTTCAGGTCTGGAAGGAAGGGAGGTGGATGAGATTTCCTCCAATGCTTTGATATTCCACAGTCAAATGAGTGATATAAAACCAACAAATGTAAATGTAGAGGCAGACAGGCCCACCATTGGAGCTTAGTCTTTTTATTAAGTGTCCATTATGGTTAGCACAAAGTAGCCTGGCCTTTAAGCACTGCTACAATACAAATAAATAATAAACATTTGAAGAATAAATACTACCTTGATGTGTTACTTACTGTTAGAGTTTATTTTATATGTGGTCTCATTCTTCAGTCTGGGTTTCCTATTTCTTCTGGAGCTTGCTGTTGTGTTTGTTTATCCCAGGCAAGAGTGACCCTATAGGAAAATATGTAACAGCTGAGCATTTGCGAAAGAATATTGCGAACAGAGCACTAGTCCTGGGCAGAGTCATTCACATCCACACATGAATCATTCGGATCACTAGCTGGCTGGGTATTCCCTGTGAATGAAAGTAAGTTGCTCTGCAGAGTTTACTCTTGGCCAGCTCTTCTTGGCATGTGCACCTCTACAAAATAAGAATGAGGTTAGCCAAAGTATCTATGTACGGCATTGCTAGAGGGGTAATAAAACAGAATATAGATGAGTTAGTGGGTCATTTATTTGAACATGTAAATTTTTAAATGCACATGGAAGGGTACTTCAGCTTGCATTTCTCATGCCATGTTATGCTGAGCTGCGTTATGACCATAATATCTATTCTGTTGCTTAAGGGGTTCTGGCCCAGACATCATTGTGATGTTAGTGTTGCTATTTATACATACAAACCTGCAAAGCATGATTCATGCTGAAACAAATGAGACCATGCTTGTGGATTCAAGCCTCATGTATTTCATATCATGTTGCTAAATTAAAAGATAAGAAAAGATTTTGGGGTGGAATGGAATGACGAGGGAGGATAAGTTCCTCTATTTTTTCATGTTATGAAACAGATAAGAATCTCACCCTTTAAGAAGTAAAGCAAACCATCGAGGCAAAACATGAAGCTGTCTTGCAACATGTTGGAGCTTGTTTGGAAGAATCGCTAAAATACAAATACTAAAGGCTTAAGTGATCCCATTGTTTGTTTGTTTTTATTGAAATGACAGAAAATGGAAAAGCTGATGCATAAATACATAATCCTATTATGTAGATTGTAGTGATGAAAGCCTTGTCCCAGTAGGTAAATGGGAGATTTTCTTCTATAAGAAACATAGAAAAGTATTCTTCCTTCCCCCCCCTCCCCAACTGAGGTAGATCAGTTTATTTTAAGGTGGGGGACAGATGAATATACTTTTATGTTTCTTGCCCCAGTACTGTTTTCTGAATGGGATTTATGCCCCCATCACCATGCCTGGGTAAACTGGCAGTGAAGCTCTAAGCGCCTGTTGCAAAAGGTGATGATCACTAGGAGCATCGCCATCCCCACATGTAACGCCCGAGCATGATATTGGACAGCAAGAAAGGAGCAAGACTCTTGGCCAGTGAACTCCATTTTAGGTGGTGAACGCAAGCCAAGGCTTTTTCCTGGTGCTGTATCATGCTTCAGATGCGTCTCCCCAGGACGGCTCCGGCAGCCAGCGCATGCCTTGGAATCTCAACTGGGTTGGAGTAACTCCGCCTGCAAACATGCCAAGCCTACGGCTATGGGGGCTCCAGGCTGGGAGCGAACACAGAGAACGAGGGATGTACAATGTTAGAATTGTAGAATCACAGAATCATAGAATCACAGAGTAGTTTGGGTTGGAAGGGACCTTTAAAGGTCATCTAGTCCAACGCCTCTGCAATGAGCAGGGACATCTTCAAGTAGATCAGGTTGCTCAGAGCCCCATCCAACCTGACCTGGAATGTATCCAGGGATGGGGCATCTGCCACCTCTCTGGGCAACCTGTGCCAGTGTTTCTCCACCTTCAGTGCAAAAAAAATGTTACCGGGGTACTTCACTTTAAATGCTATTGCATACTGAAAAAAGCTTCCTTAAGGCAATATTTCATTCAACATGGGCTGGAAGAGCTCTGTTTATGGGCAGATTTCCATTATCATTCTCTGTTTTCACATAATATTTAAACCCTCCCAAATTCTCCTTTGGAGAACGATCCTTTCCATGTTTGGTACCAGTCCAGGGATGAACTGTTCACAGTATGTGGAAGTTGTTGGAAAATTCCCTCCAGCTATTTTTGAGGTATAGCAGCATGAAACAGAGCCCCCTACTTCTCCCATCCACATATACACTTTTTTTCAGTTTAAGGAATTTTATTTTAATTCTGTTCCCCTCCCCTCAATTGCTGAGTGTCTGGCACTGAAAAAAAAACACCAAAACAACAGTTTCTCACCAAGTCCCCCAAGGATTTCTCATAGCAAAGCCAGGCTAAGATAATAGGGAGTGTAATGGAACAAGCTTTATATCAGTTGTCTTTAATAAAATCTGAAGATTTACACATGATGGCAAAGAAAGAGAGTGAAAAAAACACAGTTCTTTACATTTCCACTATAAAGCCTGTGTGAATCTTTTTCTGTTCAAAGAACAGCATTTTTTAATTGTACTCTGCCAGCTTAGTTTGAGTTTTGCTGTGATTGATAAAAAGGAAATGTCCCAGAAAAGTTTTTCCTCTAAGTTTTCCACTTAGAAAGAAGGGTCTACCTTTTTTCCCCACCTTTTTTTTTGTTTCTTTGTTTACCAATAACGTTTTTATTTGATCTTCAACAGCTTTAGAGTGATGGGGAGAAGCTAGTTTGATGGCACCTTAAAATAAGGCACACCTGTGAAAGCAGATCACTGGCCCAAAATCAGCTCTTCCATCTCACATACACAAGCATAAAACTGGAATTTCTCTAGATTCACAGCAGTGTTTCAGAGATCAGCGTCTAGCCTAAAAGATTTAAGCCGTTACATTTTTGGAGCTTGATGTTGATGCTGGCTGCAGTTTGGTTTAATTTAACGTAAAAAGGTACTGTTTCAACAGCTGGAGAATCAACCCCAGACAAAGCACACACCATGTTATAATTGCCCTCCATTATATAGTGGAAATCAGTTGTAATGCTGTTCTGGAGGTGAAAATCTGCCTTTCGTATATTTTTGGCTCCGAGGCCCAGCCTTCCACTTTCTCTATTTCAAAACCAAGCAGAGCCAACAAAAGTGCCAACATCCTTCGATGTCACCCAGATGGGCAATTAAGGGAAAGGCTGATCCTAAGGCTCCTGCAGAGAAATCCAGGACGGAGAAAGCCAGACGAGACTCATGGATGGCTGGAAAAGCCTTGCCCTGTGGGTGTTACTGGGAAACACAGGCCCCCAAAAATTGACCGTCTAATTCCACCACAGGGATTGGATAGGATGAAGTGGTTTTATCAGTTGAAAAATTAATTGCTCTCTAATAAGTGAGCACAGGGTCAATGGCCATTCATCTTTATTTCCTTTCTGTAGCGTTCACGCTCATTAGTTAGCTTCTAAATCTTCCTCCCCTTTCAGTTTTGTTTACAGCAGCAGAGAGCCAGTAAAACACGAGCACAGGCACACCGAAAACATGCCTGCCAAAAGCACTCTTGTGCTAATAACATGCACATTTGCAGTCATGTATTTGTTTTGCCAGGTCCTTAACTCTTGATTTTTGTCCAAAAAGACAGTGGAAATGTTGAAGACGTGTCAGGTCCCACCATATGGGGAAAGACCTGGATTCTGTAACGGTTTATCAAAGCTGAAACCTCATGGACAGTACTGTTTCTTTTCATGTATCCATTTGTTTTCACTGTCATTGTTTAAAAGAAAAGAGGAAAAAAAAAATCTTACTTTGCACTACATATGCCAGAACATGTTGTGTTTCTATGCCTGGATACTACTCTTCTTTTCCACAAACAGATTTCTGAAAGGTGATGTTGTAGAGCTTTTTAAGTGGCCATCGACAGATGGAAAAAATAGCAATGACCATAAAAGACCTCCCTTGATATTTAGCAACACACACCATTGCTATCTATGTTTCATAACCTTTCTGTTTGTATCTAACTTGGAACCAAACAAGTATCAATTTTCTGCACATAGTTCGGATGTGGTCCGACACTGACGATAGAAAAGAGCTACAAGAAGTGCTGATGTCATTCAAACCCTGCCATTAGGACTCTTCTGTGCTTTCAGATGGACAGGGAAAAGCTTGTTTGTGATGGCCTGGTCTGTCTGTTCCTGCCAGCAAAGTGTGCTCCTGCCTGGTGAGACATCTCGCACCGCAGCTCAAGGAGGCGTTACTGAGTAGCACCCAAACTAATAAAAGCCAATAGCATTGCCCAAGTCAGCTGTGTGTCTACTGGAGGTGTGGGACATGAGGACGCTTGGCAAGGAAGCAACGCAAGGAGGACAAGAGGCAGCAGCTGGAGCTGGCAGAGGAGAACCTAGGTGGGGAGAAGCAAGAGGAAGGAGAAGAGAAGGCAGCAGCAGGGAAGTCGGGCTGAAAAAGCTGTTGGCAACTACCTTGTTATTTAGATTTTCTGCATGGTCCAGGCCAACATCTTTGCCAGTCATTCCTGCACCTCGCCCTCCCCACTGCTGCTCAAGTGCAATGGTTGGAAAGACATTGATTCATTCTTGACTTCTAGACATCCAGTAATAAGGATTCATCATATGAATGTTGCTATTAAAAATATGCACCATATTTCCAGCATAATTTTTTCTGGGTTTAGATTCCAGAGCTGAAATCTCCTTCTGCTGTTATAAATCTTGAGTCATCTATTCTCAGAAAAAATAATTTCCTTACATAAGTATTTTGAGACCGAGACAGAGATCTGTTAACTTTTTCTTCAATCTCTCACTATAAGGAAAATTTTCCAGATTGAATCATTCCTGCAGTTTTCTTCCAAAAAGCTTCCAGTTTGTCTTTTTGAAATGCATGGACTCCAGCAGAACTCAAATTTGCTAATCCAGAAAAATAATAAAACCAGTTGTGCCCTAAAATATCCTGAGTCTGGTCTGAAAGCCCAATACGCAGCGCACCCCTAAGCACTGAGCTCGTAGAAGGGCGTTGGAGTACAGGCTTACCTCTGACTGTCAATCTATCTGTACATGAGGAATCAGTTCATGGTGGGTTTAAAGCTCTTATTCAAAAGAGACATTTTGAAACCTTCATCATCTCTATCTTTTATTTTGCTCTTTCCAATCAAAGATGAGATTCTTATACAAGCAGATAAATGCCAGGATTGCCATGGTCTCGAATAAGAAACCTCAGCCTGCTGAAACTTTCAAACTTAAATGGAAAGAAAGAATCAGCTAAACCTACTCGGATGAAAGTTTTGGATGCTAGGCTAGTCCAAAGAAAGAAATCTGATTATTAACAGACTGACTTTTCTATTTTGAGGAAGTGAAGAGTTTTGATTCTGGTGATTGCTATATGGTCTTTGTAAGTGGAATGCAGACTTTCTTTTCACATTACTAATACAGCAACAGAATTCTTTTTGTATATCTTGTCTTTGAGAGGATCTCACATTTTGCTAATTATTTACCATATAAAGTTTTTAAAACTGAAGGGTGTTTCAACTAAAGACTGCAGTAAGCTTTAGACAAGGCTTCCTTTCGTTATTTACTTGTCCTCCATCATGACAGTGAGCTGACCATTTTATGTCTGTATTTTAAAAACTAAGAAAACAGCGCAGGTTACCCTCTGCTTACCCCATTGTGGAACTTCGCAAAAGTTACCTATACACAATATTACTCAACTCGCAACTGGAATGAATACAGATAGTGTGGTGACTAAAGTGTTATTCATATGAACAAGGAATAGAGTAATCAACCATTGAGTATGCTTCTGACATTGAAAAATAAACTGTCAGTTGGGCTGAAAATTGGCCGAACTGGCAGGCTTAAGGGGTAGGGATCAATGGTATGGTGGCTGCTTGGCAGCTAGGAATAAGCAGAGTTCCTCAGAGGTCAATACTGGGGCTGATACTGTTTGGTGGCTTCTTCAACAGCCTGGATGATGAGACTGAATCCACCTACAGCAAATGTTCAGACAATAACGAAATTTAGCATTATGAACAGTAGAGTTTCAGACCAGAAGGACGTTGAGAAACTTGGAGATTAGGAAACTCTACCAAGTTCAACAAAAACTGGGTCAGGATAGTCCTTCACATCAACACAGGCTGTGAACCAAGTGGCTGAGGTGGAGCCCTACTGGAAACAACCTGAGGACACCACTGTTGAATAACAGCGTAAAGCAAACCTCATACTACACTACATGAGGAAGAGGGTGGAAAACGGAGGTGAGTTATTATTCCTCTACCTGCTCAGCACTGATCAGGCTGCACTTTGCGACTGTGTCCAATCCGGGGACACCCAGTTCAACAGGGACACTGTAAAACTGGAGAGAAGCCAGCAGAAGGCTGACCAGGATGGTCAGGCGCAAGACTGTGGGTTATACAAGGGCAGGTCAGGAGAGCTGTCTTATTTAGCCTGGGATGCTAAAACGGAATCTAACAGTAGCACAATACTGCTTGAAAGGGAGTTACAACGATGAGAGAATCAAACTCTTCTTCATAGTGGCATATAGTGTTAGAAGAGGGACATATTACACCTTGGGAGGTTCAGGCTGGACCTTAGGAGAAGCTTCATCAGGAGGAGGGCAGTGCAGCATTGAAACAGGCTGCCCAGGGAGGCTGAGGATTCTCCACCCTCGACAGTTTTCAAGGCTCAGTAGACAAATCCGTGGTTGACCTGCTTTAACTTCAGCAGTAGTCCTGCTGTGAGTGGGACACTGCACTGGAGTCCTCCAGGAGATGTTCCAACCAGCACTTCTGTGATTCCATAATTCACGGGATAAACTTCAAGAGCCACCTATGAGAAGCAGTGCTGATGAGAAGCAATATATTAGACCTCGGTATTATTTTCTTGGACAACTCATACTTAGGCAATTAAATACAACTTTGCAATGAATTAAAAAGAAGTACGGTAACGCTCAAATGCATGAAATGCATTTCTTCAAACTTCTAAGTCACAACAGCTTTTAGAAAGACCACCAATTTTATGGCTAGATGAAGCACAGAGACTGTAACCAGAAGAAGATGAAAGGACCTTTGTTCTCTGGTACAGCCTCAAGTGCTATGCTTTCAGTGTTTCCCAATGCTGCTGAGAAACAGTACAATTTCTCATCAACAGTTTCATTAGCTCTTGGGCTAAAACCTCTCTAAATCAGGGTGAACATTGCCCTTATAACCCTCAGTTGTAAGAAACAGTTATTTTCATTATGGAACCAGATAGCTGAAACTACCGTAGCTTTCCTTCCAACCACCAGCACGTGTCACTGTCCGAAACAAGGGCACCTGCAAGACACATGGGTGGGAGGGCTTTTCTGGCCATTGTTTTGTGACCAGTTGGGTGTCTATGAGAGAGAGACAAAAAGATCAAAGGAAGAGACAGATGGTGGCAGGGGAAAAGCCAACAACACAGACATAACCAGGGCCAGGAATGTGCCTCCGAGAAAAGCTAAGAGAAAAGGGAAAAAGAGCTTTTATACCAAGCGTTTAATGGAAAATAGACTTGAGCTGTAAACAGAGGCCATGCCTCTTCTGCAGCTCTTGCTGTGTGAAGAGAAAAAGGGCTTTGTATTTTCTTTGCAATTAAATGGGATTGCATCAGAGAAACCTCATTTCAGAAAACCTCTATTTCTCTTCCTAGCTGGAATAGTCCTTAAGACCTGGGATTTATATTTAAATATTTATACAGCTCATATAAGTTTCACCTAGGCAAGTGGTGGCATTGCTCTATTTACCCCCAAAAGAGTGCACCCAGCTCAGCAGTCAGCCAGTCACGTTTCTAACGTGCCTATTGCTGTAACGCTGGAAGAGGGGCACGTCAGGAAGGTTTCAGTCAAACTAGCGAAAACAGTCAGATAAAGGGGCAGGAATCAACTGTGCAGGGCAGAGTGCTGGTGAGGCCACTTTTCAGTGGCTTCCTTCTTGTCTTGTGCTTGTCTCGTTTTTGTCAGAGTGAGTCCTGAAGAAATACTGGCACCCTCAGACCTGGAAAAGGGTCAAGCCCACTTGCTGTAATACTGACAGTCTGACTTTTTGCAATGAAAGTGAAAAAGGTGCTTCCTATTTGGGAAGTGGACTAAACTGGGGAAACTGTTTCCTCATTTATACACCACCTACTCTACTATAAGTCCATGGAATACAGCTAGAGAGATGACAATTTGGAGGAATTCGTAGATGGCAATACATATACCTACCTGCCTTGAGTGTACCCACCCTGCACAGAAAGGATGGTACTCTAACGTTTTAAGCAGGTTGTTCTGCATTTTGTTATGTTCTAAAGTTCAACACGACTTATGCTTGCCTTACTTCCCACGTGCTTTCCAAAACCTGCTCTGAAGACAGCATCGCTCATTTCCACATGGGGTTTTCTGTGAGCACACCACTCCCTCACAGCCCAGAGTTTCACAGCAAACTTCCTGCACAGCATCCCTTCGAAGTGAGGAGGCTCGGCAGCATCCCATCCCTCAGAAAGATGGTGGGTCCCAGGAAAATTAAGGCCAAACATAACCATGTTGGACACGATTTTAAATTCCCCAAATCAGACTTTTGGAATACTGTTTTGTGTTCAGAGCACGGCTCCAACTGACTTCAGCTGCAGTTGTGAAAGTTCAGCACGCCCACAAGTCCGGCACCAAGAATAAAAGCAATGTGAAATTATTGACAGCTTCTGAAAAGTTTGGCTCGAGTGACTCAGCTATCATCACATGGGAGCTGTGTGACAGAAAAAGGGACAGTATCCAATTCTCCAGGGTAGAACATCACTTCCTTGCCATATGCTCACTTCCCAAATTCTGTCTCATTCTCTATATTGCTGCCCATTGCTGGGGCCAATGAAGTGGAAAGGGGTCTTATAGTGTCTTTAACTGATCATAACCATGATCAGGTCCTAGAACTTTCCATACTGCTTATAGAATGACCCCTGTCATGAAAGACAACCTACATAAACACAAGAAGTAGTAAAGTCTTCAGCCTTAAAAATATTTTCTTCAGTTGGCATGTATTTTGCTTGTTTTTCAAAAAGAGGAACAAATTTCCTTGAGTGACATTGAGCTGCCATTCACAAGGGCTACCAGGAGGTAAATGGGGCCTTTAAAACCACTACGCAAATCTCTGCTGTTCAGCTAATGGCACGACAGAAAATGGTGATAGGTGTCAGAGACCACCACCAGCGAGCTGGGACACGCACTTTGACTGCCTGGCTCACTTCTCCACCAGCCTCTTCTTAATCCCCTCAGCCTTGTTAGGTTCTTATCCTCATCTTTTCCCTCAGCCAGTCCCATTTTTCCTCGCATAGATATAGTACCCTTGGCAGATCTACAGCTACTCAGCCAGTCATAGCTTCTCCCCTCAAGTTCCAGTTCTGGGCTTTGATTTGAAACTCCTCACTTTTCCTTTAGAAAATCTTAAGCCCACAAGAGAATCTTTTTTTTTTTCCCCCCGTTGCTTCATTCTTAGCTACATCTGACAGCTTTACAGAAAATTTCCAGGACAAATTAGTCCAAAGCAGACCCTTAACAATGGTAAATGTTTCACGAAATTACAAGTGACTGAAAAACGGGAAATGTTTCAGGAGACAAGGTCTATCTCCAATATGAATAAAAGTTGGTTGCATAAAACCTTGCATTATATCTCCGACTGTTTAAACACCCTGTACTGGTGATAGTTATGCTAATATGAGGCATTGGAGGGGAAAAAAAAAAAAAAACCAACACAAATCACAAGATAGAGTATTAAAGACTGTATTAAAATTCTTACCCAGGGGTACTCATAATTCAGCCTTAACACTGGAGAATTAGGTGCCTGTAAATATAATTTGCTGCTTTACCTCCTGCCACACAGCCCCGAAACATGAGCTGGACTTGCAAAACTAAAAGGCACCTCTACAGAGTGTCCATTTCTGCTTCAGACAGTTGCTTCCAGACACCTTATGAAAAACGCCCAATAATCTTGCTTTCCCCAAACTGCAAAGAAAGAGAGGAAGGAACAGCAGTGACAGCTATTTCAGCCGCCTCATCAAAAATGGTTGATCGATCCCCAGCGTTTGCAGAGGTTTCTGGCCCTGCTCCTATACAAAAGGAGGCAAGGAAGATAGCAGTTTCTATATGTTACTGTCCATGGGGATTAATGCACTTCTGGGAAGGGAGGTGCTTGGGAGAACTTGCCCTGCAAGTGGCATACAGAGTATGTGGCGAATGCCACTTAAAATACTGGTCCGACAGCCCCTAAATGCTAAGTGCTACGATAAGTCTTTATCTGGGAACGTTCTGCGAAGTGTTGTTCATTTTAGGCAAAGTGGAAGGCACCCTTGCTGTTTGCTGCTGGTAGGCTTTCTCTTGTCACCTGTGGTGGACACTCGAGGTCTGACATCGCAGGGCCACATTTCTTGCTGTAGACACCATTCCCCTCCCTTCACCCCTAGCCCGCTGCTTTCATTTCTCTTTTGTTTCTTTTCTTTCAGGCTGAGGAGAAGCTGAGTAGGAGGTGTTTGTTTTGGGAAAAGAAGAAAGAAGACTACTCTGGAATTGTTAAAAAAAAATGCAATGCAGGTTTCAACAAAGAGTCACTTTAAAGGAAGCTAAAGAGCTCTATAGAGGTCTTTTTTTTTTTTTTTTTTCAGAAAACAAAGTTGATGGAAACAGCTGGAGACTGCAACTTGGAAAATCGAGAAAGTAAGATGAATAAAACTTCCTGTTTTCCTCTCCTATCCCAACCTGCAGGGGACAGGGGTGGGGGGTAACCTCTTCAGCCCCTTTTCAAAACAGATGTTGGATTCCCAAAGGGTTCAGGTTAGCGCTATTTTTTTTGAAGCGAAAATATCAATTATGCTTTTGTACAGTGCTCTAGGGTCTCCAGCTCAGCTACAGCTTGTTGCTTGTAAGTAAATATGGCAGATTCCATGACTTAACTCTGATTAGCACGATTAGCACAAAAAATTTATGTTAGTAAACCTTAAACTTTAAGGCTGATACCTACCATTGTTTTAAACTCCCTGCCTCAGCAGAGCTTTCTTAGCTCAGTGTCTTGCAATTAGCTCCTGTTACCCGACCCACCAGCGCTACAATTCATTGAATGGGAAAACACAGTCGTGAAATTTGGCTTGTGAAGGCTTTTGCTGGGGTTGATAGGACTTCATTCTACATCATTTCCCCACCTCTTTTCAGTTATCCCTTTGGGTGCACAAGCTGAGACACTTCAAGGCTCATAAAGAGAGAAAAGTACAAAAGTGTCTCAGGTCAAGCACCCAAAATTTAGGTTTTATTATTTTTTGGTTTCTATTGGCTGAAACACAGGTGCACCACAGCTAAGAGGTGCTGTGGAATAAAGTTTTCTCGGCTGCTCTCTCAGCATGTTCCACTGCTATAAGAGCAGTGAAAACACCGCAAAACTTCTGAGACAGCAAAACAGAAATCCATAAAAATGAGTAGAACCAGAAGATCTCATTTCTATTCCTAGCAATGCTATTGACCTCTGAGATCCTGGCCAAGTGACTCAACTCCTCCGCATCCCCCCTTCCCACAGCTGTGAAGGGGAAATACTGACCCTTTGGTAGGACACTTTGAGGTTCCTGCACTAAAGCTTTAGTTTTGTCACGAACAGGGAGCGGGGACCTACAGTCATCAGGAAAACAATGAGAGCCCCTTCTCTCTGTTTAAAGGTTTCAAATAGTCAGCTCCTACCGCAGGAATTTATAATCATTTTACGAGTCAGGCTCACTGTATTATTATGGCTTTTATGGCCTAATCACTGAATTTAGTAATTTAATTTTTGACGGTTTATTTTTATTAATTTCCAATGATACTGGGAATGCTCAAAATGGAGATGGTTTGGGACTTCTAACCTATTCTGCGATGAGAAGATTTTTGTTGTGTTTTTCTCATAATATCTACATCAGCTCTACCTCTATTACTCTAACCCTGTTATTGAATCCTCATTTTGGCAATTTGCATATTTATTATGCATCACCCCAGCACTATATTTCATTTGTAGGGCCAGGCATACGTTCAGAGTAAGAAGCAGCTATGAAAGCTTGATTTTAAAATAGAACTCAAATACACTTACTGTCACGTAGAGATTGTGTCCAGGTACAGTATTCCAGAGCATTTGTATGCAATCTCACATTGCTAGGTTCTTCTCTTCACTACCTTCCCCAGGAGACACCTGGAGCTCAAAAAATATGTTGTTTAGATTATTTGAGTACAAGACTTTTGTTTAAATTACATCTAAAATTTTAAACTAAGTTCTCTTAAACCCCACTTGTGTGTATAAGCTCCTCAAGCAGCAAAACATGCAAAAGAAATGTAGAAATTCCTGGCAATCCACTGACTGGGGTAGCAACCACAAGAACCAAGCACATTTGAACACTGAACATATAGGGCAGAGCAAAGGTGTCAACTGCAGCCACAATCTGCAGTGGGAAAGGGATAAAATCAGTGCAAGCTGAGGAACCATTGCTCATGTTTTGCCAGTATCCACTGAATAAGCGTTGATTTTCTTTCTTGCTGTTAAGGATGTCTTCTAGTTTAACTCTGACGATTTAAATCCTCATGCATACCTGCATCTGAAAGTTTTTGTTTGTTATTTGGGCCCTTGGGTCCTAAAATGTTTTACTTGAGGCGCAAAGGCAGTAAAATTTTATCCTTATTTCATTCAGCCGTGTATTCTGGCTCACTATTTTTTCCCCTCGCATCCAGAGCTCAGCTGGCCTCAGCTCTGGAACCGGATGGGCTTTTTTGTTGGTCAGCTGCCAGACATCATCCATTATGTACCAATTTAATTTCTCACATGAAAGAGTATTTTAAGAATAAAGCTCTCACTCATGTTGTTTATTGTGATGCTCACCAAGAGGAGCAAAGGAAATGGCAAAACAGTGTCTCTCACCTTCATGCATTTAAATCCTCTTTTGTACTGATAACAGATGACAGGAACTGCTCTTTGCCATCTCCTCTCTGTAGGATGGAGTGGGTGTGACATATCTGTCTCAAAGCAGTATGGGACCAAATGCAACTATTTTGAGGCCCATGGCACTCACCAAAGCTGCTCCCTGTGGCTGGAGGCACCAGCAGAGCTGGACATGGGCCGTTTGGGCCAGGAAGCCTTGGTATCGATGGTGGCTCCACTGCCCTGCGAGCAAATGAATCTTACCGCCTTTCTCCAACTGAGGACTTGGCTCTAAGTCACTCTTCTCTCTAAGGAAAAAGCAAGAGGTTTGATTTACAATTTTGTGTTTCAGGGCTGTAAATGACCCCTGCCCCTCCTGCTCTGGTGAGAGAGCTCTCACCAGATGAGTGGACATCACAAGCGGACAGCCCAGTTGCTCTCACCCTGCGTGCATTTGCAAACAAGTAGCAGACACAGATTACAAACACCCTAAAGTATTTCTGCACCTTCAGGCTTACTTATTTCACACAAGCATGAGCCAACATGGATTAAGCAGAGCATGGGGCACAGCAGACATTTAGGTCCATCTCTCTACCCCAAAACAGTAGCCAGAGCAAAATGCGCACTTACATTTCATTATGTGGCTGGAGCCATGCCCCGGCCACGTCGGGGCCACCAGGGTGCTCCCAGCCTTACTGTGCATCACTGAGTTATTTCTGCTGCCCTCAGGACCCCCAGGATACTTGAAGCTGTGCAATGGTAGAGCGGTGGCTTGAATTGTTCTCTCTGCATTTAATTTTTACGGATGATTTTGGCCTGGGGCCACTAGCATCATTGGAGCCAGCTGAAGTTTTCACATAAAAATTAGAGTATTATTGGAATACTATGCACTCTGGGCACGGTCGCCCAATGGCGCTTTTCCACTTTCCTCTCAACAAAAGAAGAAAACATCACACTCACATGAGATAGAGGAGGTAGCCACTGCTTTTAGTACTGCAGCAAAACGTTGCTTCCAACAGCACAGGGTATTTTATCTCCTTGTGTAGCTCAGAAATGTGGTTTCCCCTACTGCCTAATCTGTTACACTGAGCACAGCACCGTTTGAAACGTTCCCCAGAAAGTGCATCAGCGTTGCCCTCTACCTTGTCAATATGAAATCTTTCCTGAGACACGGTTAGTATGGGACTGACAGGCTCTCCTCTAATCACAGCCAGAGCTAATGAGGTAGCAGCCTGGGGCTACACTAAAAGGCTGGTGTGACATGACTGCTGACTGGACTACCTTCACTTACAAATAGGCTGGATATTGCTCTAATTTTAAGTCCATTCATCCGGCTTTGAGCAAGAAAGTTAAACAGTTTATCATCCAGTGCCATTCCAGGAATACCACAGATGTATAAAGAAATACATTGGGAAGAAGATTTCTGACTCATCAGGAACTTGCATTCTCGGGTAAATAAAATTCACGGAAATTTCATCGTGTTGCCATATGTTTATTTCTCCAAAATCATCACTGGGGGGGATTTGTTCTGGGGGAAGTTCCCTTTCAGACGACACAAAACCAGGGTCATTCCAGGAGGGAGAGCTATAAACAAGTCAAAGGTTTTCAATTATTTTCTGCAAACAAAAAATACACAAGAAAGGACCTTATTTCCCTAAGGAAGGATATAGGCTTATGAGCCTAAAGAGAAAATGCAAATACTTGGGGAAATGGACTAAAAGATTCCCATCTGTCTGTCACAGCTGGATCAAAAATGCAATGGAAATGGAAAGATACTCATCAAATTCGATGGGCTTTGACATAGGGCTGTATATTTTTTCTAGATACGGATGCGAATTTGTATAATTGAACAAAGTTCTTCCATCATTTCAGGACAGAACTTACTGCAGAACTTGAGAGACAGCTTGATGAGAGAAAAGTATATTGCAAAAAACCCTAATGCTGTTTCAGCTTGGTTAAACCTACTTAGTCAGTGATTAAGGGTCACTACATCTGATTTGCCAAGGAGACTTGAGGGACGGAAGTACTCAGGTAAACTTCCGTGGGATTTGGGCACAGAAAATTCGACTGATTTGAATGCCAGCCCAAAATACAATATGAACAGAAACAGTTAAAAATAATCTGCCACATTATCCTTCAAATAACTTCCGAATCATAAATTAACATTGAGAGAATAAAATATCTAATGATGACAGAGACTTTGAGATGACAAGCATGCTGATAAATGGTGGGAGGATGAAGAACAGAGGGATATTTAAAAATCTATCACCAGGCTGTGCAGGGAGGATTTATTTCCCTATAAAGAAGTGATAAAAATACAACTGTACCCATAGATTTATGTTCCCTAATCTCCTCATCAAGAAAATACTTAGAGCACACGATTCAAGAATATCAAAGCATAGATATAGCTGGCTTCATCTGCACATATAGGTGCTGCAAATATGGGGATAGTCCCACAGAGCAGCTGCTACTGAGTTACGCATTAGCAATGCACAACATTGAGTTCAGGACACACAAGAGTTGAGCCACGAAGCAAAACTCACTGCAGCATAAATGCTTTCAGCACGTTCATTAAACTGTGTAGGGTTGTCTTAAGCCACAGAAAAGGAGAACTCAAAAATGAGGAAACTAATGAAAGTGGAGGTCAGAAGCAAGGAAAGCCACTGGTGTGTCCCATCTATGGAGGCTCAATAAAAGGCATTGTGCTCACATTCAAGAAGTCAGGGCAGAAATAAAGTACATGTGCACCACTGATCTCAGGCCTGCTGA
>NW_009648333.1:4151327-4250304 GCF_000708025.1 Charadrius vociferus | reverse complement strand
CTGAAGTTAACTGCAGTTCTGACAATCACCATGGTAAGCAAGTCCACAATACATGGCCACATCTCAGGTTTGAAACACTTCATTTTGCTGTTTCCAAAAATCCTTAGGCATTTCTGGGTTATTTCACCAGCCAAGGTACAGAGCAGGGTGGCTGCTCACAACCAGAAAACTACGAGCCACACCCCTGCCCCGGAGCTGGAGTTCGGGTGCTCTCAATCCCACTGTCCCAGCGCTGCAGATTCACCCAGGCAGGGGTGGAGTGGCCTCCCCAGCCCCAAGGGATGTCCTGCACACCCCGGGACTCATTCCAGTGAGGTAGTCTTTGAACAGTGACAAGTCAACAGCACCTTTGAACAAAAGCACAAGCTCTTCCAGAAGACCTGGGCACCATCTCGGGAGAATAGGATTCTCCAGGAGAACCTCCAATAGGAGGTTTCATCACGGGAGAAAATAGGACACCCCTGAGGAAAGTGCTCAGCTTCTGCTGACAGAAGGGATAAAGTTTCTGGATAAAAGACTAAAAGCCTCCAAAGTCTCCAAAAATAATTTTAAAGCAGAGCCAGCTCATGCCTCAGAATCAGATACAGGATAAAAAGGCTGCGGGGGCTTCAAAATGGGTTCAAACAGCACAATTTGTGGAGCTCGGCTCATTTTAGTGGGTTCAAGTCCTGGGTGGAGATGTCTGATCACCACAGGAAACCTCATTTTGTTCTGTTTTGATTGACATATTCACAAATTTGGAGACCCCAGTCTTACGCAAGGGGTTTAATTAAGGAGGATTAGTACAGTCAATAAAACTTGGTGGTCTCTGTAATGTATTCTGGATCTTTCAGCCAAACCAAGTCAGAGCTATTTCATCAGAACACTCTCCTTTTTGTTCTCCAATGGAGTAACTGCATACAGCTATAACTGGAGATGGATATGTGTCACTGAATTTGTATTAAGCAGACACTTTGCCTAAAGGGAGATGTGGAGGTCCCAGTCTGAGAAAAAAATCACCAAAAAAAAGAAAGATTAAACCAAAAGCAAAACAAACAGAAAATAACCTGAGCAAAGTACTAAATGTGAAAGAACACTCCTTTTTAAAAATGGATATGACGCTTGCTGTCTTTCTTGCTAGGCATCATTTAGCTACACATTTGGAGGTTGCCCATGAAAAAAAGTTCTACTTACATCATTAGTCACCTCCGTCTGCCAGCAAATAAATTTCACTCAGCTGTTTGTTGAGCCAGCAGAAATATGGCAGGGTTAATGGTTTTATTCTTGAAAGAGCCCTGATTGTGTCTCCCCATTCAGGCTCTGTTTTGTTTGAATACAAAAGGGTTTACTGGGAGAGGAAGTATCCATTTCATGCCTGCAGATCAGAATTCAAAGACAAGATTTGACGGGCAGAGATACAATGGGCCGGCAAAGGTAGTGATAAAAGTACTAATCACCTAATTTAGTGACAATTTCATTCACATACCTCTCTGACCTGCCAAATACCCTTTCCCTTGGATTGTTATGGACAGGAGACTTGCACATCTCTGTAGTGGTAGTTTAAGAGTGGCATAGTTTATATACAGTACAGTTTTTTATTGGTATATAAATTTTAGTTAGGTAGTTTGATGCATCGTGATCAGACCAAGTAGACTCAGTTGTAGAAAGTTCACAGTTTTCTAATTCAAGATTCATACCTTCACATCAGTCGTTTTAGTAAGATAAAACATGAAAAAAAAAGGGGACCATTTGCATGTTTAAACACTACAGGATTTGATCTGAAATGATTATTCTCATGATATCATTTTCACTTGTAATAGTGTAACCAACAGCAATTATTTTATCAATGGATTTTCTCAAAATTAAAATTATCTTTAAAAAGTTGAAACAACCTAAGGCTTAAAACCCAAGTGAAGAAGTGTAGTAAATTAAGATTAGCATGACAATTCTTTAAGCCTGAAAGAAGGATTCAAACCCTTAGATTCAGGCCAGCACTAGTGTTGCGTATGAGGATATATTACAAAATCAATACAAAAAGATAGCTGTATGTCTAATAATGACCAAACAGAAGAGCGATATTATGCTGTTCTCATTCGCTTGGGTGCAAGCCTGAAATAAGTGCAGCTACTCCCTATTTATATAAGAATTTAGAGGCAGAAATATTCTGCAATTCCATATAAATTATCTTTCTGATTTACTGGAAGTAAAGAACTCCTCTTAAGTGAAAGAAAACAATTTTGTCCTTTTTTCTCAAAGGCAAAATCTCCCAAATATAAGCATGATAGATGGCATTTTCTCTCTACTCTGCTGTTAGATTCTATCCCAGTGATATACACTGTTTGCAAAGCAAGCAGGATTTGACTGGTTTTCTATGCACCACATAAAATAGCCTCTGGAATGTTTGTATACATTCTGACTATCATGACATAAAATTTCTAAGGCTTTCCTTTTCAGTAGATTCCTAAAAAGATCATCAGTTTTGATGACTACTTTGCAATTACATTCCCCAGGAGTCATGCTGTTCACAAGTTTTATTTGGCCTAAAACAGTCATTAGGAAACCATTTCCCCTCTTCCCCAATGTTCCTCAGTAAGAAATACTTTACAGAGGGAAATCCTACTACCAGCCGTATCGGGGATTTGAAACCCACAAAGAACCAAGTTCGAACAAGGAGAATCAACCTTTTCAATGAGAAATCCAATTGGCCTGCAGGATGCAATCCTGCCACCCAGTCAAGGATGTCCTGGTCCCACAACTGCTTCTTAATTCCATACCACAAGGAAAAAGTACCTAAACAAAACAGCACCAAAATCCTCAAGAAAAGCTGTGCTTTTCCCATGGTTTATTCAACTATTGTTCAAGGCCTTCTCCAGCTGGGAGGTAGCTGGCTGTAAAGTTTTGAACTCCGTGGGAGTGAGACATGATACACTTTCTAAGACAAGCACCATCAATCATTTCAATCAACCAGATATTTTTAGATGATTAAAGACTGAAAGTTGCTCTTTCTGAGTTTGAGTATTGCACCATATCTGGTAAACGGCTGTGCATTTTTGCTACTACACCAGGCATTTTAAAAATTTTCAATTTGAAGATATTGAGCCCAGCATTTATCAGCTGTAAAGATCTGATAAAACTGACAGAAGGTGAAAGTGGACAAAGTCTGTTTCAAAATGACGTTGGCGATTAATCAAAGTGAGTTGCCCAAAAGTCCCCCAAGATCTGGAACACAAAAAACCTTCACCAAATTAGAAGCTGGCATTCTACTCCAATGTAGTTCTAAACTGTAAATAATGATTTTAAGGAGTCGGTTTTAAATATTATAGAAAAATGAATTTCATATTGACTTTAGCCTTAAAATGTTTGGTGCCCCTCTCATTTAAGCTAGAAATACTCATACTTAAAAATGGCCAGTAACTAACTTTGCTTTATTTCTGTTTGTTTAATGAATGCAAAGTCTCTGCTATGCTCTGTGGAATTATAAGTGGACATTTCTGTTCCAAGAAGTTTACAATAAGAAGGCAGTACAGAAAATATTGTACACAAACCAAAGTGCTGGAGTTGGGTCACTTCGTTGCCATTCTAGGTCATTCTTATTTTTTCAGCCTGGTTTCCTAAGGAATCCTGTTCTGTTTGCTTCTGTGTCTGTTTATAATAGGTGACCCTTTCACCTCAACTCATCCCAATAGATTTGACCCCATTGACCAATACAAGAATGAAGCTGTTGGTAGCTGGTGAGAGGTGGAAGCCACCCAGAGGACAGAGTTCCTCTCTGACCTCTCATGGACAGAACAACCCTCAGCATAACCCGGAGCACGCCAATAAAAAGAGGATGGTTACAACCAGCCTAACTTCAGTAACACCTTCAATTGGGGCTTACATTTTATAGATTACTAGCGAATCACTCTTACAAACTACCAGAGAAACCAGTTCTTCAAGTTTCTCACCCTTATGGATTTTCTGGTGTCTAAAAAGCCAGGCTGAAGCTTTTCCAATGGGTTGCAGTATTCATCAAGTCTTGATCTATAGGGGTACACGGATGCATATTCCTGCTACAGTCTTAGCATAATCCCACTGAAATCATGATCAAGCAGGAAGTTAAAATCCATTAGAAATTAGACTCACTTAAATACAGCATACGCCCAAACTACTCATTTATGGTAATTAATACCACGCTTGCCAGGAAGTATACATTGGGAATAATATGCAGCAAAAGAGGGGTGGGCAACCCCAGCATAGAAGTTGCTTTGTGAGTATTTGGGACTATGTGGAAGATGGGATGATTGTGAGTTTGGGCAGAGCAAAGGCTCGACATGTGGGTGAGAGCAAAGGCAGTGCTGGGTGACGAGGAAGACAGAAGGTCCAAAGTGGGGATGGGAGAAGAGGTGCCCCAGAATCCATGGGAGAAGAAGACTGAACCTGACAGGCAATGTGAGCAGGAGCCAGAGGTGGACCTAAGAGGAGCAGAGACCCAACGGAGCAAGATGCAGCAAGGGGAAGTACTGCAGCAGCCAAAAGGCATTGTTTGCCACCACACAATATTACAAGCCAAAGTTAGAGTAGAAGCATGTGAAATGGGATTGGCATGGTTATCTGCAAAGCGTGGTTCATCATTCCTGTACCAGGATGGGAAGAATAGTATTTTGGAAGGATGGCTGCTGATTAGAGAGAGAAGAGACTGAATAACTAACTTTTTAAGAATTAGGTGAGACAGATGCCCTTGTGGAGATGGGCTTGGAAGGCAACACACCACACACACAAAGACACACTCACCCACATTGACACCCTAGATGAAGAATGAGCAAGCTTCAACAATAGCCTTCAAGCAGAAGAGAAGGAAAAGTACTGGACATGACATGGGAAGCTGAACAAGGCAAATGGGGTGGAGAGAGGAATTTTGCCAGAAATGGAACCAGCAGACAAAATTCAGGGTTAGTTTTAATCCTGTCAGTATTCAGCACAAGTGTTCATGGGGAAATACACCAAAGAGACCACTGGAAATGCAAAACCTAAAAACAGTACAGGGAGCAAAAAAAAAAAAAAAACAAACCTGCACTTGTCTAGCAGATTCCTTCATCCTTTTCATCTAAGACAGTCCACCATGGCAAATTATGTCTCAGGAGAAACCAAGAAGCTTTAAAGTGTCAGATTCTCTAAATGTGTGAAGTCAGAAACCGTCCTCGTAGTTCCATTATGCGATCATTCTTGCAGTGCCACACCACACTGACAGGCAAAATTAACTGGATAAAAAGATGGTATCATCTAAAATAATACTACATGTGACTCAGCAGTTCTTATACTTTGTAAAACAAACGCTAGTAATTCAGTGGCTCTATAGCAAATACCCTGCACCCAGAGTGGACATTCAGCAAGGTCAGAAAGATCATAGAATCAAGACGGATTTGGTGAATGGGACTTAGGACTTGCTGTGGTGCATGAAGGCTGACAAGCTGATTATGAAGTTCAGCTTTTCAGTAATTACACGTATGGGACTGTCTTGATTTTTGTCTGAGTGTACAGATTAAAAGATAATGTGATATTTCTAGATAAGACTCTTGATGTTTTTCCTCTTCTTTAAGAGAGGAATACAGCAACAAATGATGCAATCCAAGTTTCCTAAACTCCTAAATCTGCAATTTGGTTAAAAACAGATTCCCCCTTCCCTAGCCAAAAAAAGCCCCAAACCAAACCCAACCCACAAGTAGAATAACATAAAGCATATATATAAAATTATATATATTATATATATTATATAATTATATTTTACATAAAAATTTGCACCCTCACTGGTGTTATTTAGCTGAACATACTTTTCCCAAGCTCTAACATTAGGGACCAGGAGCTTTAAACATTTTATCAGTACCCCTTGAAGTGAGGGCATTCTGGTTTGTAATGGAGGAAAGGAAGCCTGCTCCCCCACACCAAGGAGTTAACCTTCACATTGCGAGAGCTATTGTGTAAGAAATTTGCAATAAAACTAGTATAGAAAGCAGCAGATGTTTGTGGGAAGAAATTAAACAGGTGTCAAAACTAACATCCCAGGAATGACAGGAAGACAAATGAAGAAAATATGGAATATGAGAGATGAACATCATCTATCTGTTTTCTGATAATGTATCACCTCCTCTTGCCAATTTTGGAAAGCCACAAGTATTATCTTCTGTTATAACCTCCACTGATTTGTACTGCATCAGCTTTCCCGATTCACAAATTTCAATTTGGTCAGCCAACATACATGTTCTTTTGCAATGTACTTAATAACACATTCAAAAAAGTTTCCTTCTTTTCTTTTTTTTTTTTTAAATTTGAAGTGCGCCCTGCCCTTTTCATCAGTTTTGCCCTTCAAATGTGCATGTCAAATGAGCTTCTAAGGCAACACAGACCAAGTGTAAAAAGTGTGACTGGACCGTTCCCAGAGAAAGGAGCTGCAGACCAGATGTGTATCACACCCTCTCACCAAAACCCGTCCCATGGCAGAGGCACTGACTGCTGTTTCACACTGGTGCACTTCCCAGCCTGTTGCTCCAAAGGAGAGCCTCAGCAATGCCACCCTAACTTGTGTAAAATAAAGTATCAGTTACGTTAACATTTTAAAGGAAAAAGCAAACAAATTTGTTGCAGCCTTTAGAGCGGAGTCCAATGCAATGAGTGATGTTATGTTTCGCTGCCAACAAAGGCTAGCGCAGACAGTTTGGGATGTATTTAAGGAATAATAGAAATTCGAGACTCTTTTCCTCAGCTCAAACTCTTTTCTTAATAAGGTGTCACATCCCTTCCCTTACTTCTCACACAGATTTGCTCATGAAAAAATCCTTGCGTTTTTCTGATCGGAAAACCCCCACAGATTTACTCCCGTGCAGAGGGTAACACTGCTGGATTTCAGTAGCAGAAGAGCAGGGAAAGGCAAAAAAGCAGCGGTGACTGCCATTGTGTATGACGCATGTTGATAAGGCTGTGGCACCCACCACGAAAATAAAGCAGGGGCTGAAAGAAGTTTTACAGCCAGCGGTTTGGCAATTGTAACAGAGAAACAATGAACAAATCCACAGGGGGGGAAAGTCTGTGGTGGTCCTCAATCTGTTTATAATATAGAATACTTGTTGGGTCTTATTTACAGCGTGCACCAGAGAGGTCTTTTTGCCTTCCATAATTACGCTGGCAAAAGTTTCCAGTGTAGATGCTGTTTTATCGCAGTACTAGCACACAGACAAGCACGGCATCCCACCAAAAACTGTGAGAAGGCATAAGAGCTTTTATAGCTGCATCTGCGTAAGCTGCTTTAGCCTCGTGCCACTGAAACAATACAGCGTAAAGTGGTCTAAAAGCCATGTTTCACTCGGGGTCAAGGGAAACTGAGGATGCAGGTACCGGGAGACAAGTGGGGTGCAGGAGTTTCATGTGCACGGTGGGCATGCAGTGAAGTACTCGTGTGCACAGTTTTGCACTGCCTCCATCTGGAAATTATACAGATGATCATGAGTAGGTAGTTCAGATAAAGAAAAAGCATTTAAAATATAAACCAAATATTCTTGACCAGCCTTTTTTTCCGGTAGATTCTGACAGTGATTTCAAAGCTGAAGTCTCCTTCAATTAAAAAAGGATCTTGAAAAAGTAAAACCTCTCACCTTCTGAACTTACTTTATTTTCCTTGCAAATGTTTTGTACGGAGTCAAAGTCATTTTTTTCTCTAGAATCCCTTCAGACCTCATAACTGAGGAGTTAGGGTCCACTGACATGGGAGCCCTTCTATAGACCTCAGTGAACAGGGGATTGGCCACAGTGGATTGCAGGGAACAGCCTGATAGTGCCTCTTTCATCATTAACCTCTTTGCACACCCCTACTCCTCATCTCAGGTGAACACGCACACTTTATTTTATAAATACTTTCAAAACCAACAAACCTCAATTTAAAACTGAAAAAATATCTAAGTCGTACTTATGACCATTTCAGCTATGATAGAAAATGTCTTTAATACAAAGCTTAGTTCTCATGGCCAGGACCTGAAACTGTGGACAACAAGGCTTGGGCAGAGAATTTGTTCTTCCAGTGGGCGATGCCATCAAGATAAAGTGTCAAGGACAAGCTGAAGATTGCAGTCACACTTTTAACAGTGCTTCTGTGGTAATTAAAGAGCATGGATAGGAAGAGACTGCAGTAGAATCATAGAATCATTCAGGTTGTACTATTTTCCTTTTGCAGCCTTCCTTTGGGTGTTACTCAGCGTCCATATCTAATATATCCCCTTCAGCTAAATACTAAACCAAATTCTGAGAGAGAGACAAGCAGGGATTCGGTTCTTCACCCCCCTCCAAGCCCAGCTCTCAGCAGCTGGACGGTCACTGACCTGGATGCTCACTGAGTGGACCTCCTCTCCGCTCTCACACTTCTCATGCTTTGTCCCAAAAGAGGCGGCCAGAAGACATGTCGAGCTTTGCTCTCAGTTGCAGCTGGTGCCAGGAGGACAGACCGGCTCTAACAGGAGCAGGGCAGAAGGACAGAGCTCTCACAGACAAGGAATCCAAAGCCTGTTTACTTCCATTGCTTCCTACGGTGGGCAAGATGCATACAGTCCTCACCCCACCAGCATCTCTGGGAGCTAATCATAGTCACTGAAATTTTGGGAATGAAAGGGTGATAAATCCACATCCCAGGTGAATCATCCATTAGGAAAAAAAGAGCTAAAAAAAACCCCAAACAATAGAGACCTCTCAATAGAGTAAAGTGAGTGATTTGAACCAGAACATGCTTTCCATTCTCTTTCCCAAAGAAATTCCCTCTCTTTATCTAGCACATGTTAGCTTTGGATATCCAAACTACTTCATGTCAAGGGCAGAACGTAGCCAAATGCCGTATCTTGGCTGTGGTTCTTTTTGGACAACAGTCAGACGTTTTACTGCATTCTAATATTGTTGTACATATCAGCACCTGTTGCATGTGCATATTTTAAGGTTTATGGTTTTATTGTTTTATTGTGAATTTCCTGCTCTTTCTTTATTGAAAGCAGATAGCTGTGATTTTTCACGCCCATTTTAAAAATACATGCAATGGTTGTCACAATTTAGCACTTCAGATGCAAGCAGTTACAGCTTCCTGTCTAAAAATCATCCTGCAGATTTTATCACCTTGCAATCCCATTTATTTTTTTTTTTTAAGTTTAAAACACAAGTATTCAGTCCAGCATGGCTGGCTGGTTTTCCTTACAGAGGTTTGAAAAGCCATTGAGCCATTCTTTGGAGATTTTCACTTTGAGAAATCATGGTACATTTTTGCTGTTATTTTTCCATCCATAACTCAACGCTTTTGACAAGAAGAGGCTTTATCCTTACAGCTTGATACCATTAAACAGAGATATTGCTGTAGAATTAATCAGTGTCTGCCATTTTGTAAAAAAGATCTGTTGTGATTTGTTCCAATTTTCAGACAAACTGACACTGGATTAGCATAATCTAATATTTCAAAATGCTAAACTGTTAGCTATTTCCTCTACAATTTTCAACAACAACATTTAGGCATTTCAGGAAAATGAAGTCTTCTATTTAATAGAAGGAGCTGAGCCAATCCATATTCTTGTTAAATATAAAGGCAGAAAATCTGTTTCTCTGAAATGTATCATCAGGTTGTTGACACATTCCACATGCCCGTGGCAAAAATCACTATCCAACATGTAGAGATTAAAGATAAATATATGAACCTTTGGCATTAAAAGGAAAATGGCCCCATACAGCTTAATATCAAATTGCTAACACCAAAATACCAAGTAAGCCTTTACCGATACTTCTAAACTGTCTTCAGCTAAAAGCAAACAACATTCAGTTCATCTCAAAGGAGTGCTTTAAAGGTAGTAAAGCTCGGTAGTGGAAGGCTAAGAAAAATATCAATCTGCTTTCGTATAGCTTCCTTTTACATTCACATCAGCCTTACTACAACCAAAAAAACTGTAATGACACCTTTATAGAGACTCCTAACCCCTTGTTTCTATCAATGGGCATGGGCTTTTGAGCAAAGCCTCTAGCTCCATGCATAGGGTCCTATCCCAGTGATACCAGCCAGCATTTATCAGCTCTCACTGTTGGCTGCATTGGCCTCCAGGTTACAATTTAGTCACAGACTGAAAGTATCTTCCCACAGCAGTTCTGATCTCAGCCTTCTCACCAGCAGCAACCTGACGAAAAAAAGTAGATGGAAAAACCCATGATGAAAAAAAGTAGGCATAGCTTTGCTGTTGCTTGGATAGTAACTTGCCGAGCTGAGAAGAACCTGGAGAGACCACATTCAAACACATTAACTTATGAATGACTACTTCTCTTCATCCAAGGTAGACCAGAAAAGAGGAAAAGAAGTGAGGCAATCATGCATGGCTGTCCTGGGATTTCCTGATGGCCCAGCAGTACCGACCGTGACCTGCTGTGAAAACACCACCATATACCCCCCGCACTGTTCTGCACCTGAGAGTGCAGGAGGAAGGAAAGGAGCAAATCATGCTGTCATGAAGCCTTCCCACAGGCACTGTGGCTGTCATCCGTTGGCCTGAGCTGCTTCGCCAGTGTGGAAATTTAGGTTATTACAAGGTACATCCAGCTTGCAGGCAGAAAGAGTGGGCACCCCTAGAGTTATCTCCTACCCTTTGGGGTGCTCCCTCAGATAGGACTGCCATCCACGGAGCACTTCTCTTTTTTTTCTTTCCTTTTTTTTTTTAATGCCTCTAGTTAGGGGGTCAGCCATATACTGTGTGCAAACACTAAAGACCACCAGAAACCATACAAGAAAACTGAGTCCTACACTTGAAAAGGAACAGTGCTGGCTGGCCCAAGCAGCCACTTGAAAATACAACTGGGACAGGAAAGACGCAGCATGTGAGCAGACTGTCATGAACGGCTCTGTTTAATGTGGGGGAAGAACCAAAAATAGAGATTTCTAAAATAGCCAGGTCAGACATTCCCTTAGAGGAAAGATGCCGGAGCATGCTCCTGGGATGCCCCACGCCAAACGCCAGCGCGGAGCCGGCGCTGCCTCTCCAGCCTTCACTGCTCACGCTCAGCTCAGTGTCTGGCAAAGAGCGGCATGTGCTGCTGGGGCTGACGCACTCTACAGCAGCGCAGGGTGCGAGTGGCAGCGACAGAGCTCCTGGAAGAAAGAGCAAGTTTCTGTCTGTAGACACAGAAATTGGATCAACTTACCCAAATCCAGTGACTGTTCTCAGGAAGAAACACATTCTTTTCTTCTTTTACAACCTGCCCATTCTTCCGCAGGCATTCAAAAAAGGGAAAACTTGTGGGTGAATGGATGTGGTTTTGTTTCCTAAGCTGGCCTTTGTCTCTTTAATTCCCTTCTTTCCTTTTCAGAAAGAACATTTTCCCCACCTTATTTAAGACTGGAAAACATAGGAAAACCCTCTTTTCAAACAATACTTTTGGCTACAATACATGTATTTTGTAATTACATTTGTTTTAAATGCTGTCCAGCTAATCTGGATATATCCTGGGGCCGTTTTCCCTGGTTTTAGCTCTGAAACAAATGATGATTTATTTTCTGGTTGTTACTTAAGTGCATAGAGATGTGATCTTGGAGGAGCCTCATTCGTCATTATTCAGGACATTCGGCAATCGGGCACAAGAAACTAATCAAAGTGACTAAATGATGTCAGCTGACTACAATATTATTTTCCAAAACTTTAAAGCAGTGCTCTGCAGCTGTATGTAAGTAACCTTTCTACTGGGAATTGATGTCTTCTAGGGTTTTGTGTTTGGGAGGAACATGTGTTCAGGGACCTCACCAGCTGCCTATGGAAAACCATTTTGCTCTTAAAGCAAAACCATATGTCAGACTAAGGTAAGGGAAGCATTTGAAAAAAAGAAAAATGTCTTAAAAAGTGATGCTGAAATCTGTCAGCCAACCAGCCATGCACCGCAGGGGGTGGTAGCGGATTAGAGTCCCCCCAAGAGCTACGGGGAGGCAGGGCGCTCTGCAGAGGGATGAATTTCCATTCTTAACCTGTAAAGGCAGGAGGGAAAAAATAGAGCTACAATTAGCAGTTTGGCAGCGGCTCTGTTTTGACTGAACAAGGCCCCACGGACTTTTAAGCAACGTGCCGGCTCTGTTTGCCCGCAGCCAGCTTCCCTCGGTGCTGCTGACATCCACACTTCACGCTCGGGTCTGGTCCTGCTCTCCAGCAGCCAGTCAATGCTTCTCCCACAGGCGAGAACCCTGCCAGACCAGTGGAGCATCACCAGGACCTGGGACTGTGGGCTGCTGGCAGCCAAGAGAAAGCTGAGAAACAGACATGAAGAGCTATCAAATGCTCTCGATGGCAAAGGAGAAGAGACCGGAGGGGACATGTCTTTCCAAAGACCAAAGGTCCGTCGGGTTGCAAGCACAGCCCTCACAACACTGCGTAGAGGGTCTGAAGTTGCAGCGCCCGTGCAAAATAAATGCACCAGTGTGCAGGTGTCCTGTGTAAACATGGGGGCTGGAGGAGAATCCGCGTTGCTATAAATACACAACAGAATTTGCAGAAGCATGTGCAATGTCTTGTCCGTTCTCCCAGGCCTGCAACGTGTGCCTGTGAAAACAATATACATACAGATCCTGTACACTCTGCTTACTAACCTTGCTCTTTGGTGATGCTCTTGCAACAGTGAATATGATAATTATAAGGCAAGCCAGCCATGTAGGAATGTAATCTCCCACTGTGCAACAGGGGCCAAAACAAGAAAGAGGCTGTTACATCTGTCATATAAGGCATATGCATGTCAATGACAGAAGCAGCAATAAAAATAACTTGGCTACTGTACCTTTGTGAATACTTACAGAACACCAGTAGTATTAGAATAAAAATAACAAATAAGGATAACAATAATAATAATTTATAGATAGTGCTTTTCAGCCTGACATCAAACAGCAACATGAAGGTGCTTCTGGAAGGAGTATAAATGAGACCAGTTTGCTCTGCTGAAGAAATATATCTGGATGGCAGTAAAAATAGACATCTCCCACAGACACACACCCTAGCACTTGACTTCAAGACCCAGTACCTCTTCAGTATCCTCACATCCCCACCATTTCATCCTAATGTCCATGTCCAGCTAGTCCCCCCCTTCTTGTCCTACACCCTGACAAGTCAGCCTCCTCACCTGATTTCACTGTCTCTGCCTACACTGTTGTTCCAGCCTGGGTGCAAAGGACAGACGACTCACAAAAAAGGTAGGTCTGCATCACCTCTGACCACACTACAGACCAAGCAGTGGAAAATGGCCATCACAAAGTTCTTCTGGCACTGTCCCTGTAGCCTGAGCCTGGAGCATCCGATGCCAGGTCTGTCCAGCACAGGAAGCTGTGGAGGCTCCAGCACACCACAGAGATTTTCATTGCTAGATTCTAACAAGTTTCTTCTGAGCATGAATAAATTGCTATTTTTCAACTGTTTATAACTTGGCAAAGCATGAGTGGATTTTCAATAAAGGACCAAAAAGCACATCCCTGACATAAAGGCAGCTCTTGTGCCAAACCAAGAGCCCCTACTCCAAAGCTCCGAGGCACTTGAACTTCCCAAAGAAAAGGTCACCTAACCTTTTTTAGCCTTGGAAACCGATGCATTGTTTACCCTTCGCCTTGTTCTCATAAACAGCAGAACTACTTTGACTGATATTTTCAGAAGTAAAAACCTGCCCAAGGCATGGAAAATTCGCCTAAATGAAGTTTTGGAAAAGTTGCGGGAAACGAAAACCAGAGTTCTACTGTGGGAAATAACGAGCGGCCTGTGCAGCAGGGCTGCCAGCCTACCTAAAACCTCAATGAAATAACCTCTGCTGCGGTGGTGGGGTAACTGTACCTCTCCCTTCCCTGAGCTCCTGCCATACCTGCACCCAAAACGCAGGCTCCCCTGCACGTGCGGGCAGGTTTCCTCTCCCAGGCCACCGTCAGCCGTAGGACTGGGATGCGCGCATTCAGCGGATGCTGGTTTGGGGAGGCAACTGTTACCCACAGCAGAGCAGCGGATGCCGGCGACACCAGGACTTGGCTGACAGATTTCATTACCGTGATCCGAATATTTCGGGTCAGCAGCATGAGGCCAGGAAGGAGCTCGTATGTCACTGGGGTCCCTGCACTTCCCCATAGAGGACACTCTACGCCACAAGCGGCGCGTCCCGACACGACTCATAGACTAAATAGCTAAATCTCTTTCTTTCTCCAGATCTCTACAGACTCTCGGGGCCATAATATACCCCATAATGTATTCGCGCAAAGCCTGCAATAATTCACTTGTCATAATACACCAAGGATACAGGCCAACAAAAGCAGATTTGTGTTTCATCTTACATTCTGATCTCTGAAGTTATGCTAAAAGAAAACAAATTGAAATGCAGAGGCACTTTTTTTTTTGGAACCCGTTTGTGGTTTATTATTACAATGAGCTAAACAGGCCTGGCAGAAACATGTGATCTACATAGAACAAGCTTTCATGTGAACCAAAAGACAGTCTTCATGTGAGCCAAAATGCCACTTCCACCATTTAAAAGGATGAACAAAGATCAGGACAGTTCCAAGAGGTGGCTGGGGGAAGGTGTGGACCTCAAAGAGTTAGCAAAACCCTTTACAGAAGTAATAGAAGAACCCAACAACACTGTCCTCTCTGTTTCCACAAAGGACCCAGTTGGATAGATTCCTTTTCCTTTTCCCAGAAATAATCAGATCTTAGATTAAAGTCACATACAGTAATATAAAAATCAGATCCCATCACAGAAAAGCATTTCTTCCATATCAAACAAAAATGCTGTTCTGAAAACATATGGCGGGAACAAGTTGGCGTATCTGTTCATGTTTACTTATCCTGGCAAAGAGGGGAAGAAACATAGTATTTATAATCATTTGTTCTTTATTATGGTGTTTTGCTTTGCATCCCAGATCACTACCATGCTTTTTACAAACTAGTGATCTGCTGAATTCCTACTTGCATCTACCTTCCTTTGTACCTTCCTTTTCATTTTTGTTTCTTTCTTGGATTCAGGTACATACTTTATAAACCTCTTTTTTTTCCCCCATTCTTTCTTTCTTTCTTTTTTTTTTTTTTTTTGGTAGATCTCCCGCACTGTTTTTTATTGGTTTTTTTTAGCATGAAGTTGCTTTCAGCATGGAGTTCATTACATGCTGGGAGTAGCAAATGAATGCTGTTGGACACTCATCTCTAGCAAGTGCTGAAGAGGTGTTCTGCTCTATAAGCAAGAGTCTTCTGAGCCAGCTGGAGGACTTGCATTTACCTTTCTATTTAGGCAGACAGTTTTGTTCCTAATCTCAATGCATTGCAATAGCCACATAAACTAAATCTGAATGTATCTAACAATCAACAAAATTAGCTGCCAAGGAGAGACGTACCTCAAGGTTGACAAATAGTCACATGTGGCATCTATAAAAATATGGCAGGAAGGCAACAAACCTTGTCTACCTGTGGTGGCAGGAACCTTTTCATTCATTCTCCTGGAAGGCTAGAAGAGTTACCCAAGAGAGTTATTTTCAGCTACAGTGTCTCAGAGCACCCATGAAGTCACATTCACATAGAGGTATCCAAGAAAACATGTAGTGTAGCCTCTTCATGGAATGTGACAAACATGGTCAGTTCTTTGATGCGTTCCTATTCCCCAGCCTACATCTTTGTCTTCTGTTTCATCTTCAGCCACATGAGATATATTTTTTTTTTTTTCTCTTCTTAAAAGTAGTGGCTGATTTACTGTCTAGATAGGGATTTGCATCACAGCTGGGATATTTACACAGAATCCTCTTAGCACATCCAGAATGCACGAGGGTATTTAATGTCTTCACTTCAGTTAGGTTTCCTTCATTCACAAAAGGTTTGCCTGCTCCTCCCTGCAGTTGTAGCATTGTAAGGTCTGAGGAAAGAATATTCTGGACATTATTAGGTATTATTAGCCCCATTAGATCCCAACATAATGCAAAGACATTGCAGGGGCAAAATTTGCAGCTTTCTTATCACTGGTCTCCCTGATGGCTTGCAGGAAATCTTAATGCATGCCTTTCCCGTTCCACAATTTAATAATACCTGACATAATTAAATCCTATAAGTACATTGTTCAGTGCATGTTCTGCATAACGGAATTTACAACAAGTACAAATATTACAAGATATTATTAAATTTATATGTTGAACAATATCTGCCAAGATAGATTAATGAGAGGTGCTCTTCTATACACAGAGACATAAAGGTGAAATTTAGAATTTTGACTCGTACAAAAGCTGGAGAAAGAAAGTGACATTCACATTCAAGGCAGACTTTTGGTTTTAGTCAGTTACTGTTCTTTTTGCAATCACAGCAGATTTTTTTTCTCCACTGTCTCCAGAGACTGTCTAGAATTTCAACACAGGAACAGCTACTGGCAGCCTTATTTTCCTGGACTCATTTTGCATGCTTTTTTTAAATCTGACATCCCTTTAATTAGCATCTTCAGAAGAAGTTGGGGCATGGATCTCAGGGCTTTGCACTATTTCTCCACTTTTCATATTTACAACGAGCAAGACCAAGAGCAATAAGGAGTCTGTATTCCATCACTGGCTATTGTACATCTACTACATCTGAGGACACAGCAGAGAGTAAGTTTAGTGCCAAACAAGACATGTACATGGTTTCCGGGTGGCACATCATCTAGTATGACATATATTATGAGTATAGTTAAGAATTTATTTGTTCCCACAGGAAACACCTCTACCATGAGCACATATTAGGATGCAGAAAGTTTGAGAGGAGAGGCCTCAAGAAGCTGGAGCTCATAAAAGCAGCTTCATGGGGTTCAGGGGTAGTCTTGCAACTACTGAGTCTCAGACTCTTACTAAACATGATGGAGGAGATCGACAACCATTTCTGATTTTAGATTTAGGTATGTTTGTTATTCCAGCAACCCTTTCATGAAAATCACAAATCGTTGTGGTTATCTTCCATCTATGGCACTCTTTGAGCTGGTTTGGAAAAAGATGCACAGTATGTAAATTGTGTCTCTCACCTTGAAAGAGATCGCCCTCTTACTAACATCTTTTAACTGGTAGTGCTTACTCAATACATTCAAATTCCATTCTGGCAACTTAAGAACCCAAAATACTTTTTTTACTGTTCTTCATCTATGCTGTCCTTAAGACAACAAATCATGGCAAGAATCCAATTTGCAACTCAAGAGCTGGGGTATGTTCTTCCTAGATATCCTCAATAGGCCTTCTTAACAAGTATAAATATCATACAAAAGCTTCCTCTAAGTTCCAAAACTTTCTTATGGACAGTAATACATGAAACAGTTCATTTCTGTTTTAGCCAGGTCAGTTTTGCAGAATTAAGAGCTAGCTAAGAGAAACAAGAGATCTTATGTACAAATAAAGAAAAACATGCATGTGACTATATATACCCGCACACTAGAAATGTACCATTTAAATTCTACAAGATGGCTTTCACAACGAGACCTCATATAATCATCTGCCAACTGGATCTAGATCCTAATAAATGGTTCAGAGCACTGTCCTCACAGATTAAAAACTCCCAAGAAGAAACATCTGGTTTACTGCAAAGAAAGTCCAAATGCAACAGTTTATACCCTACCCAGAACACTGCTGCTAGTTAGGATTTAATGGGTATTGTGGCACAAAAGAAGAAAATCTTCTTTGTTTCCCACACCATCATAAAATAGTAAAAAACTTCAGAGGCAAATTAGGGCTTGTAGGGGTAGAAGCAATTCCACCCTGTCACGGAAGATACAGTGACACAGGTTAAGATTGAATTGGTTGGGTTTTTTTTCATGTATAAAGTAAAAAAACCTCAAGGTTTTGAAGCTTTCTCATTTAAACCATGTAGAACACCTCCCTGTATACTCATCATGTACCGCATTTGTGGTTCTGAAAAGGAGGCATTCACATTGCAGGTTTTAGGCATCTAAACTGGGCAAAACTCAAAATGCATAAGGTGTGAATGTACAAATGGAAAATGAGAGGCATCTCCAGGGGGCACTTCTGAGCACCCTGATTAGACGCCTAAAATGTGATTGCAAATTCCCTCCCCACACACCCCTGCGTAAAACTGCATTTCTAAATATATTGTTGCAAAGCTAGTGCAGGTTTCTCCTAAGAAAAAATAAAAATTCATACAATAGTGGGAAGAAATCTTCCAGCAAAACGCTATAACAGAGGGGCCACAATGACATTTTTATTAAAATTATATTAAGGAAGTAATCATGTAGGGAAGACATAAAAAAGAAGCAGTCACTGTAAATCATCAGTGGGGTTTCTTTTCATACAGCAACTTCAGGCAGAAAAGACTGAGCCTATCTGGAGATCACAGGAGTCAGAAGACTGCAGTTTCTGCATTGTATTATTATCACATTGCTAATTGCTAATCAGCCAGCAAACATATTCTGTACTGAAAATCTCACTCCACCCAAAACTTGCTCACAACTTGAGAGCTGTCTCTAACAGTCCCTAGGCTGAGCAACATATCCATCTACACCCAGATAAATTCCTTCTCTTCAACCCATCAGAACTGGGTTTTATTTTTGAGAAGGTGTAACTTAGAGTGACATTGACACCAGGTGACTCCAGTTTCGCTTGCGTGTAATGCACAGGTTAATAATGGCTTTCACCTCTATGCAGTAGAAGAGGTAACTCTTTGGCTGCCGCTTCTAGCTACTCAAAAGCTGTGCACTGCAAACACCTGTGGAAAAGGAAAAGGTGGTGTTTCCCCTCTCCTTTTGTGCATGAGACACAGAGTAGCAAAGTACATGAGAAAAAAAACAAACTCAAAATGCAGGACAGAAGCTGAAAAACAGCTCTTCTGCCCTAAAATGCAACTACAAATGTGTTTGTCAATATTTCAGTGTAAATCACAGAATCATAGAATGGTTTAGGTTGGAAAGGACCTTGAAGATCATTGAGTTCCAACCCCCCTGCCATGGGCAGGGACACTAGACCAGGTTGCCCAAGGCCACATCCAGCCTGGCCTTCAACATCTCCAGGGATGGGGCCTCAACAACCTCTCTGGGCAACCTGTGCCAGTGCCTTACAGCCCTCAAAGTAAAAAAATTTCTTCCTAATACCACACAGTGCCTCACAGGCAGCGTTTCAGGGATGGATTAAATGTGAGGCTATCCTGAGGTTGGCTGTGCCCTCACCGCAGCTCTTCACAGGTGAAAAGAAAGCCCAAGGAGGAGCCACTGGGGAATTAACGCCAAGAAAGTTTTGATGCCATTCGGATTTAGTCTGTGCTTACCTGAAATTCAGACCCAGTGAAAATCACCAGTCCCAGGCCATGCCTTTCAGGTGCTCCTTATTCTCCTGTGCTAAATTACAGCCAGTCATTAGCTGTCTCCAGGCTCCTGGGGGAAAGAAGTGTCCCTGCGAAGGTTTTGGAGATGCACATCCCTCCCACCAGTCCGGTCAGCAGCCACAGCAGGGAAGGTGTGAGACAGCCTCCTCTGCCTTCGCCCCTCTCCCCAGCTCCGGCTATTCTCTTTCTGAATGGGAACGCAATTTATGATGATAAATCAGATGTTTTTAAAGGGCTACCTCAAAATTGCACCCTCCAACTGGAAGACAAGGGCCCCTAATATGTATTGTCACTGACTCATTATTACATCACAAGCCTACCAAATTTAAAGATTTTCCTAACTCTGGAGTCATGCAGCATTTAAGAATCTCAGATTATATTACAAAATGTAAATCTTTAAGCCTCATGGTAAAGAGCACTCTTCCCAAATGTTCAGAAATAGAAAGCAAATTATGAAAACATTTTCAAAAATAATTTTGCATCAATCTTTAAATATCTGATGCCTATTATATAGGATCTGAAAGAGCTTAGGATATTAAAATTGTGTTAAGAATAGTTACATTTGACTTTCATGTGCTAATGTTATTTTTATTAGCAATTATCAATACAGAGTGAAAATACATACTTGCTTTTTAAAAACAGCCTGTATTCACCTCATGTTCCACTTTTTAATATTGCTACTGGGACATACATGGAGCAATTCATAGATAACAAGGAAGTACAGACATTTAGATAGAAATTCAAGACTGAGTAAACTGAATGTCCTTATATTCTTATTCCTCAGATTCTTTCTTTCTGGCCTAATATCCCTTTAGTTTTCCTGGCAATGTTCCTGTCAAAGGTCACAGTCTGCTCCTTAAATACTGAATACTGCACACGTCCCTCCCTAGTAAGAACCAAGAGTTTAGAAATATGGAACTCCTTCAGAAATTTCATGTTTGACAAGCCATATACTTTTTTCCTTTGGAATGTGCTTTTCTCCCAGAGGGAGGCACACATATTAGCATATAAAATCAATACAATGAGTGTGAACTTTTGTGCTGTTTCCAAGGGGGATTTTAGCCTGTAAAGTATTCAGATACATATGCATTTTTGTGCAAAACAGTGACCTGTGTATTCATGTTATATACAACACAAACATAATTTTGACAATTCATTTATATATTGGATTGCAGCCAGCTATACAAACCAAACTCTGCAGCTGCATCAGTGAAGCAGCAGAACAGTAGCCATAAAGGACAAATTCTCCTCTTAAGGCTGCACTGTGTTGTGGTGATTGGGGCACAACTTTAGGTGAATCTACACATAGTTCATCGTAATTCAGTAGGAGGTTTTAGGCACTATTCTTCATCGCAAAGACTTCCAATTTGCACCAATTTTATCCTAGTGAACTAAGACTCGAGGATGTTCTTATGTAGAGAAACCTCATATCTGGTGTTTACTGCAGATGTACAAGCATCCCAACCACAGCACCTTTCATTTCTGCTGAAGCAGAACCAACCCACTCACCTTCCACCAAATTTCCGCTAAACTTGCCTGAAACAGACAGACCAGCTTTATCCAAAGAATACAAAACCACAGCACTACATGGGAAGGATTTGCTGATGAGACTAAAAGCAGTTGCTGTTTTCCAGGGTGGCATAACTCTTGACAAAAAGTTTGTTTCCATTTTCCTCTGGGGGAAATGAGGAGAGTCTGACCCAACAGTATATTTACTATTTCATGCAAACAAAAATAAACTCAAATGTCTAATTGTTTTCCTTGGGCCCTGTCCAAAGTGTTATGCAAGTGCATAGACAGTGAACAAAACCCCTCAGCTAGATCTTCTTCTCCAGCTGAAACATGTGTTTTTTCTGACATCTAGTGGCACATAACTGTAGGGTTTTTTCTTCTCAACTAACAGCATGTTTAGAATCGAGATACATCCTCCTAGGAATTTTTGGCAGGATGAGGCTTTCTAAACAGCAAATTGTATAGGACAACCCTTGCCATCCCCCAGGTTCCCCACTGAAGAACATATCTGCTGCAACACGTACTGAAGACCCACGGGGTACTGCACCAAATCCAGAAGATGCAAAGAGTCATTCTACAGGCTTTACGAATGCTTTCTTTCCAAACACAAGCTCCAAGATGTCTTGCAAGCTTCCCCCCTCACCTTTAAGAGCAGCTGCAGCAAGTCACTGCAAGCACCTCGCTTAAAAAGCTGTGCTATTGCTCTGGAGGACTTTTCCTCAGCTGCTGCTGGATGGTTAAGACACAAATCCTTCCCAGAACTGGCTCCGTGTGAGTTCTAGGCCTTCCAAGTAAAGTGCAAGTGTTGCAAAGAAGTTGAGTGGATTTTCCTTTCTCCTGGAAGCTCATCTTAAGGCAGCATATGGTCACTTTAAAATAATATAGTTAATTATTCCTTGGGTTCTCAAAGCTCAGTAAATGCCCAGACATTTTAAAAAAATGAACCATTGAAATGCAGCCCACTTGAAGTTCTTGGATTAATTCATTGTATCAACAAAAGTTGCATGGGGATTGTGGAAATGACCACAAAGAAATTCTTCATGTTTAACATTTAACATCCTGTGTTCCACATGTTTCTCATGGTTTGGACCCAGTGACTTCACTGGGACTGTGTACACATGGGTAAGTAATGCTGCGCTGCAGAAGCAGGTCTGTAAAGCAAAATAACTGGTGCTGAGGATACAACGTGCATACAACCCTCAGTTCAAGCAGAGGACCACCTAAGAGAAGCTCTCACGGTCCAGCTGCATGGACAGGACAGCCGCCAGCGGCTGCAGCACAAGTGCTCCCTGGGTGCACACCTTCCCGTTCCTTCTCCTCAGAGGGATGCAGTTTGCATACTCTGAGGCTAAAATCGTAATGTAGATGTATTTCAGTCTAGCTTCTTCATGCATGAGCACTTTCCTTCCCTGAACATCACTCATCTGCTTGTAACATGCTGGGAGGCTGAGCCAGATGTGTTTCTGCACGCTGCCTGCCTCTGGTCACACAAGGTACCAGCAGCCACACAGCCATCTCAGCCACATGCTTGTGCTTCTGCCCCAGTATCCACGTGCTCTGTAAAATGCTTTAAATTCTATGGATTTAAAAAAAAAAAAAAAATCAGACTGAGGCTGCAGTTCTCCAACAGAAACAAGATATAGCCAAAAGTTATACCTTCGGTCAAAAGAAAAAAAAAAAAAAAAAAAGCACTGTGGATAAAGAAAGTTTGAAAGACAAATGTGACTGTGAGACTGAACACTCCCATAAAGACAGCCCTCATTATGTACGTGCCTGCCAAGTAGTAAGATAAATGGTGACTTCGAATTCCCTGAGCTGACCATAGGAAAACTACAGCCCAGCTTTACATGTTTGTGTCTCCGTGTGCCCCTGTCCTATACCCCTCAATGACCTTGGCGGGACAGAGCTCTGCCTTTCTAGCTCCTCTCTCCCTGCCCTTTTCTACCAGTGCCACACCACTGAGCTTCCTTTACAAAAGAAAACAGAGAAGCAATGTGCTCCTCTATTCCTCAGCACTTACTACTCACAATTAAGTATTTTGGGGCAGAATTAAAGATAGATTCTGGATTTCTTGCTCATAAGCAGTCCCCCCGTAGTCAACAGAATTGTTACTGCAAAATATTTACAAGACACAGAGGTAGAAATAAAGGCTTATTCCTAAAACAATCCCCTTAATTTCTTCTATTTCTGATGCTGGGTCATAGTTTTGCACATAACTAACATTGTTTTTATTTTTCTTTGTCTTAACTCACAAATACATGACAAATGCATATTAGATGGGTTTTTTCCCTAAAACAATATTCTGTTTGCATTACAATTTCTTTATAATCTGAGAAAACTTTCCACTCATATGCAACTGTGGAATGCCTGACAGATTCCCAGCAGTATTTTGAAAGATTTTTCAGAGGAGCAATGCTGATGTGAGGTTTGCAACAGGACAGAGCACCAAAAATCGCCTTCTTTGTAAAGAGGTGATGATTTAAAGGCACCATTTTGGCATATGCAAAGCACAGGAGAGTTCTCATCAGCATCCCATCCTCCAACAAGATGTACAGATGGTGCAGAGGGAATTACAAAGCTTAAGAATTCAGACAGTGTCATGCACATTAAATACAGAACATACAGTACTCCATAGTCGGCAGGAGGAGAAATCTTCCTTCCAAAAGAGACCTGTCACCTTGACAAAGATGTATTGTCTGTATCGCATGAATGTCTGCAACACCACTTAAACACAGAACACATAATGAGTCCTGCAGCTATACTGGAGGGAACATCCTGTTTTATTTTTCATACAAGGCCTGATTCTGCTCTGCCTTGTACCAGTGCAAGGCAGGAGTCGCTCCCCTCAAGTCCTTGGTGCTAAGGAGACATTTTCAAAATCAGAGCTGCAAGGCTTTTCTTCAAAAGAAAAAAAGTGTTAACTGCCAAACCTGCATCCCCTCCAGTTCAACTTCCTTTCAGCAAGAATCACAGTTGTCACTTGGGTTTGAACATCTTTGTGGATGATTATAAACCTTTTCTCCAGTCAGTGTCGTTATCCCAACCCTTGACAGCAAGCAATTCATTTATGCACCAAGTTATGATTCAATCACCTTACAGACAGGAAAACGAGGGCTATCTTCTACCCGTTTTCAAAACAGCATGGACTATATCTGTGGTCTTCTATGACTGTATTGGTATTACATCCAACCAAGTCACTTGTAAAAAGATTAACAAATGAACACCACAGCCTGGAAGTGGTAATAGGCGAGAAACGTTTAGCATTTTCATCCATACAAAGAGGGCATGGATGAAAAAAGACACTGTTTTGTTCTAAACTGTGTATCCAAGAGTACGGGTCAAGGTTCTTCCAAGTGTTGGGTACCTTCAGCTCTTGTTTGGCTGAATGGGATCTGAATGTCTTCAGGCTTTTATGCATGTCCCTTGCCTAAAGCATCACCTCACTCTCTGCAAGGGGATGAAAGTTAAAAGCCCACCTGACTGCTAAAACCACAGTGCCAAGAAATATGCCTTCCATTAACTTTGTGACTGTGAAATGACACCTATTTGAAATGGACAGGAAATTTAAACACTTTTTCCAAGCACTTTTTTTTTTTCTTGAGTATCCTACTGAGAACAATTTAACCTCAGATGCTGGAAAATCCATGCTTTATTACAAACTGGGAATTTTCTTTGCATGATGAGTTGCCTTTGCACACATTAACTGAGATTTCATGATTCCCAGCGTAGCAATTGGGTTAAGCAAGCACCTGCACTGCAAGATCTCCAAACTTGACCACAGCAAGTCATGCTTATTTGTTGGGTATTGACAGTTAGTTGAAGCACAAACAGTGGAATAATCAATTCCACTTAGTCCTGATCCCACTTTTTAAGGACCCAGGTATTTTTTAAAAGTTTATATTTACACCATCTGGGCATTAGGCAACTGAGAGTTAGGAGTCAAAAGTCTTACACAGTCAGATATAAAGTCAACCAGTTATGCCTTTTAGTAAATTCCTGTAAACACTGGCCAAACAATAAAAAATTAACCTCGGTTCCAGTGTAAGGTAATTAAAATGATATTACACATTCATAATTTTCAACCTCATCTTGCAACATGACACCGTTTGCAGTAGGTCTGCCCCTGGTGTAGCATAATTCAGTTGAGGTGTAAGTAAGATAAACACCTTTACTTTCACCTGGGTTGTACCTGCTTACACTGGGGCAAAATTTCCCCTGTGGGTTCCTGTTTAATTACAGGCAGCGTGGTAGACCAGGATGACAGAGACACATATCTCAATGTTGCAGTTACATTAGAACTAACATATTTATCAGGATATCATATATTACTAAATACCATGATGCATGGGAGAGAAAAATACCTTCGTTGCAGGATATCGAAGGAAGCATCACAGTGGGTATTAGTGAGCTCCTGCCAGTGAAACCAGATCGCAACTCTCACTGTGTGCAAACGGGAGTCTCTGCCCCTTCTGTACAATCCTGTCAACGTTAAAAAAAAAAAGCAGAGACTGACCCAAAATATGCCATGTCCATTCAAAACGCACAGCTGATTGAGGCATTGTACGTCTACCCAAATGGCTTGTTGCCCTTCCACCACTAGAGCACAGAAGCAAACTCATAGTCAGGGATACAACATTTGCACTTGTTCTTCTTTGCTCCTCTGTAGCAAGAACAAGACCTGCTACCAGCAGAGTTTAGGAAATAACTTTGCTAAATAGATGCCTGTGGTCCATTCTCAGCACAGCAGTGACCGTATAGACAGTGTGACTGGCTAACAGTATGGGGCAAGAACCATTTTTCAGCAGGGCAACCCTACTGAAATCCACCCTGTTCCTCGACACTTTTAACCTTCAAGGCGTCTTGGACAACAGCACAAAGATTGTTTTCTATCCTCAGTCTTGTTTTCAGTCAGTCGTATCCCCTGGTAAATAATCCCTGGTCTACCTTCCAAAAAACACAGATGAACATTAGAATGGGCTCTGGATAACATATTACCTAATGCTGTTCAAGGCTAGGAGAATTACCTGCTGGAAATTATCTGGAAGGGTCCTAATGAATACCACAAGGTTTCTGCTAAACAGACGTTCTTAGCCAGTCTAGAGAGATTCTACCTTGGATCACGATTAATTGCTTGGATTTCATGAGGTGCACCAGATGTCAGGGTCAGCAAGTCCTCTTGCTGCTCCAGGAAAAGTGCCAAAAATATTGGCTGGCTATATTCCAGGGGACTGACTTCATGCGGCAGCAGGATAGCAGCCACCAGTCGTCCTATAAAGGTTTTCGTTTCAATCCTGATTTCTAAATGGTGAGAACTATAGATAAACAGGAAACTGAAGAGTTTTTTGTGCCTAGAGGGACACACACCTACCAAATTTAATTCAAGCATGGCAAAGGATATTTAAGATACTCCAGCTGAGGCGTGGCATAAACACCGGCCATGAAGAAAAACAGACTGGAAAGCGAGGAAGATGTTTTAATTATCAGACATGAATTAGTGCCTTTGACTGTCTTTTGTCTGCCTGGAGAGTTCATTTTGGAGATCCCGGTATAAATTATTGTAGCCCTTTAACTATAAGCTCTCCTGCTGTAAGTCTCTTGTCTGGGAGAGCCAGGGAAAGCTGCCCATCCCTTCCACCCCAGCAAGCGGTGGTGGTGGCTCAAAGCAGAGCAAGGCAGGAAAGCCGGGAAGAACAACGGATCCGTTATGACAACAGAAATCTGTAGTTTGTTTGCCTTCTTCACCCGTGAATAAGAACTTTTTCATTTTTATCGTTCAATATTGGATGGTCTAGGTCTAAAACTGCTCCCCAAATTTTGTTACGGAAGTTTCTGGAGATGAATACAAATGCCGTCAGGTCAGCCTTTTCTTGTATCAAATCAAAGCTGTTTGTACCAGCAAGGACCAACTCGATGTCATGCTTTGGAAGGCAATAAGGGAAGCAGGATTAGGTTAGGTAAAAAAGCAGGACACACAAGTGGCAGCCAGGACAGGTGTAGGGGACTAAAGCAGCCAAACAATGAGCTTTTACCATTGCATAGTGACAGCTTCTTACAGCAGAACATGAAAGCCTATGAGGGAGAAAAACTGGAAGGGTGCAGAGGGCTGCTGATATGGCTGCTAAGTCTTTTTTGTAGTGGTTTAAAACAGTTTACCTTGAATTAAAACCAACACAAAGCTTAACAAGGGACCATGTCCACTGTTACTATGTGCAGAGCCCTGAGACATGAACCCTAGCTAGACCGCTCTGGTCAGCTGAGACAAAGCGTTCCTCCCAGACCTCCTGATATTTTTTAGCCATCTATTTTCAGAGAGTTTTCCTTTAGTGCTTCAGGCTGGTTTACCCCTCGAGAGCTTCAACCATCTGTAAGTTTGTCATTGGAGAATTTGCTGTAGGTAAAATAAAGGGGAAAAGATGCTTGGAGAAGAATACAGATGCCCTCACTGGAGAGCTTAATTTCACTGTGGAAAAGTCATCCATATCCTCTAATGTTCATGACTCATTTACTGGACTGTATTATTTTTAGTTTAGGTGGTTGTTAAAGATGGGATTATAAGAGGTAAATGTACGCCTGAGTGCTATTCCAACCGCTTTTCCTTGACACTGTGAATTGATATTGCAGGCATCATTAGATGGTTTGTACTCTAATGGGTAGGGAGCTCTGTTAATAAAAATATACTTTATACACAGCCTTCACATTAGCGTTTTTTCGGCTCATTTATGATTGACTTTAAACCATTTGATTCTCTGAAAAAGATCCCAAAATATCCATTGCCTTTTCAGCTGAAACAGGAACCTTCTATAAATTAGGTCTCTAAGAAGGAAGGAAGATGCCAAGGGAATTGAGTATTTCATTCTATAGTTACCCAGACACATCAAGCCTGTCTCTGTAAATTTCAGTAGACATCCCATGATAGGTCAGTATTGAAGGGACATAAAAAATTAAAGCCAGTAATCTACCCCTTCAGATAGGAAAGGTAAGCAGCACTTACAGTGCTAAAGGATTGTGCTACAATTTATGATGCAGAATTTTTAGCCATTTCATGATGGGCTTACTGTAGGTTTTCAGTATGTTATTTAAGGCCGGTGATCAGAAAAGTAAGAGCATGTGTGCTCTATAGAAAGCAAAAATCACAGCAATGACATTTCATCACCAGGTTGGTAGAAATATTCATGTGTGTACAGTTGACAAATTCCTAGTGTCTTGGCTTTCCACTAATTCTTGCTGTTAACATTTTACTCTATACTTGTTTGCTGCTTAATCAATTGTTGTAAAGGCAAATAAAAATAAAGATAGAAGAAAATTCTAGAGGTTATCTAAGACATTGCTCAATTTTTTAAGGAATAGACTGACCTTTCGGGTTGGGGGGGAACATAAATCAAATTGATTAATTGATTTAATCAATTGGTAAATTGAGAGGAATGTCTTATTGCTTAGCATCCATCAAGACAGATAATTGTGCAATTAACACTAATGAGCTATTTTACAGAGTCATGTTTGCATTCCTGTAAATAAAAAGACAAATGCAGTTAATAATGCAAATATTTTAACACAGCTCTCAAATCTGCATCTATGTAACGGCTGACTGTGACTGAAGCATTCAATTCAGGGCAGTGCTTTCACAAACCACCTTTGACACTTCATTGACCACAAGCCCATGAGGGACCGACAATAATTCCAGTCTAATCCATGCTCCTGCCCCAAGACAAAACCAACAGCATCTGCACTGTTTCCCAACTTGGTACAAATATCCTGTTTGTTGATTGATGATTTCAAGTAATACTAGCATGTGTATAAATATTTGTGTTAATACCACTCAGAAGACTGAGATCTCTCCTTCCATAGGGCAGGACCAGCACTGACATCTGCAAGTCATTTGGGTATCTCCTGCTGGGTTTTTCAACAACTTCAAGAAGCATCTAGAGGCATCACTCTTTCTTCCTATGACAGTCATTTCAAGACAGCCTGCTGTCAAGATTGATACCAATAGTATCTGTAATGCTGTAATTATTTGGACAGTTATTATGTCGAATTTCTGGATGAAACAGCAACATGAAATCCTGCACATTTAATGAACCAATCTAGATTACAGATCTCAGGATTGGAAATGCAGCATCAAGACTCTAGACTTGAGAAACATTTTATACAGGACACATTCAAATTACCATGGAGTCCTAGCCTTAAAAACCTGGGTTAATTTTTGGCTGGCCAGAAAGAGTATTCTTTTTTCATATCTACAGAGCTTCAAGGCAATTGGTTTTGTTTAAGCTTGCTTTTAAAATATTCTTAGGTTGAGAACTTTTTTAAAATAAACCAAGGTGTGATGGAAAGAGTTGTACTGGAAATTTGAATAGAATCTTAACTAAGATGTCTGCTACCAGATGATTGACAGCATAGAGAGGAGTAAAATGCAGCCACACAGTCTCTTAGTGGCAATAAAAACTGAAGACATAGTTTTAAAATCTGATGGAACACTGTCATCTGGTGGCAATTTGAAGAGAGTACAAACAGACTAATCTGGAGTTTGTTCCACAGGCTTCTTCCATTTGAAGAGCTTTATTTTAATAATCAATTAATTTGCTTTAAATTATTTCGAACTCAGCCCAAGGTCTGGATTGTTCACATCATTAGAAAGGAAGCTTGGCACCACAGATCCTGCTAGTTAAGCCAGAAATACTTCACCACAAATTACAACTTATATTGAAAGCAATGCCTTAATATTTTGGTTCTGCAGACTGTCACAGGCTCCTGCAGCAACCCAGCCAAGAGTTCCTACTGGGCACAGAGCAAATTTGTGCAGAAACTTCAGAGAAAGATGTGGAAGCGATTAGGAATGAACAAAATGAAAAATTCACATGCTACATGCAGGTCGTTTCTTACTTAGCAAACTGCTGAGCAGGCATCTCTCTTAGCAATTCTATTAGAATTACTTGCTTTCTATTCACACAAACTTAGTAAGTGTGGCTGGGAGAACTCGTATAAATGTTTTTAAACATGAAAAAGCAGCTCAGACCTTTAGGTTTTCTAATGGTCGGGAGACACTATTGTTGGAAATATTTCTGGTTTCTAATTTCAGATAATTATTTGTCAGAGAGAAATCAGCAGGTCTCAGTTAATATCTCAGCAGAGAAGTTTATGATCAAATATGTACCTGAATACCTGTTGTTGGGAGAAACCCTAGGGCTGTACAATGACCCACACTGCAGCCCAAAAGAACAACGTGTGAGCCTGACAGTCAGTTTTAAGTCCATAAATTAGACAGAAATGCACATGGAGTCTTACATACTTGGTCTCATCAGCAACAGCTGGCTACCAGGAGCTCCTGGTCCTGACTGAGTTCAGACCCAGAGTGGCTCATCCTGTCCTAAATCTCTCTCTCAGATTGTCACTGTCCCTGGTGCACACTACTTGGGGACCTGCCAGCAGGCTGTTTTGGAAATGAGCAGTTTACTGCCCTCTGGACCACTGCTAAAGCTCCAGCATGTAAGATCCTAGCAAGCTACAGGACTGACTGATGCCTTTTATTATGTTTACTGAAGGAACTCAGCAAGTGATAACAAGTAATAAGACAGGGCAAGACGTAGTTTCTGTCACTGAAGGATCCAGGGTGATGCAAGTGCTCTGAATGCATCACAAGCAAAGCATGCTTGAGGCTCTGACATATTACAAATGCAGGTAAATTCAACTGCAAATGGAAAAAAAAAACCAAACACACACATATGGAAGAGCTCCTCCACATACTCAGAACAGCGTGGAAACAAGGAGCAGCAGAATAACCAGGGCCGGACAATCAGCTGTGCTGAGCAGAGAGATGGAAGAGGACCAGGTAGCTCCAAGCCAGCCAATTCTGTAATGTAAAACCCCACGAGGGCTTTAAGGAATGATACACTATTACCTGCAGATTTATTAAAACAGGCTTCAGTTCTAAGCATTTGTAGTTCTCTCTTGCCACAACAGAACGGATAGGAAAAATAATTTTGGTAGACTAGAACAAGCATCAGAGGGTTAGTCTCTACATTTTTACTGCGGTAGGACAAATGCCAAAGTTCTTACTTGGTTTCTGTTCACGCAAATTTTTGCTGCCTGGAATTAGAGGTTTGTGGGACAGACAGAAAGATAACTAGATAAATTAGCTCTATATTTCTATTTTAAATTTCTGGCCTTGACCACATACACAGGATTGTTTGCTGACAACTAAATCCCTTTGGTAGAATTAGGTAGTTATCATTAATGGTCTGGTCTCATCAGGGACATTGGAGGAGGGAGAGCTATGCAGTTTATCATTTGGTACTGCTCTCTTGCAGAATGACCACATTTTTCACTGGCAAGAATAGCTTTAAGAATTTGTATTTAACTTCCCCTGCTAATGATGAAGCTGGTAAAGTTTCAAATTAAGGTTAATTTACAGGATACAGCTCAGTTCTTATGCCAGCAGTTTAAGACTGAATGCAGTCTGTTACTAGTTACTATTTGCTCTTTGTTTAAGCACAGGATTCAGTCCTTGTCTTTGCAGTTAAGCTATTGATGATGCCTATAAATTAAATTCACCAACTTAGAGGAAGCAGTAGCAACCTAACAACTACATCAAACTCAAAATATAGCCAACAAAATTAAATGCTAGGTGAATTGCTGCCAAAAATAACAGTAGTAAACACCATCTGAAGCTTATGGGGAAGGATTCAGGACACCTGAATAACAGTTGGGACAGGGTGGATTTTAGTTACCTCTGTTGACATCCTAAATAATAGCCTGGTCTAAAAAAATCACTGCACGATTGTGGAGGCAATAAATCCATTAGCTGTCTGACATGGGGAAAGAGACATTTGTCTTCAGCCTAAAACTCCTCGCAAACCAGCCCAAGGCGGACAGATACCTAAGCAGCACTTGACCGTGTCCTGGTGATCAGGGCACTCAGCTAGGATAGGAGACAGATTTAATTCACTTTGAGGTCAGCCAAGGCTGGAAACCAGTGCTGTGACCAATGGACCAGTACACCAGAGAGCAGTAGAGGCAGCAGCCTCACCATCACAAGGACCGGCTCCTATCAAGACAGGCTGCAAAAATTAATATCTGTTCACAAGCTTCTAAAAGGATCTTTTGCATCCAAAGTAAAAGATGTAATGTTCATTCTCTAAGGCACGTGCCAAGACAGGTGAAAGAGGACTCTATGAAAACTAGACAAACCTAAATTCATCAGGAAAGCATTTAAATCACTACTTTCAGCATTGTTACATAGAAAGACAAGTGAAGCTGAAGATCCCCCTGCATGGCTATCTGTTGAAATCTACTTGATTTCAAGAATGAAGTGTTTGTGTAAACGTATAAATACTGTTTCACACAGACTTTTGCAGGTTCCTATATTGTAAACTGAGAGATAGATCTCTACCTCAAAAGAGACAGGGCATTCTCCGGAGGCGTCTCATGTCTGCATGCTTCCAGGGGAGCGGGAGGCAGGTACCTCTGTAGATGAGCACCAGGAGACGCGATGTGTCTGAGCGAGGGCTTCCCCACCAGCTAAGAACAGGGGACTGTGCGTCGCCTGTCCCCACCTTCAGCCCAAAGAGCTAGAGCTGATGAATTAGCACAAATGCTAAGGACCAAAGCCAGGCAGATCAGATTCCTGCCATTTCCTCATTTATCGCTCCAAGCAAGGTTTGAAATAAACAGTACCCTTTTTGTTGTTATTTCAGCCTCACTGGCACCTAGTAGTCTGCAGGCAGGAGGAGGGCAGAGCAGAGAGAAGGGTGAAACCAAGTCGATGGTTGTAACACGCTGGTTCTTTCCTTGCAATGTTACCATATTACTCAGTCCTGTTTATTGGTCTGTAGTTTGCCCCAGGGTCCTAGGGTTTTCCAGCGTGGTTTTGAATAACCGCTTTACAGTAGGAACCGCAAATTCATTTAGGCCGAGGGCCATTTGTTATTCCTCAGGGAAGGAATATATTCAAACTATAAAGCTATTGCCTCCTGACCTTGGCCTGAAGGATCCCTAAGGATCTGCTCTTCTACCCAAACAAGAGACAGGAGGAGGACTGACCCTCTCCTGAAATTTGAATGAGCAATCCCAGGGCAGACATACCTGTGCCTGCCCAAGCCTTGGACTCCCCTACCACTTTTCCAAGCGTCTGACTCTCTGGGGATCTGGGACTACATATGAGCATTTGAAGGGAGGCCTTGAGAAAATAGATGGAGAGGAAGGATTACAATCTGAACATCTCATGTCACCTGTTTCCTTTTAACCCTTGAGTCTTGAGCAGGGTGGCAGAGGAGAACACCTTCCTACAGGTAAGTAAAGTTAGAAAGTCAGAGTGGTGGAGAAGATATAAATCAAAGATGAAAAAGAGGATCAGAATAATCAGATTCCTGTCCCCAGACAGATGGAGAGGGGAAAAAAAGATATATTCAACAGCTAGCTGTCTTTCCCATGGTGATGTAAATATTACCAATTTGCAACAGCATCGAGTGAAAAGAAAGCAATATTGGCTGCCATGGACAATGATGACCACAGCAGCCAGTCTGTAAGCACAGGGGTGGAAACACTCAGGAATGCTCTGAAAGGGAACTCAGTCCACTGACAGCATCAGGAACTGTAAACAAGGTCACGTTGACAGATCCTGCTACTTGGCCAAACTGTACAAGGTCACTACACACACAATTGTTATTTCTGAAGAAAAACTAGTTAGTGGTAGAGCAGCATTTGATAGAAAGTATGCAGGAGATTAAATGACATTTAGAGGAACTGACCCTGCCTGGAACAACAGCTTGGCTGGTAAAAGTCAGGAATTTGTTTACAGCCATATCCCAAATGCCCATGAGATGTCAGGTAACTTAAGGAAAGCATGTTAAATACATACATGGATTGGCTGAAGGTTGAGGGTGCGTCTGTGTGTTTTATTTTTAAACAAATCCTTCCGAGTGAAGGAAAAACAAGTTGCAAATACAAGGTTGGGTTACAGAAAAGAAAACCAGATGAAGGATACTTCATACATGAGACACAGGCAATAAAAAAACCCCAACATTTCTTGCCTCTGGCAAGGAAACACAGTGAATGAGAATTAAATTTTATGTCCATATTACTGATGTTAGTACAATCAAGCAAAAAAAAAAAAGTGTTTATCAAATTTGGGAAAGCATCCACTGTATATTTGATGACAGCCTAAAAACCCATAAGAATGTCAAGCAAGCAACAAAGTCCTGGCAGATGTACTAAGTTACAAAGACTCCTTTGGCTTAAATCACAAGCAAGAACAAGAAAAATATCAAGACTAAAGTTAAAGTCAGCATAGACAGAACAGAGATTAATGCTTTCAGGTGAAGCACATGAATTCAACTTAATGATGTTGAACTGAGGTCAAAACAAGCCCCACAAAAGATATGGAAAAAAAACCAAAAAAACCAACACACATTCTGGAAAGCTGCTGAAGGCTTACCATGCTGTTACTTTCCAAGATAACAAAGCCAGGTAAATTAAGAGGCTAAGAAGTGTGTTGCCACCAAGACATCAGCTGCTTTTACGTGTCTTGTTCACCAACATTTTGCTACGTGACCGTTTTGGCAGAGAGATTGTGTGCCATATCAAAATACCTTCATCAAATTGATAACGCACCCTAAGCCAGAATCATCAGTGCTTTATGATGGTTTATCATTTATATTTTTTGAAATAGGGGTAACTATGTGTATGACACATCTATGGAGTCTACACTATATATATATACATAAAGGCATCAACTTCTGCTCTTGTTGGGGCTGTAAACATTACAGCCTAAATATCCAGTCTTTACTCTGGGCCCTCTCTCTTCTTCCAGAAAACCTTGCCACAAGGTAGTTGAATAAAACAATCACATGTCAGATATGAAAGCCACATTAAGCCATATTAATAAAATAAACTTGACACTAGGCTGAAGTTATCTTCCTTCTTTACTGTATTATAACATAACTCATGACAAACAATACGATTGCCATCATAGCAGCTAATTTAACAGCAGCTTTTGCCTTTCAGATAACTGAAGGTTTGCTTCTCTAAGTTAAGGTTTTATTTGATTTTTCTTGCACATTTAAACTATTTAAGCTGTATGACTTTCTTTGATCACATAGAACTTTTCACATCAAAGGGAGAAAACGCAGTCCTTTCTGCCAAGACTATACCCTGGCTGCTCCCCATTCACCGTAGTTTACTCGCCTCCAAATGAGAGGGATTTTTTTTTAAATATATATAGTCTGCAAGAAGATTCTCACAGCTGTTCAACTGCAAAAGTACTGATTTCTTCCTAGGGGCTGGCTAGGTGACCTGAGACAGCCCTGTGATCAACCCAAGCATGGGTGTATACCACAGCTGAAGCACTTCGGTCCATCATTCAAAGATCTGGCAAAATAGCCAGATGCAACTAACTCAGAGGTGTTACTAATATTAGCATACAACACTGATCATAGGATCAAGAGGCAGCTCTAGTTGGAAGGGACCCCAGGAAGTCTCTAGTCCAGCCTCCTCCTCAAGCAGAGCCAGCTGTGAAATCAGACCAGGCTGCTCAGGGTTTGATCCAGTTGGGTCTTCAAAACCTCCAAGGATGGAGGCCTCTCTGGCTGCATGGTCCAATCCTTAGCTGTCCTCATGGAGTTCCTTATATCCAGTCAGTCAACCCTCCCACAGACCCCAGGGGGCTGCTGTTGGCTACCCCCAAAACCACCTCTCCTCCAAGCTAAGCAAGCCATAGCCTGTCAGACTCTTCTCACAGGGCAAGTGCTCCTGCATGACCAGCTTGCTGGTTCTCCTCCAGACTAATTCCAGCTTATTACTATCTTTCTTGTATTGGTGTGGAGGGGGAATCAAAACTAGATGCAGTACTCAGATTTGATCAAACAAGTGCTGAACAGGGGGATTAATCACTTCCCTGAGTCAGGCTATGCTCCTGTTGATGCAGCCCAGGATGCTGTTGCCCTTCTCTGCTGTCACGGTATGCTACTGCCCATGCCCAGTTTGGTCCCCAGCCAGTCAGTACCCATCTCCATTGTTGCAAGGGTTTATTCCTTCCCAAAGTTATTCCTTGCTTTTGTCCTTCTTGAATTTTATATGGTTCAGCCTTTGCCTGACTAAAAGATCTCAGGAAAACAAGTTAATTATCCTGTTAGAGTACTCGGTAACATTGCTTGCATACAATAGTTTTTTATGTAGACTTCCTTCTGAAACAAAAAAAAAAAAAAAGTGCCATTTATGTAAGACTTCCAGTGACTGCAGACTCAAAACAGAGGTAGTACTTCATAGGAAATTCCCGTACTTTAGGAAGACATCCAGCTGCATCAGCAGCAAGTGCTTTCACCTCTTTGGCCAAAGGAGAAACCAAAGCTGTTCAAATTGGGCCAGTCTTTTCAGTGGTGCTCAGTGATAGAACAAGAGGTAACGGGCACAAACTTGAACATAGGAAGTTCCATCTAAACACAAGGAGGAACTTCTTTCCTGTGAGGGTGGCAGCGCACTGGCAGAGGCTGCCCAGCGAGGCTGTGGAGTCTCCCACGCCGGAGACATTCAAATCCCGCCTGGACGCCGTCCTGTGCAACTGCTGTAGGTGACCCTGCTCTGGCAGGGGGGTTGGACTAGATGTTCTCCGGAGGTCCCTTCCAACCCCTACCATTCCATGAAATATCACTTCAAAAGTGATAAGAAAGAATGCAGTATCTCTTTAGTTTTATGCCCCAAGAGACCACACATTCAGAGTGGCAAGGGATTGGTTGGGGTTTTTTGGGGGTTCATTCAATAATAACCATAGCATATTATATCCAGCAATAAGTACCTCTCACCATCTTGTCTTAGAGAGCTACCAGCTGGCCTGTAGCACTTCAGCTGTGCTGGCAGTTTGTCCATAACCCTGTAAGCCCTCGGAGAGCCTAGACGATCCATCCCTTACACACTGAGATGCCATGTAAAACCACTTGCTTTTGACTCTGGTTCCTCCATAGAAAGTCTTAAGTAAAATTTCTTCCCTATAGTTTGTATTAAATGAGGGTACTAAGGTCACCTGTGTTGCCTTTCTAGTGGCAAGATGCCCATAACCCAATTTGGGAATTACCCCTCAAGTGCTGTTATTGCAAGGCCATTGAACTCACAGATGAATGGCTTCTCCCCACCCTGCCCTTACTTAAGGACAACAGCTATGTCTTAGAAGATCCTAGACAGCTAAAATCAGCTTTGTAGTCTGACTTAACCTTCCACTCCTGGAGTGCATCATCTTAGAGATGCTGGGTTCTATCATGAAAGTACACCTGAGCCGCTGGGGCTCCCAGCAGGAGCTGTGCCTCTGCATCTTAACAGCAGCGGGGACTCTGTTGGAAAGCAGTCAGCTCACTCCAGGGAACTTTTCTTCATGCAAAGCAAAAGCACAGAGTCCTTGACCAATGGTGCGATTTCACAGACAAGAGTGCTAGTGACTCCTCATGCAGGGCAACCACATGTTAAATCTTAACAAGCTGCATCTGAAACCCAGATAAGTTTATGGGTTGGCTAGATATGCAGCCAGCTGTAATCATCAATATAAACAGGCTTTCAAACAACCAAGTAATTAATGATTAAGTGTCATTAAATAAGTAATCCACGATGCACTGGACAGAAGGAGCAGGCAGAAAGAAGTATCCTAATGCACAGCAGGTCCTTTGTTGGTTTTGATCTATGGATTCTGAGCCTACAGCAGAGATCCTGGCGCACTATATTTAGATCTCAGACGCATGATGCTTAAGCTGCCATATGCCATGACTAGGGTTGGGAACTTCCAGAAATAATTTCTAAGTACAAAGGATGTGTGCATTTAATCAGTTCCTCGACATCTGTTTCATAACATTGCATAACTTATCTGTGTGGTTCATCAGTTTAGTTTCTCTTCTTCACAGCAATTGATCAGCCAAGACATTGACAAGTTAATAACTTTGTTTTCTTCTTACCATATCTGTTTGGAGTGCTTTGTTTTGACTCTTGTGACTAAGCAAGTGAATACTATGTTTCTGCTTTGCCCCAGGAAAGTGACCAGAGATCCATAATTCCAGCTTTTGATGAGATTTGTACAAGATGTTTGCAGGAGTGTCTAAGAGAACTCTGCATCAGAATTATAAAGTTAGTCACATTATAATTTATCCTTCCAAATGCTTAGAATGAAGTTGCCCCTCATTTGCCTACAAAGGCCACGTTCTATGATGAGATCCAGCAGCTTTTCACAGATACCAGAGCCATGCCCTAGCCAGACGCCCCAGGGAAGGCGGGAATGGAAAGGGACTAAGCAGACATCTCCTTTTTCCAAGGGAGGGAAACCCAGTCAGACAGCTTGAAGAGAACCAGTCCCCAGGGAATCAGAGCTCACTTACAGATACTTGCAGCTTAAGAAATATTACCTTGACTTTTGCAAATCCAGGAATAATCCCAGAATCTAACGTGGGAAGAAGTAACAAACACCATACTGTCAGAAGATCAACTATTTCATAGAATCATAGAATATAATGGCTGCAGCACTATTAAGCAGTAATGAGTAGTCGAGAAGGCTGTTTCAGATTAAATTTGCATGGCATGCTTATTAACACCATTAGTCACACAATCTCCATGGGACCTGCATGTAGTTTGACATCCCATCTGAATGTCATTGGCTGTACAGACAGGGAGACAGCCTTGTCAAGACTCTGACAGATTATCACCACCCCTTGTCTCTGCCAGCATCTGCTAAAATTAAAGAGACAAAACACAATATAAAGCTTTGTTTGCCAGCAAAGCCCCCCCGAGATATTTCCTGTCAACTCCAAGTATGACTGGCCCTCAGGAAACAAAAGCAGCACAGCAGTTAGACTAGTATTAAAGCAGGTCCAGTATATATAGTCCATCTGTGGATCTCCAAGGCAAGCTTTGGCACTAGGTTTGCCTCAAACCCTCCTCTCCTCTTTCCTGCATCTTCACCAGATCCTCTTTCCCCTATATCCCCAGAAAAGAACAACCCCAAACATAGTATCTTCACAGGTTTGTGACGTGGAGTCTAGCATGTTGCTATTGATACAGCATCAAAAGTGTTCTCGTACACTTTTAGATCACTTAACTGAGGGTTGCAAAAGAACATATGTGAATAAAAGCACAAGATGGCATTTCAGACAAGTTAAAGGACAGAAGTTGTTTGGTTTTGGGTTGTGTTTTTGTTTTTTTTTTTTTTTGTTTTTTTTTTTTTTAATAAAGAAGCAACCTTGTTCATACATTGCATAATTCAGCTGCTGAACTTGTGGCCAAACAATTAGCAAGATTCAAGAAACTAGATATTTCTATGAACATCCAGAACTTCCTTTAGTTATGTATTTAGTTACAGCCATTACATATTTTACACTGAAGTTGTCCATTTCAAGATTTAAGCTAAAGACCAAAATGGGATTTAATAATGCCTATCAGCATTTCATCTATCTTCCTGTGGGTTATTTTTACTGGCTACATCCAGGGACAAGATGTTGAATAATGTGGACTTCTGGTATCACTAGCTCAGGGTCAGGCATACTCTGATTTTCTGTACATCAGAACATCTGCACAATGTAGAGATATTCATAATTACATTTTCACAGGCAGGAAAATAAAGGCACAGAAGTGAAAGAATTTGTTAGCTTCATGCAAGTATAGAGTAGAACAGAGGACTGAGGAGTTAATTTTCAAACCTCAGCTCTAACCATTTCTCAGAAGCAATTCAAAAGCACAGTACTCTGAGGCACTTTCAGGCAGCAAATGATTGAGACAACTGAGGGTCTATTTCCAGCCTGGTTTATGTCCAGCTTGTGCTGAAGTCAAACTTCCATCGATATCCCTAAACAGGACCATATTTCAGTGTGTTTTGCTACACACAGAGTAAACTATTCTTCTTATGCCTTAAGCCCTCTGTTTCCTTTTTCTTTCTGGTACCCTTTAATATCAGATTATAATACAGCTCAATAACTGTTGCATGCTATGACAACTTGACATTTCTACCTGCCTTGCCCTTTCAAAAGAGACACTATTCAGAAAATACACTGTGCCTGTGTTCCAAACATCACTCCTCTTAGGGCCATCCAAAGTTACCTGCAAGTATAGAGAACATAACGTGAATCTTTCCTACCTACACATCAGAAGAACATCAGCAAACTTCATGGTGTTCCAACAGAAAAGTGTTTAGGCTTTTTCAGCTTGACAACACACCACAATGTGCTTGGACAATGCTGCTGCTTCATCCAAAGTATTTGATTCTTATCAGCCTGATGAGGTGGACCTGGATCTCTATTCAGCTGGTCATCACACCAGCACTGGATTACAGCTGGGGCACAACACAACAAGCACATCTGCTATTCAGGATCAAATGGTGTCCAGGTGTGTTTAGATGTGACTGTGGAACAGTTGCTAATTTAACTTCACTTAAAGAGGCTTTATTTTTCCAGAGGCTTATGCAGACATTATCCACGAGACTTCAAAACTCAAAGCCTCAGGCTTGCGAGAAGGATGCTAAGCACTACTAGATAAAGCAATAACATAACATCTTGCCTAGCAGTGTTCAGAAATATTTCTGCTGCCAGTTGTATGCAAATCTAAGAAGAATAAGAACTTTAAAAAGCAATGTGTCCTAAAGAGCACAATGATAAGAACATTGTATTGCTATTGACAATAGTAAGGGGAATAAACTCATAATACACAGCCCTTAAAAAGGAGCAAGGAGAACGGTGAATGTACTGTACAGTGCTTTGAAGCCAGCTTCAAAAATGGGTGACAGCTGGCAAACTGCAATTCAGTTTATAGCTTGTTCAGCAGGTGTAAATCATATTTTTCCTCACCTTTTATAGCTTTCAAGGAGCTACAGATGGTTTCTGAAGCCTTCAAATTGATCCAGTCCTTGAGAATTGAAGCCATTCAAAGTTAAGGTGTATGGACTCACAGCTTTGATTTCATCTGGCTCATATAAGCTGTAGTAGTACAGGTTTAATTAGCGTGTGAGTTCCTAAGGGAAATAAGGGCCTTTATAGTTCTTGTTTCACTGAACACTGCATGCCAGATGCTATGAAAATCCATATGATCTGTGCCAAAAATAGGAAAGGAAAATAGAAGAATAATTATTACAACAGAAGCTTCAATGGGATCCTAGAGTCTTCTGCTTTTTTGCAATTTAAAAAAAAAAATAGGTATGCACTCTGAGTTTCATAAAAATAGCCAGTTACTTTTCACCAATTTGGAGTTTTCTTTAAGGCCTAAGGTTTTGCCAAGAGCCTGTATGTCCCTTTTCATACAACTAAGTGCAGAGCTAAACAGCTGTGCACAGCCTGCACAAGCTTCCAGGACACCCTCCTGAGGTTCAAATGCCCTGTGTCAGATTTTGTCAGCTGGCTCCATATTTCCATTTTGACTTGTAACAGACACTGCAGATAGCACAGAAGTACCCCCAGGTCCCACCAGCAAGTCAGACCATCCTGTTCATGATCTCAGGGCTCACAGACCCTAAATGAACAGGGTGTTATCAGGCCTCTTTGCCTTGTTTGAGAGCATGAGTAGTCAGAGAAGTCTCATCCCACCCTAGGAAGAGATCTACACAATACTCCAGTACTGATTTTGCCATAGCAAGAGGACAAATCTGTCCCAGCATACCTGCGTACATAATTTCTTACATTAGTTAGAGGTCTATAAGGGCCCGATGAACTTGTTCCTAAACCAGCTCCTTTCCTGCCCTTGATACAGTTTATTGCCAAAAAATTCCCAAAGAAACTGTAACGACAAACTAAGTAACTTGCAGTTCTACTATACTGTATTTAGCTGTATGGAACCGAAAAGTAATTTGGGGCAGGGGTGGCGGGGGAATAAAATCACAATTGAGATAGAGTCCTTATCTTCCACTTTTATTACATAGAAATCCTCTGAAGTTATTTAATGTGAGCGTATCCATTTGGTTCAGAACACACTGAAGCGCATTTCCCAAAATGTGTACTTCAGGAAAGCAGGATGTTCTAGCATGTACTGAAGTATATGGCAAGATTTTCCTTTGTTCCTAGGCGAAAAGCTATGCACACAGAGAAGTTCTTACACAGGCTAACAGAGGAAATAGTACAATCTGTACAGGTAGAACACCTGTGTTGAGCTACCCGCCCTCAGTGCCAAAAGGGGTTGTTGATCATTAAGTGATTATATATTCCCCTTCCTGAAAGGGTTCACAATAGAAGCAGCTATAGCGATAAAATGCACTGGCATCCTGAAGGAAGCCTGTCATCAATGAAGCATATTTAGGCAGGAGCTTAACCACATTCAGACTGAAGTGTGTTAAGAAAGACATCTCACCAAGACAGGTGTCTTGTCAGCGTTCCTTAAGCAATTACAAATGGCTTTTAGCATACGCATATTCATATGAAGTATAATTTGGATGCCACAAAAATCTGATCCAAACTTGCATGTTCCCATTCACTTCTGGTTGATTTGGAAGGAGATGCTTAGGTTGCTTCAGAAGAGCTCACCTGTGTACCTGTGATCCTTTACCACAGTGCGACGAGTTCATCTTCTCCCTCATTTCCTGAGCTCAACCTCCAACCACAGGGGCTACTGCCAGCAAAGGGAAGGTGCTGCTCTCTAGCAACAGAAGGCTTTCTTCTGGTGTCAGAGGGTTCCACCAAGCAAGGATCTGTATTGGCAGCAGTGACACCACTTCCTGCAGTTTCCAACCCTTCTTGACTTGCACACATATCCTTTCAGCCTGTTGGTTTTAGGCAGTTTGATAAAGCAGGGACCATGCCTTCTTCCTTCCATCTCTTCTATTAGGTGTAAAATGGGTACAGCAGCTGCACAGAAACCCCAGAATAGAAAACTATCAAACAAGAAAAGCCAAACAAGAACATCCAGGGCAGCAGTTGTCCAGGTGTGGATAACCTTTACCAGGGGACCAAGCAGCTAAAGACTATCGCAAAACCCTGTTGCAACTCTGCATCTGCAACCACTAGCACCATATAAGAACTTAAACACAATTCAAAAGCTGTTTCCCAGTACTTGTTTCTGTCCTCCAAGACTGAAAATAAGAGAATTTATTGTATTCTTTTAAGGTAACTTTAAGGTCACTTATGCAAATATTAGCAATATTCCAGTAGGAACACAGGATGAAGAAAGAAATAACAAGAGGATGCGGGAAATGGAGATGGTAGTAGTCCAAGGACGCAACAGGAAGCAAGGAGGAAGTCCTAGAACCTCACAAGACAACAAAAAGTTCAGGAGGTTAAAAAAGTCCCCGTCTAGACTGTTGCCCCAGGAATGGTGCCACAGCTTAGCAAGAGATCTCACCGCCATAGTTAGTTAGACACAGTAAAAAATATATGCAGTCCTCCAGTTGTATTTCAGCAATTCCTGACCAGTTGCTGCACAGGTGTTATTAAAAGCTCATATACCTGCTGTATTCATACCATTCAGCAGATGTTTTTATTTTGTATTGCTGTTCTTGGCTCTGTGATCAGTTGCAGTTCCTGGATGTAGGCAGTCCTCTGTATTACATAGTGTTGCCAAGTTTCTTTTCAGCTTCACCCCCAAGCATAGCTGTTCACCTTTTGGTCCTACATTTCAGCAGCAAGCTCAGCTGCCAGCATAAGGACCTACTGGATGCCAAGGCAAGCACACTTGGCTTGCCTTGGTGATTTGTTTCAGCCCTATACTGAGTCTATCAGGCAAAACCAGCTGACATACACTTTTCCCAACCTTAATTAACAATTGTAGTGATTCCTACAGACTAAGAGATTGTTCTTTTTTTTTTTCCTCTACAGTGCTATTTCAGTTATAGCACAACAGAGAAAGCTAGTATAAACTCTTTGTTATCATCAGTCTGAATAGGACAAGGTGAGAGTAGCGCTTTGCCTTCTGATTGCTGTCACCACTGTAAGTACTGAAAGTGAACAGACCAAAGCTTCACAACACAGTGTCCCTAACACCTCTTCACACCCTATTCACCAGCCACACCCTTAGCAACAACTCCTCTCTAGTTTTTCTCCAAGCACTTCACACAGCACAGGACAATAATACCTGGACCTCTTGGAACTCCTCAGATACTTACATCTGTGACTGACTGGTGTCCTGTCCCACAGCAGGATGCCATGAAGTCCTCACCTCCCAGGGCACTCAGCTACTCTACACATTAGATTAATCACTCATTTTCTCTCTTAGAAATGGGTTTAAGCACCATACTTATCCCAAACAAGGCAATCCTCTTACCATGTCATCCACGCTCCCTTGAATACCTTATATTATAGCTTCTCATTCCAGAACACCATTTTTCTCCAGGAGATGTAAGCACCAGACCAACACATACACCACCAGACCAACACATACACCACCAGACCAACACATACACCACCAGACCAACACATACACCACCAGACCAACACATACACCACCATCCCCTCAAACTACCCTCCTCATTTGTGCCCTACCTGGCAGCTGCCTTTTGTAGCCCCTTCGTTACATTAATTAGATCTTTCTGGTGCATGGTTGTGGGCTGCTTGAGTTCCCAAGGTGCTCAGCTGCTTGCTGGATCAAAATCCCCATCCTTGCAATGCTGCTCACTGTTAGAAAAATCCAAGCAAAAGAGGCCAGTTGATAACAGGCAGCATTTGGAGGTGGGATGTCTCCTTCAGTCATCAGTTCTCTCAGGTGTTGAAAATCAGGTGTAGGGACTTCGTCCCAGAACTACTGCAGCTGTTGCTCATTATTATATTTCTTTTCCATCATTTCTGAAAAAAAAAAAATTTAAATTATTAATGATAAAACAATTCTGTAAGATGCAAGTGTGACTACACCGGTGGAGGAATATCGGTTCACAAGACTACCTCAGCAGTGACAGGGGAATAACGGACAACAGTGATGCTCATTGCGGTAGGTAAAGAAGTGCCATAGTAACTCTGGCACACCAAGTAAAATCATGCATGGCTGGAACACCAAACAGGAAAAATACCAGTTCTGTTGCAGCCATTAATTTTAAAGGGCAAAACAAGAGTTTAGTTCGTACTTTAAGAGCAGTCTTGTAGCATGAGGAATGAGATTTCCAGTTTGTCAGAAATTCAAAAAATCTTTTAAGTTTTCCTTCCTAACTGGAATGAAGACTCAGACTTTGGTAATTTCCTGCAGAAAGGAGGAAAGTTTTGTTTCAGAAAGTACAAAAAAGTTCATGCAGGCTTTTCTGAAATCAAACTGAACAAGGAGTCACCTTGAGTCCCCGAGACTTTTTTCTGCTTTTCTATCCTGGAAGATCGTCCCAGGCAGCCTATCCTGGACCAGTTAGCTCAAAAGCCTGTTTCAGTTCAGGAAATTTCTGCCTGTCTTTGGAGAGCTGAGGTCACGTTTGCAGGGCCATGATCTCCTGTAGGAGAGATCATGCAACTTCTACAAGTTGCATTCATAGCTCAAAAAATCTCCATCCTCCTACACATTCATTTGAGCTCTAGTGCTGGAGTTAAACAAAACTGTTAAGGAGTTACGAGCTGTAACCATCTGAATTCTTCCCTCCACAGCACGGAAGGTTATAAATAGAGTAGGAAACTTATAAAAGTTTCATGTCTTACCCAAGTCCTCTAACTGGCTGAATACGATGTCTACACAGAGGATTTCTGCTTTGGTCTTTGACTGTAGCTGTGGAGCTGATATTTTAGCTCTTTCAGTCTTCTCACATTGGCTGACAAGCTCCAAGTTGGCCAGAGCCAACTTGATCATATTTTGCAAAAAAGCTTCCTCTCCATGGCAGTCAGGCTGCTGATCACCTCATCAGTTCATCTTGCTATTCTAGGCCGGAGGTGTCGCAGCCACACTTCCCATCTAGCCAACTGTTCCTTCGCACAAAAAAAAAAAAAAAAAAAAGTTTTTATTGTGCCTGGAAATATTTTATCTGTTCTTTCTGGGTAACCGCCAAACCCCAAAACTCCTTCAATCCTGTGAAGGCCAGCTTCAGTACTAGCCTTAACTGCTTTTGCAAAGCTTCAAATGTTGCACATGTCATTTCCTTCCTTTGGACCTTCATTGATTCCTGCAAGCGCTCCCACTTTTTGTCCCACCTCATCTCAACAGGAATATCCCAGGAATACCCCAGTTTCTCTGCTTGCAGACAGGACCTCATTCGGCTGTAACACAAATTCCTAGCACAGTTCCCAGGGCAGACCCACACTTGTTTCAAGAATAGCACTTCCCTGTACTCTGTACCTTCATCTGATGCTGCAGGTGATTAACACACGGCATTTCACAGGCACAGACAATATGCACGGGTTACTGGTGACTTAGACAAGCAGGCGCCTGCTTCTCTCGGTTCAGCGACAAAGATCTCCATGGGAGAATGGATCCCACCCATGCAACTGGGGACAGTGCTCACTTTCTGATGGTGGTTTCTCAGTCATTCCTTTCCAACGGTCACAGCCTTTGAGAAGGCAGAAGCCTAGATTTCTGCTGGGTGTCCATCAAGTACACCTTCAGCCCCTTAGTGCCAGGTGGGACTGCCACAGAGGTTGGCTCAAGGCTAACGTGGAGGATGACAAAAGAATCACTGCATGCTTCACTGTGCAAGGCAAGCATGGAGCTCTGCACACCCAAACATCTACAGAAAGATGAGGTTTTTTGGGCTCCACCGCACCTGATATTGCCCACAGGCACAGTCCCAAGAGATGTTGCTCCTCTTAGGAAGGAACCATGTCCAAGACCATCTGCCTAGAGATTAGCAGAATTCTCTGGCCTCCAGGACTTTGTACCCTTCCATCTGCCTCTGGTCTTAAGACTCTTGAATTCTCTGTTCCTCACTAGCCTTGCCAGAAGTCTCCTCTTTTTCCACCGATTTCCCTCTTTCTCCCTATTCCCTTGGTCATTGTCCCATTAGGCAGGTATTCCGGGCTGCCGCGTACCAAAACCACCTTCAGACACAGCAGTTGCTCCCTCCTGTGCTTCCCACCTCTTGGTGATGAAGACAGGAGAAGTCCCATTCCACTGGGGCCTGTCGACCCTCTCACCACCCTGCTCAGAAAGCCTGTGCTTGAGTGCCCTTTCCAGGGACATAAAGATGACTCTTGGAGTCAGGCTTCCCAGCAAGAGGGCTGTGCTGGGAAGGACATGCACATGCCTGTACAATCTGCCCAACACCCTTGCAGGTGCAACCAAGTGAAGGAAGAGGGGAAGGGCTCTGTGGCCAAAGGGTCAGTGGCCAGCTCCCAGCTCTTCTGAATCCCAAACCATATCCCATTGTCTCCTCCCAGGTCATTCCCCAGCCTCTTGGAGGCTGCCCGCTTCTGATGTAAGCTACCAAGGTGGCCCTTGGACACGTGGAGACTCTGCCCGCACAGCAGCTGAGCACAGATGAGTCGAACACCTGCGGTCTGTAGGCAGTAAGGGCATAACACACCAAAGCACAGGACACTCACCCTAGAGAGCAGATACGTGTTTTAAAAGAGCAAAATCCCTAACTGCTGACTGACTGCTGCAAACCCCTTTTTATGTTGACAAATGAAAGCTGCCATGGGGGCCTCGCATAGAGGCTGCTGGCAAGACGTGAGCCCAGACGGTCAGCCCACTCTTCCCAGAGCTGTGAGGACCTCCTGCCTCAGAGACTGGGAAGCAAAGGAGCATAGGACATGGGCCAGCCCTCTCTGGGGCCACGGCTCATGGCGAATGGTTGGCCTTGCGTGCTGGAGCCTGGACAGAATGCGCCGAGTCAATTGTTTGAGCAATGCTTATTTGCCAGAGCCAGCTCTGATTAGACACAAATTTAAACACTGAGGTGATGTCTATCCAGCTGGGCAGATAAGCTCAAATCAAGCTGCGCTTTCTCTGCTGGCCAAGAGAAACCGGGTACAGCCCTATCCCAGGGGTACACTCATTTAGACACACCTCTCCCCACTGGTGGGGCCACCTGGAATCCCTCTGAGTCTTCAAGGACGTCCCTTCAAGGACATCCATATGAGAGGCGTCTGAGTCAGATAACCCAGAGAAAGACAGGCTTATGTGCTGATTTGGCTTTTAAAGGCAATGAGGACCAAAAAGTGACTCCACAGTGTCTCAGCCCTGAGGTGCTCTGCAGAATTTATAGCTCACAGAAATGAGCACCAGTCCCCCAGGGCTCACCGCACGCCTCCTCGAAAGTCTCCGTCACCACATGTACAATTGTGGCTGCAATGGCCTACCCCACAAAGGCAAAAGTGAAGAAAAAATAAATCACTGTCAGGATCCCTTCTCAGCCTCTGCATCCAGCAGCTTCTTCATTACCCAGATCCACCATTGCCAAGGGATTGCCTTGCAGGAGGAGACAGCCCTCCACAAAGGCTGAGGACATCATAGATGTTCCCTCACCCATCTGCTAAAGGCAAATCCATCTGTTGGGACCCCCTAGGAGCCAGTGAAATCAGGCGGCAAGATGCCCAGCGTGCCCAGATGGCTGCTTGACAGAGCTGTGGGGATAAAGAGGGACCATCAGGAGGCTGCAGAATGCTTGGTAGCTGGCAACCTGGTGCACCAACGAGCTGCCAGGTATGCTCACCCCATGCCAGGAACGCTGTTGCACAGACACCCCTGAGGGTCCCCATTCCTGTTTTCCTTCTGGGCAGCAGCCATCTCGACTCCGTTCTGCTGCAGGAGGGAGGTCCTGGATATTGCAGATGCATCATCTGCTCTTCTGCCCCATTGCCCAGGCACGTGCAGGAGGGAACACGCAACTTACTGCCCTCCTCCATGAGGAAAACATATGAGAGAGCTGGCTTTGTTGTCCAACAGAGACCATCCACTCTGGCTTGATGGCATTGAGGTGGGCTTACAGGTAGGCACAGAGAGTTTCTGTATGCAGCCTGAGACCCTGCACAGATTACGAGTGCTGTGTCTTTAAGGAAAAGTGTTCATGCTGGGAAAAGGGGTTAGTATGAGCTTGGAAACAAGACCTGGTCCTTGCAGTGTGCCCTGGGTTTGCCTCCATCCTGCTTGGGTGGCCAAAGGGCAGGACTGTGCTCCAGTGGGACCCTCTAAAAAAATTGCACCTCTTTTCTTCAGGTTTAAGAGATCCCAGCATAGACTCAAACAAACCACTCATTGCGCCAGGTCTCCCTTTGGCATCATCAGTCTCTAGGAACATATCACCCATTAAATCCTCGCCATGTGCCGTGCCAGCCATGGTGGGGGGGGACACAATGCGGCTGACGAGCTGGCCATGGCACCGTCACCCCACACAGCAGTGGCAGCCTCAAACACTCTCATGAATGTGGCTTAAAGAGCAAACACCAGATGTGGCCTCTAAGATAGCTGCTTTGGTGCTCCCAGGGTGAAGCTCTAGGGCACTGGTGAAACGTCACCACAGGGGCAAACAGGCACAACTGAGGGCTGAGTTAAAATAGCACTTGATTTAAGCCTGAGTTTGTAGAAATGAAGTCTCCTCATGCATTTAAATGATACAATATACATTTTTTCTACAGCCTCTATGCAAGACTTAAGTTTAAAAAAAAAAAAAAAAAAAAAAACCTCAGTGAAAGTCTTGAAATAAGCTTTTCTATCTTCATTTTGGCCAGAAAATGAGTTGGCTTAAATTATTCAGAAGGAACATGTTTTAGGAAAGGGAACATATGTGCCTAGAAAAGGAAAAAAAAAAAAAAAAAGGCGTAGATTCAAAACTTCATGATCTCATTTGGACCATCTTATATGAGTTACTGCCCTGGAAAGCAGAAAGTCTTCGCTACTGAATATAGGGGGGAAACACAATTTGCCAAAAAATCCCATTGAAAGATGAAATAAAATTCCTTAAGCTAAAAGTACTCAGATGTTAGAGAATTGGTATCCACTGCCTACAGCTGACTACAGCTTAACCAAATGCTACGGAAAACAATATTCCTTTAAATATTCCCCTTCACTAAAAGAAAGGGGATTTGTTCCTATTTGGATCCCCAAAGAAGCATTTGCCATTGTTTAGCAAATATCTTTTCAATTGCATTTGAACAGCTAGGCATACTCAAGGCGTTCACGTCATATTTTACTTGTCCAAGTTTGTCTCTGAAATATCTACCCCCTCCATATGTCTAGTTATGAGACCTGCAGTTTGCTTACATGTCATCCACATTTTTTCATGGGACTAGATTCCCCACAGAGTTTCGTTTGGTTGCATGCTCCAGAGTCTGTACCGAGACACTGGAGGTTGCTCCAGCGCACGCAGGGGAAAGCACCGTGATCTCTAGTCCTGGGGAACAGGGGATGGAGAAGCGCATCGCCAGAGCAGCCAAATCAGAGAAACAGCACAGGTCACAGCAGACAGGCCCTTGATGGGCATCAGAGTCAATGGGGCCCATCCAGATGGTTAAGGCCACTCATGACATGGGATCAATATCCTATTTTTTCCAAAGCTGATTTAACCAAAATCAAACAGAAACATGTCCTCCTCTCAATCTCAGCCATCCTACGGGAGAAAAACAGTTGTCATATTTTAGTTGTTGTATTTTAGTTACGTGCCTCAAGTATGATTCTTGATTCATCTCAGAGCCTGAATCTTTTCTGATGAGTATAATGGACCTTATGATAAAAAAAAAAAAAAAAGATAGAGTTCCAATTAGGAAAATACTATAGTCTCATTTAATTCCAGGTTGTAAGATTAGTGCGAGAAGGATTTTTTTTAATTTTTTGCACACTGTGATGATAATTTAAAATAATCCATTAAAAAGAGCCCAACAAACAATAAGGAGTCGTCAAAATCCCATCTGAGGTAGAATCTCCCTTGCTTTGGGAGCCGCTATTATGTTTCTGTGATTTCATTAACTTACCCTATTCTCTATACCACATGCAGCATAAGCATGTCAAATATCAGCACCATTAAAATTTTAAACTGTAAAGAACCCCACCTGGGCAGCACTGCCTGTATCATACTATACCAGCCAAAATTAAACCTGAGCTACAGCTTGCTGGAGTTTTCACTTTTCTGGGTAAAGATTTTCCCATTTCATCTCTTCTCTCATCGCAGAGGTCATTTATGTCTTCCTGGTGTCTCTTCTGCAAGACTGGAAAATAATTAACACCTATTCCTATCAATGCAAAGTTTTCCTCATACTCGGTGAATGAGGACTCTCGAGGGCTGCCCATAAGCCAATGTGTCTTTGCTCACAGCAGAGCCTCTCCTAATGTGAGCAGGGCATTTCTGGCCATGCTTATCTCCTCCAACTCTTTCTGCATAGTATGCTTCTGCAACAATGCCCTGACTCCTTTTAGTCAGTCTCACACCTTATTTTCAGATGTTCACCCTTCCAACGCAAGACTGAAACCTCTGTAGAGAGACAGAAACTTGCCTTGCCAGGCACGGCTGGTCGAGCTGACCTTGGCTACTGATCTCCAGCTGAGGGACATGACTAAAGCCAGACAGCCTGCCAAGCACGTTGTCTACCTTGAACTCCCTGCCTGTCTGCTTTCCTCTGCCCTCCTTCCAGCCAGCAGCAGCAGCCTCTCATGGGCTTTCTCAGGAGGGGTCTGCTGGCAGGGCCCAGCTCACATGGACCTCTTGGCTGCGCAAGGCTCCCTTCTTCTTCAGGAAAAGCGTGTCCAAGCCCACTGACCTCCAGAACAGGCTGGAAACCCTATCTGTTTCCTCCAGCTCTTCATGATGGGGAACAGGATGCGGCCTGGGAGCCTGTGGACCGACGAGGTGTTTCTAAGCTTCAGTTTTTGAGCAATTCACTTTCATTCAAGGGTTGTGGTCGTGGTGGTGGTAGTGATGAACCAGTGTTTTGCTTTCTCTTCTTACCGTCTATAGTGGTGTTTGTGCTATTCAAAGAATCAATGACCCAGTTTTTCAGAGGCAGTGACCTCTCACGGCACTTACGTTGCTCAGCACTGTAGAAAATGTAGTTTCTGAAGTCTGTGGTGAGTTTTACTTACAAAGGTTTTTTCCAATCTAGAAGCATAAATAATAACTGCTTCTGAAGCCTTCTGGCATCCATGTGGCCATAAGCAGCTTCTCGTACCTGGAACATGTGAAAACCTGATTCCAAAAGAAGTTACTAATTACGCACGCACTAGGTTGCCGGTAAGAGACTGGCCAAAGGATTGCTTCCAGTTCACACTCCAGCTAAAAATAAAAAACGTCTGGAACATTTTTTTCTTCCACTATCTGTAAATTACGAGTCAGATCAGCTGAGCACTTATGCCTTTCTCTGTAGCACCCACCAGAGCCCACACAGAGCATCTTTTAAGCCTAGAGAATGACACCAAAGGTTTAAATAGCATATTATTCTTAAACTTGAGTGTTGTAGGACCTCTGAGAGCCATCTAAGTCCATCACTCCCTCCTGTTCTGGGACACCTCTTCCCAAGTGGGACAGACTCAGAGCCCTTGGGTGTTAAGCAGGGAGATAATCCATATAAAATTAGAGGAAGAGACAGTAAACTTCTGAGTGTGAAGTTTACTTATCCTTATCAAAAATGCCTTACATAAACCAGATCTATGCCCAGAGCTGTGTCTCAATTCATAGTAAGCCCTTAAGAAAGGATATGTGCAGCTAATGGAAAACAAATGTCTGTTTTGGCAGGGCTTGCAGCTAATGTCAGTTATTTTCCCCCCTTTGCTAAAGAAATAAAGAAATCGTCAAAATGAAACAAGCTAACTGAAAAGTTCTGTTTTTTTCTTAACTGTTTGAGTGCTTCTCTGATATACAACATATGGGACAGACTTTATCTTAGTGGTTCATGAAGAGAAAAAAAACTGCTGAAGAAATCATGTTCTTTTTCATTAAAACATATAACGTCCTCAGGAAGGAAGTTCAAAGTTGAAAACAGATATGCTTCATAGCTTGATAGCTCTCAGTTAGGGCTGTTTTAATTAGAGTGTGACTTCTAGACGTTGTTTTGCTGGAGTCTGGCCAAAAACAGAACAAGAGTACCAAGCAATCTTTAAACTGTTTTCTAAAGAAAACAAAAGCCTAGGGAGGGCAGAATTATTAGCTGTGGCCTAATATCTCAAAGCAAATTAATACAAAGTATAGTTACTGTTAATTTCTCGGGAAAGAACAGTACTGTCAACACAAGCGTAGAAACCACCAGAAGACAATTCATCATCAGGATTATGGTCACTATCTCATATAAACCGTACCAAACCACAAATACTGTTTCTAACCCAGAATGCAATTAAGAGAACACACTTTAACCCAGTAATGACATGAATTTGGGGTCACTGAACAGCCTGTAGGATGTCGGCTCATACCAGAGTTGAGAAATAAGTAATAGGGAAATACCGGGGCAGACAGGACATTCGCTGAATTTTGCCTTCCTTGGGTCCAAAGGGTCTGATTGCCCAAAGGCTTGTCTCACCTGGGACAGCTTGGTTTGCCGATCCCAGAAGCTGTGAGAGTGTACAGGAGAAGAATCACTCCTCTTCCATGCTCCCTTTCCTTAGGCAACCACTTGGAGCATGATTAGAGGGAGACCGGACTGGCCTTGGTTTCATCAGGTGTGGCTCTTGTGGTCTTCCACTCTTCCCCAAACATGTAACTGAGGATGTCCCCATAATCATAAAAACTCTCAGTGATGACAATGGAGAGATGCTGCTGAGTAATCCTATGTTTGTGTATGTTTGTATCATGACAGTGTCCTTATCATAAAGTTGAAGACAGTTACAGCCTTTTGTCATTAAGACGGAAAGCACTGTTCCATTTTCTGGAAACAAGTAGTCAACAGAGACCACTTGAAACCTCAGCAAGTGTCCTCCTGCCCACTTAAGGACACAGGAAAGGCTGCTCCAAAATTTGAAATATGTGCGTGCAGGTGTTTGGCATTACCAGGGTGTTACCTCGGCAAAAGAAGCGCAAAGAGAGAGAAAGACAGCAGCCAGAATGCAGGGCACAGTCACAGAGTCACTGGTGTGCGACCCTGGGAGAAAACCACTGGAGAGTTTTCTGGGGTAGGTGTGAGATTGGGACGGTAATAGGAGAAATAACTGTCTGTTGTTGGATTGCTTTTGTATTCAAGCCAGTGAGTTTTGTAGGCTTTTTAAAAATAAGGAGATTTCACCAGAGAAAGCAGTAAGGCAGGTAGACGTTATGGCTTATCCATACTGAAGGAACAAGGCAAACTACTGGCATGACCAGAAACCTAACTATTGAGGAACAGACTTCCCAAGCAACGGAAGAAGCCAGGAGCTTTTATGTCAATATGGAAGTTGTTAACATGAGTTTTGTTGGGGTGACTGGTTCCTCAGGCAGCCATTCCTCTACCTTCAGTACAAAGAGAAATCCTCTGCAAAACAATAGCTCACAGCCAGCAATGACCAAATGAATCTTCTTGAGAGCTCTCTGTCTGTTTGGACCCTGTCTCTTTGCTGTGACTTTCCTTCCTTGTGCTTCAGCCCAAACACCTTTGTACATCAGACTTGCCTGACCCCACTGACCGAGACTTTGCTTAGCCTTTACTATGGCTTCAACTTGTCACCACAACTGCAACTCGTGGGCTGTCTAATGCTCTGACCTTCAGGGTCAGTGCTCACCACATCCTTGCTCAGTCCCTGAGCTCATGGCTCGCCTGGTCTCCCTGCTTCTGTCTTCACCACAAATTCAACCCCAGCCTGCCTGTCTGCTGGGCTTCTCTGGACAAATGCTAGACTGTCTTGGTTCTGGCAGGGATGGGGTTAATTTTCCCAAGGAGCCAGCAGGGGATACAGGTATTCCATGCCATGTGACCCATGCCCAGGTTGGCAGGGGGGAGCTAGCCGGGGGAGGGGGCAGGAAGTCGCGGCGGGGAACGGGCTGCCTGGGTCCGGGTCCGGTCGGGAGCCGCGGCATTGTAATAGCGTTCGTATATTCCTTTACTGGTGTTATTGTTATTGTTTTCTCTTGTTTTTTTGCTGTTCCTTTAAACTGCTTTTATCTCAACCCACGAGTTTCTGCCTTATTCCTTCTGATTCTGCCCACGGCTGTGGGAGTTGCGCGAGCGGCCGCGTGGTTCTTTGTTCCCGGCTGGGGTCAAACCACGACATAGACCCACTGATAAAATGAGCTGCTGATAAGATGATGGAGCTAAGAAGCATTAGATCCACAAAGGAACTAAAGTTTCAAAGACCCCAGTCAAAAGTCACTACTTGAGTAATGAATTGGACCCACCAGAGAACTTTGCTAGGGCAGGATTTTCACAACTTTTTTGTAACCTACAGAGATCCAGGAAGTAGAGATCAGATTGTCTCAGCTCAAATAAGGAAAACATCTGCCAGTTTAAGGAGACCATTTGCTAAAAGGCTTATTTCTCTCTGTTTGTTATCCAGCTCACATAAATTGCTGGGAAGATGAACAGAAAGGAGTTTCCATCTTGAAGATGTCAACTCTGAAAAACACTAAAAGAAAAAGAAGAAAGAATATTCCAGGATAGAAGCACTCAGAGTTTAGATTCAGTTTGGCTCAGGATAGCACAGGGTGGATCTTATTTGAATGCCTTCAACATAATTTGAAGACATGTTTTGTTTAGCAATTGTCCTTATCTCAGATATTATCAACCATACAGCACCAGTCCAGCAAAGGCTGACGCAGAGGGAAGAGGCTCAGTAAACAACTGCCTCATCATTCACTAATTGCAAAGGAGAAAGTCATCTTATAGGCCATTAAAAATTGTTTCAAGAGCCTTTGGCCATCACTTGGTGAAGAACAAAGACATCAGAGACCATCTAGTGTTGGCCACAACAAAGTAAGCAATGTCACTCTGAAGGAATTGTATCATGTACCACTGACGGATGCTACCCTGGGTTGGGTGCTGTAGCGGACCCAGTTGTTTCTCCACGCTGGATTTTAAAAGCAAGTAATGACAAGCAGGCCCAGAAAATAGGGGAAAGCCTACAGCACAGGGGCTGAGTCATTTGAAAAGGCTATGGTCACAGCAGCTTATAGGACAGAGAGGTCACTTTGAAATAGCTAACAGTTACTGCATGGCAGATCTCTCTAACAGTCTTCGTTGCATTTAAATTCTAACTTGTTGCTTGCCTGAAAAAAAAATAAAAAACATTCAGAGAAGCATAATCAGCAAGGAGGGAATTTCCACAAATAAATGCAAAATAAGAGAGTGCAGAACTAGCCAAATTTCCAGCTTTACAGATGTGCAGGGCTTTGTAGTGTTCTACCATGACAGAAAGTTCATTTGGGGCTTTTCCAGGATCCTGGAGAAACTGTACACACTTTGTGAAAATGGGAGAGCATTTCTCTGGTCACCTGAATGCACTGAAACTTTTCTGGAATTTAAAAAATCCCTTATGACTGCTCCCATCTTGATTTTCATGTATCTCAAAACTTCTAATATTGGACACAGATGCTACCGCATATGGTTTGAGGGCAGCGTTATGACACAAGAACACAAAAAAAACCCCATGAAAGGATGGTGGGCTGGTACAATAAAACCTAGGACCCCACAGATAAATAATTATGCCACCCATGGGAAGCATCTGAGCACAAATTACTCTTGGCACAGCTTTTCCAGGGCAGTCTTATCTCCAGGACAGAGCCTCTTTCCTGGAGTTCTAAGGGACAATTTGCAACCTGTCTGGAAAAGCTGGAGCACTATGATTTGAGAGCCACACAAAAGGTTTGGCAAGAGCAGGAGCAGCCAGACAGTGCTGGTAAGAGCTGAAGGTGTTTTTGTAGGGGGAAAGGAACCAAAAGGTTTCTCAAAGGAGGAGGTGGACTTGAGAAGAAATGGTCCTTCCTTCCCTTGATGCTATCTGTAGAATGAGAAATTGCTCCTGGCAATCGCTCCTCTGGTGCTTTCTAGCAGGGATGGGATACTTCAGAAAATAGCCTCAAACACATAAGGTGGGAGACAGACTCTGACAGCAGCAACAGTTCTCATAAATTGATGCTGAACCTGTCCCGGGGTCTTTCATGTATTCTCCCCTGGTCTGTGCATATGCTTTGCATTTTAATAGGCTCGTGCAACTCCAGTAATTCAGAAAACTCACATTTTCTTTTTGCTGTAATTATTTTGCCTAGGAAGCCTAACAATATGCCCATAATCCAAAGGGAAGTAATTGGAATTCAGATCTGAGTTGTAACTTCCTGCAATAGCGTTTCTTGGTGGTTTAGCTCTCCCACGACCATCTCTGCGCAGCTGCCTTCCAACGCATTTGCAAAATGCTGACACCAGGAGCTCTTCTGGCTCCACAAGAATGAAGATCTGATCGTGTGAATGACTTGATTTCCTGGGACCTGCTGGAGCTTCTTAGGAAACAACAGGAGCTTGTGCTCTCCAGCCACCATCTTCCTGGGCTTTGGGGAGTCTTCCTGATGTACCTGGCAAGTCAGTGCTTTCCGAAGATGTTTTGCAAACATTAAGGTTGTGAGCAGTATGACCACACCATGAAGTAGGTACGATACCGGCCTTCTGATCAACTCCTACACAGTGGGAGCACAAGGCAAAACCACAGCCAGTCATCGCTGTGACTGCTGAGACGCCCCCTCAGCAGCACTTCTGGCTACATCAGACCACCTGTTCTATTGACAATAGCTGAGTTTTAAGTGTCAACCCAGCTCTCCTGGTACCACTGCCCTTGGGCTGCTACCTCTCCTTCAGTATGCGAGTGGAAGCAAGTAGAGAGGGGACAGATCTTTTGCTCAGAGAAGAAAAATGCTGAGAAGGAATAGGTTTTAAATGTTCTGACTAAGCAAGTTTTAGCAACTGTGCTCTTGTCAAAGATAAGACATGGGAACTTTTTTTTTTATGGGGAAAAACAGATTAATACCAGTTATATACATACCACTTCATTCTTATAATCTGGAAAGTTTTATGGAAAAGACAAAACCATTTTTTTCATGTTGCTGAAACCAAAGAGTCTTTGTTCTTTCACTCCCCTAACAAAAGATAGGACAAAACATATCAAAAGATCTTTCCATGTTGTCTTCTCTCTCCCGCATCTTCCCCTGCCTCTCTGTCTGCGGCCATGTGGAATCCTGCTAAACCAGCCTTTTGCATGGAGGTGAAGAGACCATTCATAACTGTGCACTTAGAGCAGCTCTCTAAGAATTTTTCCAGCAAACCATTCACTATAGCCCTCTGAAAAAAGAAAAGTATGAAATAATCTCTCCATGTTAGTATTACATTATTTATGCTTCATTCCAGCTATCTCCTTGTTTCCTGTGGACAACATGTTGATTTATTCATGCTGTCAGGCAACCTCCTCTGTCTGTGTTTCCAGTAAAAAACTGAAAGGGAGATTTAGCCGCCTACTCCCCAGATGTGCTGTGGCTCCAGCGCTATGGCATCTGTGTAAACATCAGCAATAAACTTCTGACTTTGAGATAAAATATGGGGAGGTTTTCCTTTTACCCTACGTTCAGGCGCCTTGCATCAAAATACTTTAAAGGCATCTTTGGCATTTTTTGTTATGAAAGCATTTTGCACGCTATTCATCAACAAGGTATGTCCCCAGGAATCCAGCCACCACTGGGAGACATCGAACCATAGGACATCCCCTATTAGAGGTCAAAGCCGTGACGTTCCCTCCAGGGAATATGCCAAGGCAGAGCACAGTTCTGAGCTGCTCAGGTGTTAAACAGGGCTGCAGATGCCTGGTTGTGCTGTGGAGATGTCACTGGCATCTCTTAAGTGAGGATACTCTAAGAGGGGTTATCCTAGGGCATTTAAATAATACTAAGTATGCTAATTAACTAATCATAATTACTTAAATATAAGAAGAAAAAAAATGAAAAAAAACCCCAAAATAAAATATCACCAACTTGATGCTTATCAACCTAGTGATTAGTGCCCTGAAATCAGCGATCCATTTTAGTATTTTATAGGAGTCAAAGCAATGCTTCTGTTTAATAATATACTCCAGAAATGGCCTGGAGGAAGGGCACCAGTGGAGCGTAGCTGCCTTCAGTGGGAAGTGCATCGTCTGGAAAGCTCCTTTCCACATGAGACAGGTTCAGTTCATTACCCTAATGACATTTTTTGCTCTACTCGCTCAGCTTGTGCAAAACACGCGATTGTATTTGGACCCACAACTCGCTGAGGGGTAGGAGAAGGGCTGGAAGAGCAAAAGGGATCAGAGCTTGTATGTGGCAGCCAGCGGAGCTGAACAGGGGCCAAACAGCCTGGTTCACGCTGACCCCATAATGTTCTTAATTGTAGCTTACTGCAGTAGCAGATTTTGACCTGCAGGGCTCTGCCAGGGAAGGGCCCTCCATTACCTCCCATATCACTCACATTTGGCTCAGTTTACAGCCGCTGGAAAAGGGGGGTCTGGCTGGGGGCTACACTGATTTTCCTGATGCTTGAGTGCTTGACTTCTCAACCATGGCAATATTATAATAGAATTTAATATAAGAGCTGGAGCAGTTCCTCATTAAAACCCACTGAAATTGCCCCTCTTCAATGACGAGTTTAATCCTTGAATTATTAATACCCACCAATAAAAGGCAGGATATTGGTGTTACTGTCCTGAATTGGTAATGTTGCTGGAAGAAGAAAGCGCTACAGTAACAGACAACAGACAGACCACGGTCTGTAGACTTAGTTTGTGTGGTTGGTTTTTCAGTTCAGCAACAGCTGATTTCAATCACTTCTAAACAAACTTCTGAAGTATTTTGTACAACCAGCTAATGTCTCTATAAATATCTTCTGTTTAGCTATGGACAAATTATCTCCCAGCTTGAAAAGCTAACCAGGGTTTGTTGAGGGGGGATGTGTTTCCTTCATCTGTCTATGACAAATAATTATCAATAAGAAACAAAATGTTGCTCTGGAGCTCACCCAGCTGAATCCCACCATGTGTAGTGTGTAGCTATACAGTACAGAACCACGGTGTCCTATATGGCTTTGTAACTCTGGAAAGCTCTAGCAGCTTTGCAATTAAACCGCCTGTCTTGCCAGGGTTTACTTTCTGAGTCAAACCTTGAAACCCAAGCGTGCCCCAAACCTCAAGTTAAAAAGAGGGGAGTCTTTTTACCCTACTTCACTTTAGAGTGGAGTCCAAGATCTCGTGCAATGCATGGCCTCCTTGTGCCAGAGCACATCCTTGGCTAGCAGACTGTCCCAGCAGAAGGAGCTGCTCCCCATCTTCATCTTGTCAAAGCCTGTTGGGAATTACACAGGATAATGCACTTCCCTGAGTTAATCTCAGCTCTGCGGAGTAGACCAGAGATCCCCTGGGCTGAAGCGTGGTCTCCTGGCAGCACTGGACACGCTTGTTCCTTAGCCGTCCTCTGCCCTTCCATGTGCCCATCCTGCGTGGCACCCAGCACCAGGCAAGCTGTGTGCAGGAGTTTCCCCTCAAAGCACCTGGCAGGCAAGCCAAGGAAGACAGGGGAGCCAGGACTTTGCTGGCAGATGCCGGGCAAGGCTAAAAGCCCAGCTCGGTGGCAAGCAGCCATGGTCCAGAGGCCTGTTCCCTTTCACAGTCTGAAACTTGCTGCGCGTACCGTCCCCACAGGAAGATTCCCACTGGGAAAGGGGAGATGATGTAACGCAGACAACCTTCTCCTGCGACCCCTTTACATTTAACCTTGTCCCCCTCTCTCCCCTGCTGTGGCATTGGACAAAACAACATAGGTTGGACTTTCCGACTCCAACACACATTTCCTGACACGTTTTGCTGTAAGCAGGACCTTTAAAACTATTTTCATAAAAGCTGATTTGGCTGTGAGTGTCTTTACATGTTTTATTTGAGTGAAAGCCATGTCTTCCTCCTAAGAACTTCTGGTAAACAGAAACATCCTTATAAATCCTGATGGGAACTACTGTAAGGACACATACCAGCCAAGGCAGAGAGAGGCTGCACAACTGCAGCTCTGAACAAATGACCCAAATCACAGCTTTCATTTCCACTGGGGAATTGTGGCTGCACCATAGAACATGGCTCCTGACAAAGGAATTCATCTTTAAAGAAACCCACTATTGGGGCTAAAGTCTGAGATAAAGAAGTTACATTTCTATCTTTCCTAAATTCAAAATCTATGCTGTTTTTGAAAGTGCTGTATCCAAATATAAAGAAATTGTCAAAATCTCAATTTATGCTATAGTTAGACCCAGCTTTGGAACATCTGCCTGTCAATGGCCATTATCATTATAAGCAGATGCTGCCTTCAAAGAAGTAGACAACGTAGGGGGAGGAGATATTTCTTTTTCTCTCTCTCCTGTGTGTATGTGTATATACACACATATACAGCAATCAAGAGCTGCTTTTGAAGAAAAATATGGAGCTATGCCACAGCACCCTGGCATAACAATCATATATATGTCTACAGACATCCATTACACACAGGCACTATGGCATAGATTCATAACTTTATCACCGTGCAGTTCCCCTTGATAAAACTGACAGTCCTAATAAGTTCCAAAGAGTTTGGCCTTTGCTATATCCTGCAGCTGAAAAAGCTTGGCAAGAAATAACTCAGCAGAAAACTTCAATTTTCCCCTACATATACCTGATTAAAAGAAAAAAAGAAAAAAAAAAAAAGAAAGAAAGAAAGAAAAAGAAAACTTTGGCATATTATCCAGATTTAAAAAAAAAAATTGTAGCAGTAGTGAAACCTACATCTCGTTGTTATCTGCTGGAAAACAGAGAGAGGTAGCAAAAATACAGTCTGTGTATGTATCGCCTTCTGTTTTCCTCCTTTTAAAGACATGTAAGACAATCCTCCTAGTAAGACAATAAAAAAAACCCCATACCTGATTCTCCTTCTTTTCAAGCAGGAAATTGTTGTGTACTTGAAAGCTGCTGTGCACAAACAGTAACTAGAATTTTGCTAATATTATCATTATCAGAGAGTTATCTGAGGAATGCAGTGACTACCAAGCAGCAAGGAGTACATCTGGGGTATGTCTAGATAAAAAGTCCGAAAACCACATACCTTGATGTTCTGTGTCCAGAAGAGAACCTTCTTACTGTTACTGTTCACTAACCAACCCTTTGTGAAAAGTGCAGTTAGACAATTCACCTATTCAGTTATCACCAGGCTGTGATTTGCCCTGACGCATAGCACCCAGGCAGTATTTACATCATTACAAATAATCAGAGGCACTGATAAAGACTGGCACCATCACCTGCAAGAAAACTGAGTTTGGATTTTCATATTCTGACTCTGGTTTGGTACGATGGGAAAGGAGAAGACTATTTACACAAGAAGGGAAAAAAAAAACTACCCAGACAGGATCTCAAAATCACTTTCAAATGAGACAAAGAAATGATTGCTATTGCTGGCAAGGGGCAAACTCACTCACACTTCATTCATGTGGCTGCACTCTTTTCTGCAGGTTCAGGGTTTCCTGTGAGAAGTAACTGGATAAGGGAATGGCTAAATCCAGTCCATGGGTTGCTGGTTTTATCAATTTGATCTTGTGAATTATTGTGCCTTTCTCCTTTACTAATGAACCTGCTGTCTCCAAATGATGCAGATCTGATTTTTTCAATGTAATCTGATTTAATATTATTAATGTATGTTACACTATGCCACCATTAGCTAAAGCATACGATTTCCAAAAGAGTCACTTCCTCAAGTGTACACAGAATTTGAATATTCATCATTAATACAAATGCACAGCCAAAACTATTTCTTTTTCATTGAAAGGTGATTTAAAGATTGACTCAAAGATTTTCTGTATGAAAAGACCTAGTATGAGCCTTTTCTCTCCTCTCAGAGAAAGGAAGGGCAAAAATCAGTGAGGTCCTCCATGTAGCCAGGTGTACATGCAAGTGGAATATTCTCCTGTACACCCATTTTTATGGATATCCCACCTAGCCAACTTTCTGCAAATGAAACCCTTGATATATTGAGTGCCGCTCTTTCAACATTCCTGGAAACTGGCTTTTCTTTTGTTAAACTGGGATTTTTGGACTCCATGAGCCTGCATGATACAGAGTTCAGTGTACAGCTGTAAGAATGGCTTCTGCTCTCTGTACTGCCCTGGCCTCTTGAGCAGCAAAAAGGCACCAGAAGCCAGGCTGTAAATCAGTCCCTGGTGAGACGCTTCAAATATCAACTAAATTCATGCATAACCAGGCAACGCAATTTTAATAAGTTTGCATTTTATTCCAATCCAGTGCAACAACCACCATTAAAACTCCTAAAAGTTTATGCAATAAAAGAGTAACATGATTGCCTCTGTCTGAGTCTTTTTTCCTGTCCAGAGTGAAAAACAGTCTTGCTAAAAAGCCATCCAGAGGGTTCCAATTATTTCATCTTCTACACAGAGAGGTAAAAAAAAAAAACTACCAAAGTCTGATTTTTTTGGTCAGCTATTACTATCACTTTGTCTGCTTATAAAAGCAACAAAACCAAACAGAAATTCCTGTTTCCGAGAGTCACCATGACACCTATAAAACTGGACAGGCTGAAAGATTAAAATGAAAGCCTAAAAAACAATGCAGTGTAAATGGTCCATCCAAAAAGACTTTAAAGGTGGTTTGAGAAAATGTCAACACATCCACATTTTAGAAAAATGATGAAAAGTCTAAGCATCTAAAAGCATTTGATTTATACTGCGTGGGTGTTCTTGTGCCAAAACTGGATATTACTCATAAAAACAAGAATAAAAGACACTTCCATACTTTTAAAGCAAGATAATGTTTTATCTATAGTCATCCACCCTTCTAAAAGCAACTAATACTGTAATGCATGGCGCTGAGAGACACCAAACCTGGAAAACGTATCAAATGGTTACAACATACTAAAAAAAAATCAGTGATAATGCTCTGCAGAGAGCAGTAAAAATTAATTACTTCAGACAAAATACCTGGCCCGTGCAGTTAATGACATTTTTCTGTGTGCTGGCTTTGTACAAAGTAAAAACCACAAATAAAAAAAAAATACCCCCCAAAATTTCTCAGTTAAACAGGCCCTGAATCAAAACGGTGAATCTGAACACTCTAAAAGAGTGTCCAGGAAAAAAAAAATCCCAGTCTTATCTACACAGATGAAGTTGTGCTTCACCTTCCACTCAGTGCAAGTCACTAGAAAAACTAAACAACCACACAATTTTTTATCAGTTGTACATCCACCCAAAACACCCTATGGCGATAGAATATGATCACACAGGCGATGCTGCAACTCCATGTCTTGGTCCTGTTACTGTTCTCCATAGGAGACATTCTCCTGCATCCTGTGCCAGGTGGACTTCAAATACCACCAAAATCCAACGGCCCAACTGAATGTGTTCTGCACAACAGTAATGAACAGGCAATGGTTTTGAAAGAGTCATACAAGACAACTTTTCTCTAGGATCAGACATTTTCTTCCAAATCACTGGGAGACAGCAGAAAGGGATCTCAAAGCCCCGTGTCAATAGTCACCCTCTGGACAAGTACAATGTTCGAAGGAATCTCAACCCAAGAGCTGAAATCTCTCCTTTTGACAAATTGCAATAGGTAGTTGCAAATAATGTGGGGGTTTGGGCAAAAGCAGTCATCACCAACCCTAAAATCACTAAGGCAGTACAGCAAGTGCTAAATTGTGGCTTCAGCATGGAGCAGCTGATCTTTATAGAAAGGCAAAAGGTTTAAGGAAACCAGGTGGGCCATACTATACAAGCTGTGGCCACTGCTGGCTGTCTTCTCACAGTTAAGAGTTTCAGCCACACAACAGTTTAACAGAGAAATTGGAAACACTGAAAGCTAACTTAGACAGAAAAACTCACAATCCAAAGCTGCTTGAAGTCTCTCCAGCTTCAGACAAACTCAATGTCTTTGTTAGAAGGTGAAGGAAGGCGAAACAGCCCAATGCCTCCCAGATGGGCACGGGATTTTACCTTTCCTCCAGCTTGGCCCAGTCCTGCAGATTTTCTTTCTCTTCCTCCTTGTATTGGGTAGAATGCCTTCTCCTTTGCAGCGCCTCGCCATCTGGTCCAGCCCAAAGGTACATCCCTGCTTTATCAGTTCAGCACCTCTTTTCACATTTCACTTGAAAATGCATATGCTAGATAAGGAGAAATTTCTTCCAGATGTCAGGAGCTGAACATGAACACATCCTTGTACAGAGGGAGGTGATATTATGTGATGGGAACACCATGGGATAATTAGAAATAGAAAAAAAGCCTTCTTTTAGAGGTCAGTGTTCAACTCTCCATCAAGACATTTTAAGTATTTAATGTCTCCGCAGTATTCCCTACCCTAACTATGCCATCCAGAATTTGTCTAAAAAAAGCAAGTCTTGGGAACATTCCAGAAATATGGTCTATCTATTGCAGAATTACAAACTGCAGAGATGATAAAGACAAATCTCCCTTAAATCCAGCTTGGTCCTAGAGTTTGCCCTGTCAAGCTCAAAGGGAGCACCTCTGCCCCAGCACCTTCTCCTGAGGGACCTGGGTTCACCTTACCTCAAGAGACATCAACTCAGCGTTCCCACCTGTGCGTAGAGGAGCGAAGAGGCGTCCTCTGTGTTGTAGCTACGAACTCCGAGTTACATGTGTGGGGCATTTTCTAGACACAAGGCATGTTTACTCGGCTCCTCGCCACTACAACTTTCCTCGTACAATGGGAATGAAACAAATGCACCCCTTGTTCCAAAATCCAAGCGCGGTAAATGCACATGATGGAATGATTGCTGCCATAGTAGTGGTTTATGACTTACTACATTTAGCCTGGTTCTTTGTGGCTGCGTGAATATATATTATTCTGCTTCGTATGAGGGTAAGTCTGGTTTTGATTAGGCTCGTAGAGAGCTGTCAGAAAGTCAGACTCGAGCAAATAAGCCCCTGTAGGTTCACTTGGAAAAGCCTATAAAATGTCTGCTGTTCATTTAAATTAGGCTCAGAAAGAAACACAAACCTGAAAGCTGCCAGTGTTTATATATTTGATTAAGATTTTTTTTTTTTCTTGGGGGGCAGAGGAGGCTGGGAGAGGAGTTATTCTGGGAATGAGCCTAGTCAGAGAGCAGCCTTGGGCCCAGACCCTCATTCCTGCACACAAAGCAAAGGAAAAACAGGCTTATGCAGGCACCCTGAGCGATAGCATAGCCAGAATAAATCCCTCCCTTGAACCAAAGCCCAGCGGTGGAGGAGCAGCACAGCTACCCTGCAGTCATTTCTGAAACCATTGGGTTGTGGCAGTGGCTAAAGCCAGTTCTGGGAATACTTTCCTCTACATGGCTTGCTTAATTGCAGTTTTTCTACACATCTCTGAGCTTTGGTTGAGGAAATCTGCCTGGGCTACAACCTAGACGGCAAGGCAAGCTGGCTAGTGGCACCTGAGCTCCTCCAGCGCCAGCTCAGGTCTTCCCATGGGGCTGCCGTCCCCAGAGCGGGGTCCCTGTCCTACACGCAGATGCCCCTACGTCCAGTAGCGCTTCGCCCTGCTTGGACTGGGTGTGCCAACCACCCCTTTTAGCTTGTGCTGCGCTTTTATTTTCTTAAGTACTCACTGGTTTATATATCCCCCCCTTAGCTGTCAGGGGGTGAGGTCTGCACCCCCAGCCTGGATGATGATGACATTGATCTGTCGTCTTCAACTCTCACTCTGTGCTGTCTGAAATGCTACTTACAGTTGGTTTTAGTTAGGAGGCATCTCCCGAACCCCCTGCCTCTGCTGTCTCTGAGACGAGCGGGCTGGCTGCTCCCTGCCCCTCTCCCTTTCATGCACGCACATGTGCAGCCTCAGCTCTCCCACACCCCTGCCTCACGCATTCTCCATATGAAGATAATAGCCCCAAAACTTCCCTTCTTTGCCTGCCTCTGCATCATCTGGGTCCCACAGGCTCCAGTGCGTCCCTTCCCCATGTGCGGATTCACTGCTGTCCTCCAGAGCCTTTCTCCAGGCACCTCCCCCCGTGGCCCCGTCTCTCCAGTTTTGGGGGTACATCTCCTGTTGCTGGACTGCCCTAAATCCAGCAGTGCCTTCTGAACCCTCCGGCTGCATGGTTTTTTTCCTGGGGGATTCACCGTGTGCCCCCCGCACTCGTGTGTACACCTGGGTCTTGTTTGCTGCTCCTGCTCGGCGCTTTCTCAACATGCTTTTGGCCTCCCAGGATGGGACAGAGGACAAGCACAGCCTCTGAGGTCCCTGGACCAAACCCCAGGGTGCAGATCCTCCCCCAGGACCTCCACCATCTGCCTGTCCCCGGCTCTCCAGGCGTTAAGCATACCCCGTCCCCACGAGCTGCCAACACACCAGTGCCCCGGGCTCGAGGCTGCCACTTCAGGGGAGCAGAAAGGACAGATTGCCTCGGGATTTTGGCATCGTGGCTGCTAATTATCAAATAACAGGCTGAGAAATAAGCAGATCTAAACACAGCTTGGAGGTCCTGCACACCTGTGTCTTCAACCACTCCGCGTCAGCGTTTAAGCCCCCAGCGGGGAAATTGGTACCTTGGACCCCAGAGGGAGAGAATTTCTCTTTCCTTCCTCATTATTTCTGTCTGGCCATCCACCCAAACGCTTACGGAGATGTTGTAGCTGCTGCACCTAAGCAACCAGAACAAGCCCCTTGATGCCCACTGCAAGGTTGTGGGGACAGTTTGGGAGTCTCTTGGTGTTGAAAGTTTCCATTAATTATTCTTATCGTTGCTAGCAGGAAGGAGAGAAAGCACTGGCCTGCCCAGCAGGGCAAGCGAGAGGTGCTGCCCTCATTTTTAACCAGAACCTCTCCTTCCTACCACACCAGATTTCAGGCTGCATTTGGCTGAAGACACTAACACACTAATTGTAGGAAGCAGTTAATAGGCACGAAGAATTATCTGTATCTTATCTAGTGCTGGCATTTTATTAATTGTTCCCAAAGACTGAGGCTTTTCAGACTTTCGTTCTAATTAGAAGGAACAGTTGCCAAAAGCAATTTCTCTCAGGCAACTTTCACTATTCGTTGAAGTCTTCATTTATCTGATGGTATTACAAGGCCGGGTTAAAAGCAAACAAAATTATAAGAACAGCCTGTCTCTTCAGGTTCTGAGAAGTGTCCTAGGCAGCAGCTGGGGAGGAGAACTCGCCTTGTGAAAAACCTCCTGTCCTTGGCACAGCCGAATCTCCCGAGCAGCTCTGTTCCCTGCGCGCTCCCTGTGCTTCAGGGAGATAAGGGGAGGCCACCTTCAAACAGATGGGAAAAGTGTTTGATTACCTGCAGGGACGCGTAAAGGCCCAGGGGTGACTCAGGGAGGCTCTCTGTGCAGAGACAATCTGCCTTTTTGGTCATGTTCCCTCTAATCCGCCCCTCTGCCTTTATTGCCCATAGGAATCTGTGCACGTAAACACTCACCCAGCCGCGCGGGTTGTTTTTAGTTATACTTGATGACGGAGCTGTTCGAACAGTGCGATAGCCAGGCGCAGGTAGCTATGGATGCCGTGCAACGGGAAGGTGGATGGGTGCTCAGCCGCCTCCTGGGACCAGGGGAGCACACTGCTCCCAGCAGCGACAGCGGTAAGGCGGCATCTGCTGCGCAGACACGTCGCCTGCAGGATCCGCCTCTGCTGCACAAGCAGAGGTAAGAAACTGTCCCTGCCCCGAAAAATTTTTAGACCGCAAGAGGCAAGGAGATGTGCAGTAGACAAAACGTGGAGGAAGAACCACTCGGACGATAACCACATCCTGTGGGAGCACAGAGGCTTAGATGCATTAACAGGGTGTTCCAGTGACAGAGGCGCCCCCGTACATGTTGCCTGCTTGGCTATTACTGGTTGCATAGTTCAGACATGAAGCGACGGCACCAAATCATCCCTAGCTTAGGCAAAGCCCCATCCAACCAAGGGAACAGACTTCAAAAGCTCTGAGTGGCCCAGGACTTACAGAGAAACAGCGTAAATCCAGAAGCATGACAAAAAATACTGTCACAGGGGTATTTTGTCTGTGACAAGTGACATACATGTATTGTGGAGATGGCTATGATAGCCCTCAGAAAGTTTAAGATGGACAAATATGACTGAGAGAAAAAACACTTCTCAAGAAGTAAGAGTCATGTCATTGATCAATCAAAAGGTAAGGAGTTAGATGGCTTGCAAAATATTTTAATTTTATTTCAAGCTCTTGCTGCAAACCATCAGGTACACAAATTACATTCTTTTCCTGAGGAATTTCTAGTATTTCATTCTGTTAATACTGACAGAGAAGTTCTGTCCATTGAATGTTACCCCATATTTCAACAAGTTTATTGTGACACTTAGCATTTATCTCTTCTCTTGGCAAAGTGGGTATAAAGAGAGTTAAATAAGATATTTTCCTTTGTAACGTCAAGCTCCAGGCAGTTTCTTTTATTGATGCTAAAACTCTGTAAGTTTGGTTTTTAAACTCTGCTACGGCAACTTAACACAAGGCATCGCCCCGTGCTACTTTTTAGTAATGGAGGAACACACCATGACGCACTGCGGCATCCACAGACACCACTGTCACGGTATGCGTGCAAATGGATGTCCAAAGTTCAGAATTTCTAAAATAACCGTGCCACCCATATGAAAGGCATTTAGAGATGGCAAATCAAAAGCCCACAAAAAAGTGTGTGGATGAATCGACGTTCTAGGGGGAAAAGATTCATCAGTTTTAAACAACTGAGGATAATAAAGCTTATTAATTGATCACAGATATTGAGCTACTTACCACAGAGATGCTACTATGGTACAATAAAATTGATAAATGTATGATAGAAAGCTCTTGTCAGGCCTTGTCCTAAATAGTGCACACTATTTCTAGTCATCTGTGCTCAAGAAAGATGGATTGAAACAGAGATATACCCAGGGCCACCCAAACAGGGTAATCAAGGGAATGGAGAACCTCTCTGTTCGGAGGAGATGGAAAGATTTGGCTTTTTAGCCTAGAGAAACAAGAACTAAAAGAAGAGATGATTGCTCTCATCAGCAGGGCAAATACCAAAGGAGGGAACAAGGACTTCTGAAGATAGAGAGTGATACTGGCAGAAGAACAAAGAGATATAGCCTGGAAGTGAATAAATTTGGGCTGGGAATCAGAAGAAAATTTCCAAGCATCGGAGAAGTGGAATTCTGGAACACTGCAATCAGAGAGAGACCATGGTGCAAAACAAACTTGTTTTTAAAACAGCAATTAATAAGATTAAGTATATGATTATCCAGAGCAGTTTCTGTGACAGCAGGGCTCCTTCCAGCTCTACCCTGGTGGTTCAGGAGGTGCGATTGACCCTGTCTTTGATTAGAAAATCAACAGAACGTGCAGCTAAAGGCAGGGAGTATGTTTCTGATTCAGAGACTTTGCAGAATTTATTAGGAAAACACCTCTTTCGGTCATAGACAGAGGGAACAGTGGAACAACTCGCCAGCCAGTCATCGCAACTGAACAATCACTCCAAATACAACGATATTTCAAGATGACATTTTTTTTAACTAGAAAAGAACTAGAAATACTAAAAAATGGGAAAATGTTAAAAGTAGTTAATTTTCAACACGATTTTCAGTTCGGGGTTTATTGGGGTTTTTTTTAAAGTAAAAGTCCTTTGAGAAGATCAGTCAGAATATGACCTAGTAAATACCATTCACTTTAGAGAGCCACTTTAATTTCAAAAAATTGAGCCCCAAAAAACCTACATCTAGACCAGTTTCTCCAATGATGGATTGATAGTGATGTTCATCTCGACACCCATACATAAGGATTTTTCACATCTTTATCAGGCGGCTGCCATTAACAGATCAATCAGCAAGCTAATTCTCCATTTGATATCTGTTGATAACTACTCGGGTCTTTAACATTTATTTGCAAACCTCACTTCGGCAATCAGCTTTTAAAACTGCAGTTGACGCAAAAACCTGCTTTTTATGAGGCAATAGTGCCATCTCGTGGGAAATACTCTGCTTCGTGCCTTATGGTGGGCAAAAGATCTTGGAACCTTTCTTCACAAACGTCTCCTCAAGAAAAATAGATACAGATTTTTATTTTTTTTTAAGTTGGCTCCCTCAGGTTGGCATGTAAACCTGTTCCAGTGCCTCTCCACCCTCACAATAAAGAATTTCTTCCTAATATCTATTCTAAATCTCTTCTCTTCCAGTTTGAAGCCATTCTCCCTCATCCTATCACTACATCCCCTCATAAAAAAACCCTCTCCAGCTTTCTTAATAGGAATTAAGTAGGATCCTGTATTCACAGGAAGTTTCCTTTGGCAGCCTGCACTCGATGGGTTCAAGACATGCTCAAGAATGAACCTCAAGCTGGTACTTCCACGATGATGTTTGTTCAGCATTACCAATGAAGTCAAGAGTCAGCAAAAATGGTGAACTATTACATTCATGTATCATTTGTATGCTCTTGCCAGTATTAATACCAGAACAATAAAATGAGAAGAAACCGTCACACTATTACGTCTTCCTGTATGAGGCTCTAGACTGTTACCTGGACAGTTATACATGTAGTGTAAGACAAACATCCACTCCCATGCTTAAAATTCCTGTGATGGACAATCTATCACAACTTTTGATAAATTCTGCAGGTATAGTTACAGAAGTATCAACAAAAAAGACCACAAGCTTACAGAGGACACACGTCACATTGAGGTTTGGCATCAGATGTCCATTTGCAATAACAGCAATTGAGATCTTGTTTAACTTGGTTTAAGCCAAATTCAGAGCAGGTCAGGTGCTGTTAGTGTAAGATATAAAGAGCTTAGGCTTGGTATTTTATTAATTCTCTAACAAAATAACCAATTTACAATGCAGTTTTGAGGTACTGGTTTAAACCACACTGTTTAGGCAGACTAATTGAAATGGACATGTTACTTAGATTGCAGTTAGCTGTTCCTGAAATTCCAGTCTGGGTGAGAAAAACATATGGTACTAACCGGTATTAATCCACTGAAAATGGTTAAATTCAAAATTTCATATGCATTTCATTGATTGAATAGATGAAGACTTTGAAGACTACTTCATTTAAACCACATGCTCTTCAGGTTCAGCAATACACCATACACTGACTGGAAATGAAAATAATAATTGTATTTCTATATTGAAGGACTGGCACAGCTCTACCTGTGTCTGGTTTTGGTTGGGTAAATTCCTACCTAAATTACAGCAGCGCATAGAAACAATGGAGTTTCCTTTTCTGAGTGAAGGTGTGATGTTCAGGATGAAGCTGAAGGCAGCAACAGTGGGGAGGACTTTGCACTGAACCAGCTAATACTTCGCATGCCCTCATGTAAGCAACTCACCTCAGTCTGAATAATGATCATTCGCTTACTTGCAGCGTGTAAAGTGCTTTTAAAGCATAAAACATTCCATTTCTGATCGACACACAAAACCATAAAGCATGCAGAAAGGTTTGGGGAAAGGAAGTCTGTCTACACAACATGCACTAAATGCAGAATTACAATATGAGCAAATTACCCTGAAAGCAGTCATAAAGCTCATCCCTAAGAAACAGGGGGAAAAAATTGATAAAATAGCCCTTCAGATTTTCTGAATTTTACATTTCCCTCACAAGAGATTCTGATAAATCTTTGTTGTAAACATGACAACTGCATATTCTAATATTTCAAAAACAATTGGAGTAGCAATTTTATACAATAAACTTGGTGTGATTTTTCTAAACTGTAACATTTTGCCTTATTTTTTCATTAACAAAGTACCTGAGAATCACACTTTACTAGAAAACAGACAGAACTTGAAAAACACTTGTCATTTTTTTTAAAACTGTTTAATTTTTATTAACTCAAAATAAAGCCATTATAAAAAGTGCAAACTGTATAAAAGTCTATAGGGCAAAATGGTTTCTGTGAATAGAGGATGATACTTCCAAATAACAAATGTTTGCTTTGCCCGTGCTGGTTTGGGGGGGCACATATCATCAACCCGGAAACAGGTTTTCCCTGGAGGTCCTGAATGCAGCTCACAAAGGTAGGTGTGGTATCTGCCTGTGACAGATCATATTCCTCTAATCCAAAAGGCCAAACGTCAGCCACCGCAGTCAGCCGCCGAGGTGAGCTGCTCCAGACCTGGCTCCATCTGCAGTGAAGCGGCAGATCTTGGTGCACAGGGCATTTTCCCAAGGCAGGGAAACCCCAGGGCAGCAGAGACACCCACCAGGAGCCGACAGCTCTTGCGGGAGACACTGACGAGTTGTGGTCATTTGACAGAGACACAGCGGCCACCCCACGCCTATCAAAAGCAGCCTGGGGAGCACAAGTGACCAGGAGTGCTCCAAACAGAGCATGGCGCAGCAGTTTGCATGGCAGGGCATCATCACCCTACCAGCTCAAGGGGTGAGCTGAATTAGTGGTCATCACTGCAGAAGGAGCTGAGCGATGGTATCCACCCGGCAGAAAGCCATGTCCTCTGCACCCGCCAGAATGGATGTGGCAGCCCACAGAGCTCCCATAAAAACATGCAGCTGACCAGGTCTCAGGCTGCAGAGTGTGCCAGAGCCTTTCACGGGTAACAAACAGATGGTAGCAGTGAGAACAGCAGTGTGAGCTGTGACCAAATGGATGATCTGCTCAGCTTGGTGGCAGAGCTACAAGAGCAAGTAGAAAGGTTAAGGAGCATCAGGGAGCCCAAGAAAGAGATAGACTGGTGGAATCATGCTCCGCCCTCCCTGAGACAGAAACGGGAACACCCACCGCAAAAAAAAACAAGGTTAAGGGGATCCTGTATCCTCCCCCCACCAGGCCGAAGGCAATAGCTTCAAGGAAAGCAGTGAATGGAGGCAAGGCCACGCTCAGGGTGGAAGGTGAACTGCCTCCTTGCCCACCCCACCTTCCCAGGTGCCGCTGTACAACAGGTATGAGGCTCTGGATGCGGAATGTCAGTCAACGGATGATGTGGATGATGGTCCATCTACACCAGAGGTGTTCCCAAGGTCAGAAAGGCCTACTCCTCGTGTCACAACCACCTTGACAAGGAAGAAAAGTTATAGTTGTAGGTGACTCCCTTCTGAGGGGAACAGAGGGCCCAATGTGCCAGGCAGACCCTCCTCTTAGGGAAGTCTGCTGCCTCCCTGGGGCCCCGATTAAGGACATCACTAGGAAACTTCCTAGCCTGGTATGGCCCTGGGACTGTTACCCATTACTGCTCTTCCATGTGGGTGATGATGAAGCCACAACACGTAGTCCAAGGGCAATCAAAGAGACTTTAGGACCTTGGGACAGTTGGTAAGGGAATCTGGAGCACAGGTAATTCTTTCCTCTCTCCTTCTAGTTGCGGGTAGTGACACTGGATCTTCCAGATGGCCCCAGTCTTTTAATACATGGCTCCATGGCTGGTGTCACCAACACAATTTTGAGTTTTTCGATAATGGGATGGTCTACATGGCCCCAGGCCTGCTGACGTCAGATGGGATTCACCTTTCTCAAAGGAGGAAGAGGGTCTTTGCTCATAAGCTAGCGTGGCTCATTGACAAAGCCAGGCTTGAAGGGGGACGGGGAGCAATATCAAGGTTGCCTGTGACAAGCTGAGGGACAACACACCAAGGTTAGAGGGACAAACTGCTAGTGAGGGCCCTCAGCCTGTTTCTCTGAGACATGCTGGGTACACTGGAGCACACTTGAAGTCTTACAGAGATGAGCCAGGGGTTCCTGAGGTAATAGAGGCCCAGCTAAAAAGTAAAGTAACTGAAGAAAATTGGTCCTGTTTACCTCTAACCACAGGACGTCACCAGAGACAAGTCCTGGCTCACCAACCTAGTGGTTTTCTGTGATGGAGTGACTACATCAGTGGACACTGGGAAGAGCTACAGATGTCTTGTATCTGGACCTCTGTAAGGCCTTTGACACGGTTCCCCACAACATCCTGCTCTCTAAATCAAAGCGATATGGATTTGATAGATGGACTGTCTCATGCATGAGGAACTGGTTGGCCAGTCACATCCAGAGGGTAGTGGTCAAGGGCTCAATGTCCAGATGGGGACTGGTGACAAGTGGTGTCCCTCAGGGGTCAGTAGCGGGACCAGTACTGTTCAATATCTTTATCAATGACAGACAGTGGGATTGAGTGCACCCTCGGCAAGTTTGCTGATGACACCAAGCTGAGTGGTGCGGTTGACACACCTGAGGGATGGGAAGCCATCCAGGAAGACCTGGACAAGCTCGAGAAGTGAGCCTGTGTGAAGGTCATGATGTTCAACAAGGCCAAGTGCAGGGTCCTGCACCTGCATCAGGGCAACCCCTGGTATCAATACAGGCTGGGGGATGAAGGGATTGAGAGCAGCCCTGCCAAACGGGACTTGGGGGTAGTGATGGATGAAAAGCTCAACATGACCTGGCAATGCACAATCGCAGCCCAGAAAGCCAACCGCATCCTGGGCTGCATCAAAAGCAGCATGGCCAGCAGGTCAAGGGAGGTGTTTCTGCCCCTCTACTCCACTCTGGTGAGACCCCACCTGGAGTACTGCGTCCAGCTCTGGAGCCCCCAACATAAGAAGGACATGGACCTGTTGGAGTGGGTTCAGAGGAGGGCCACAAAAATGATCAGAGGGCTGGAGCACCTCTCCTGTGAGGACAGGCTGAGAGAGTTGGGCTGTTCAGCCTGGAGAAGAGGAGGCTCCAGGGACAACTTATTGCAGCTTTTCAGTACTTAAAGGGGGCTTATAAGAATGACAAGGACAAACTTTTTAGCAGGGCCTGTTATGATAGGACAAGGGGTAATGGCTTTAAACTAAAAGAGGGGAGATTTAGACTAGATAGAAGGGAGACATTTTTTACAGTGAGGGTGGTGAAACACTGGCACAGGTTGCCCAGAGAGGTGGTAGATGCCCCATCCTTGGAAACATTCCAGGTCAGGTTGGATGGGGCTCTGAGCAACCTGATCTAGTTGAAGATGTCCCTGGTCATTGCAGGGGGGTTGGACTAGATGACCTTTAAAGATCCTTTCCAACCCAAACTGTTCTATAATTCAATACTGTGAAGAGAAGGAATTAGCTTAAAATGATCTTTCTTTGTTTTAAAAGAAAAAAAAATTATAAAGAAGTTTGAATGCAGGCCAAAGCCCTTTATGAAGAAACAACTTCCCAGGAAGCAATACTAACAGTGGTAAACAGCATCTTTATGCTGACATTTTACTTTCAAGCAGGTAACATTACTTTGAGAACTGTAGTTTCACAAAGCAGGAGCGTTGCCTTCTCAAAGCCATAAAAAGGTAGAAATACACCATCCACTTCATTTGTGTTCATGCCTTCATCTGCTAACGGTAAAATGACACCAAGTGCTCTATGTCTGTCTCTGTCTACCAAGTGAAAGGTGCAGCTTCCATATAAACACACCTGTAGATCAGCAAGAGCCTGTGACAGATTTGCTCACATGTGTGGCTTTAAACTATCAAAGACTTGCACCAAATGAAATGTACATATCTTTAGTATGCTTGCTTAGTTTGCTGCACGGTTAAAAGAAATACAATAGTCTTGAAACTTAAAACATGCAATCTGAACACATGCTAATGCAGCCGGAAGTCATAACGAACAGATTTTCACTTACTTAATACAAAGCTAGGCTATTTAATGCTGCAGTAAGAAAATCATTGCGTAGTTAACACCAATCAAAAACTGCTGACTACGGTTACATAAAGCTGAAAGACAGTATTTAATTCTGATGGCACTTTTACAGGACGATAAACTTTTGCGGCATATACATGCAATATAAAAGTAAAGTTAAAAGGCTCAAATCCTGGAGGATGAATAGGCATGTTTTCCAGGGAGCATTTTGACAGGTTTTGGCCTTCGCATTTACTTTCTTCAGGCTGTAGAGCATTTTTGCTTTAACTTACCGCTCATCTCCAGACTGAATCAGCCCCACAGCTCGCTGATAGGAGGACTTTACCAACTTCCTGCTCCCAATTTACTTTCTCCAGTCAGGATGCTGGAAGGATCTATCTAAGATAACTTCTGAATTTAAATTTTTATTGTGCAGTAGCAAATTCAGCTGAGCCGTTTACCCTCAGTGTCTGGTAGCTCTGCATGAGCCTCTATGTTACTGAGCTGCAAACACTGAAGAAGGAAGACTGAAGATATTTTGATGACATTGGATTTTCCCAGAAATAGGTGATAAAACATCCACATGTTCAGACTGACTCTGGGACAGCCTTTGAATTGAGACAGACATTAATCAGCCTTCAAAGACCTGACATGCAGGAGCAATTCTCCAGCAATCCCAAAATCCCTCACTAACATGTGCTGTTCTACATGAACACCTTGGCCCAAAGGTGGTGCTTTTTTACATCACGTGCAGTCTCACTTCCATCAGTCCATGTGCACAGAGTTTAAATTAGCTCAGAAACTAGCCTTTTTTTCCTGGTATTATCACTTTGATCATGATCATACTGCTCCAAAACTATCTTGTAATAGAAGGCTGACTGGCCTTTTTTTTTTTTTTTGTCACTTATTAGAATCCACCCTTACCGTTTCTATTTTGCTGTATTGACAAGTGCGGCATTATCCAGGCTTGATTTAGAGAAAAAAAGGAAAATTTTAAAAAAAAAAAAATCTTGCTTAAGGTTTTAAAAACTCTTATTAAAATATCAAGTCATTGGTTTCACATTCATCATCCATTCTTTCATAGGGTCTTACAAGCAATTACAGAAGTCCCTTTTTATAAGTTATTTTGCATTTGCTGGTTAATTCCATATAATCTTTATTGGTATGCATTCTCTGTGCTGTTGTCATGTCGATAAAAAGCAGCACAGGAGCTGTTAGCGTCTAAATGGCGACAAAAAGCAATCTTCTATCTGACCTATGGATTTAATTGGCTATAAATAAGCTGTGCAGGCAGCCAGTACAAAACAATATATTCCTATAAAAAGATTATGGGCTGCAGAGTACAACTGAGTAGAGTAAGGTTTGTTTAACTAATTAAGTGCTATTATGCTGTGCGCTGACTTCCTATTTTGCTGAAAATCGCTCACTCTGCTCTGAAACATTATGCAATAAAAAAAAAAAATCCTACAGCTGCTTTCTAATTACCAAAAACAAGTCATTGGCTGTCGTTTCATTAGTTTTCTCTTTTACTTTGAGACTAACTAGTTCTCTGGGTACCTGCTGGGGAGTAAGATGAGATGGCCCTCCAAGCACTGTGAATTTGTCTTTTATGGCAATTTAAGATCTTTGGGAATACTAGTTCCAAGTGGTATCACAGGTGCGTGCAAGTCTGGAACTACCCTTCCTCTCAGGCTTGTCAAGAAAAACATACTTCCTCCATGTAGTCTCAGTTTTCTCACAGTTGGCATGGAAACTGACTTCAACTCAAAATCATAACACAGACATGTTTTGGTAACTACATGCAGAAGACAAACATACAACATCTAATTATTAAAAATCTACATCTCCTTAGCCCTTGGTAATTACAAACTTTTGAGAAAGTCTTCATCTTTCTGCTCAAAACCATCCTCAGGATATCCAAATATCTTCTGTCGCCACATAAGTCGCAGGTGCTCAGTTTTTCCAGAACTGTAGTGGTTTTAGTCATGAGATCAGTGAAGAAACACGCAGTTTTACTTCAAGCCCAGATCCATAGCTGTGACCCACAATCAGGCTCTTAGAAGAGGAAACATTGTTTCACATTTTCTCTTGTGACTTTCTTCGATAACAAGAAACTACACCACATACCGTGCACGTGCCTTTGTGTCCCCTTAGTTCACTCAGAGTGGCCCTGTGAATGACACTCTACGTAGGGGACCTCATTTTGCTCTCACTGGTTACTAACGGGCCCAATTCCAGTGAAAACACATCTGTAGAACTAGAGTCACAGCTGATCTGTGGCTCATGGGGACCAATGCTAAAGTCTGCCTGAAATCTCATCCTGTGCCAAAAAGCCTTGTGCCAAAGTCTTAAGCCACACAAGAAGTAGAAAGAGCACAGATGTGTAAATCTACATAAAATCCCTGGAAATGGATCACAAAATCTGCTCCTGAAACGTAACTTTAAGGACTTTATAGTTTTGGAACTAATAAAAATATTTTTGCTCACGTTATTACAGTAGTACTAATGACATGCCGTGTTCTAGGGCACAGGCTGATTAAAAGAGGAGACAGAAAGGAATTTTTCCTCCTTCTGATTGTTTATATCCCGAAATTGCAGAGATGAATTTGGGGAAAGCACCACATACCCTTTCAATCATCAGGTATTGACTGGAATGAGACAGTGGAGTTGGGAATTACACATCAGCTCCATTATGACAACTCCTATATTTCTATGTAAAAGCACAAGACCCCAAGCTGTCACTTGTGCAGCTTTTATTTAAAGCTGGCCCTATAGATAAGGTTCTGAGAGAAAGGCGGTATCAGTTCTCTTGAAAACAAAAATGCTGATATTAAAATAAAGATTTACAAGGGGAACAAGGTATTTAAAGTGCCAGAATAAAATCTCTTTAGGTCTCTAATTTTTACACTTAAAATGTAATAAAAGCCCACTGTAAGAGATAACCGGACAGGCTTTTTTCACTGTGTTCACAAGAATTACTATCAGTCTGGTATGAAAGCCCATTAAAAGTGATACCGAATAGGCCACCTCAAGCAAATATTTCAAGCCTACAAATAATCAGTGGCACACTTTCAAAATACTTTAAGTTCCAAACTACAATTTTTTATGATACTCATTTCTAACTAACAGTGAATTTAACAAGGACTATTACTGCCTTGCTAAAGCACACACCTGTGCTTTCATAAGTAAACGTCAGTAAAGTCCTGGGGATTGCTGCAGTGTTGGTAGTTTATGACCATTCTGTGCAACTTTTGCATCGCAGTTAGAAAACGCAGTTTACCGCAAGGGCATATTTAAAAGAATGCTATGTGAGACTGGCACATCCTAAGATTATTGCTGGTTTGTAAAATTGTAAATAAGCACCAACTAATGAAATTGTTTTCAAGTAACAGCTAACCTCAGCATTCTGCAACATTCACCATTTAGGTTATATTAAACATTGTATCAAGATTAACTACATCATTTGGTATCTGTAGAAAACATTCTAGATGCAATAATTCTATCTTCATCTGCAAGATTACAGCATGGGTTCCTCAGTGCTCTGAAAATTTTGCCACATGAGTACGATCCTGTATTGCATGCATTATTATTTTTTTTTTTTTTAAATCAGGAGGGTTGAATTAGTGTCTAAAACTATTAATAAGCCTTCTATAATTCTAAAAACCACACTGAACACAAACTCCATTTGGAGTGACAATTGCCATTCACATTATTGCGAGATTTGAGGTATTCTTGAAGAGAAAAGGCACCAGTGAAGTTGTTGGATCCAGATGTACTGAATGACAGGAACATGTTCAGTTAACGCCCTGTTGAAGAGAAAGACACATTTCAGTACAACTATGTTTTGTAATCTCTAAATTGGCTTGGTTTCAAGATGGGCACACATTCATACTGTTTGAAATCCCTCAATTCACCATGGCCATTTAACTATCTCTTTGGATTTCGAAAGGCATGGAGCCAGCAGGCATGCAGCTAACTGTCTCTTCTGTAGGGAACAGAAGAAGTTTTATTTATGATAGAACTTGCTACAATAAAGGCAACCAGCAGAGAGAACTCACGACAGTGGTCTGAGTAGAGTGAAAAACAAGCTCTCTTCCAAGTCAGAAATTTCAGCCTTTTTCCACACACAGAAAAGAAAGGGGCTACCCATTTTACAAATAAGACTTGGACAAGTATTTTACAGTTAAAGACCTTCACCATGTTATTTTGTCTCTTTGCTCGCTTGTTCGAGGGTTTAATGTGAAAACCATGAACTAATACACCCACTTACTTGGGCTTCCGCTTCTCACTGGTGAAGGACTACGGCTTCGAGACAACTGCAAGACAAAGAGAAAAGGAAACTCAGGTGTGCTGAACAACTGTACCCAAGAAAGGCACCCGGGGACCCATCACATTGAGGAAATTTGCACATTTCACTATCAGTGCAGCTCCACTGCTACAAAGTCAAATTCAACAACTTTCTAGTTTTTCTTTCACACCCTGCACACACACACAGAAAAAAGTGGGCCTTACCCAAAGCTTCTCCTCTTTTCAATATTCACATTTTAAGTTGAGGGCACTTACATCAATTTAATAATATGGGCTCTCAATTAGAAAAATATACATGATTTTTCCAGAAATAATTAAAAATAATGTGTAACTATACCATACGCAGAACTCTGCTAAGGTTTCGCATATTTTATTAGTACCACCTCAGTTCTTCCCCTCCTGCCCACCCTACACTGATATTTCTGCTCCTTTGAGGCATTAAAGGGTAAATTTAGATGATTAATTCCAGAAGGCAGGGATCATGTGCTGTATATGTACTGCAAGATGATTAGAACACTTCCAGATGATGCAATTAGTTATTCAGAAGCGTACTGAAGCGAGGGGAGTAGGGGGAAAGCATTCAGAGATCCACAGTTGAAACTTCTAAGAATTTAACTATGATCTACTTCTCATACGGTATCTCCACTGACAATTAGACCAGGTAACAACTATTTGTCAGTTCAGCTTCACCTCATTCCAGACCCAGCAAAGGCATTTATTGCCAATGTTAAAATATACGTGTGGCACATCAACACTTTAAAATGTTGCCTACAGTCCGAGTTTAAAATACTTGTTGCTGTTTATGTTACAAGAGCATTCAGCTGAGACTTACGTGATGAGATAGAAGAGGACTGGCGCTACGGCTGCGGCTTCTGCCTCTACTTCTACTTCTGCGAGACCACTACAAGAGATGAGTTTCACAAATCTCTTTTGAGAGAGGGCATTTAATAAAGACAGACCCAGCAAGCAGACTTGCCATGCTGGAGACAAGGCTTGAGGACAGAGAGTAAACACAGTAAACTTTCTTCTTAGAACAGGCTCTGCCAACAATCATACATCTGCATAATGAATCCACTAAGGCAGATGGAACTATTCATCCTAAATACAGGATGGGGCACTAAAACTTAACTGACATTTGATATACACAACTCCAGCCATATAGGGAAAAAAAATCAAGAATTTCTCTTTTTAAATCTTAAGCCAGTGTTTTAAATCAATGACTTCCCTTAACATGTTCCTTAACAAAAGTACTTACCAGAGCTCCTCTTTTTGTGACTGCCTCTCCCTTCACAATTACAAGATCATTTTCCATCAGAGCAGGCCATACATGATAGGCCACCAAGGCAGCTGTGAAATCAGAGTCAAAACTACGATGGTACCTGTTCAAACACAGAGTATAAAAAAATGACTGCATATAAGTGCCAAAAGATAAATATGATGCTTCAAGTCATCAATGCTGATAAAAAGCAGAATACTAGTGAGAGCTTATAAACATCTTTCCTGACAATATTTCCATATCACAGAAATAAGTATTCTTTAAGCGAACCTTTAGAACAAATGCATTTGTAGGACAGATTTAGTAGAATATACTGTCTACTTATACTGAGAGACATTCCAATAAAGCCACCTCACACTTCATAAGGGCACTTATTCTTGCATAAGCCCCACACAAGCCAGGGTCCTTGGGTCCACTGACAGATTATATCTCCTAAGCAGTATTTTGGCATCTTGTGAAATATCTTGCTAAAACAAGACCCCTATAAAGGATATTACAGAAATACTTTATCTCAACTATAAAGTTACATCCTAGTATCTTATGAGACAGAAGAGGCGATTTTATCAGCAAGACCCTCAGATACTGATAATGAATCAGTGACTTTTTAGCTAAGAAAAATTATTTTGAAGGCCTTTATTAACATACCAGATATATATTACATCCCTAAGTCTGCAATATTGGCTGAATAATACATGTCTGGTTTTGTGGATTCAAACTCAAAACAAAACTGAAGTAAAAAATAGCAATGCATCTATACATTAATAATCTATGTACAAAAGCAATTTATATAAAACGATGTTGTAAACAGAGGCATGGAGCTTTGCATGGAGGAAGGTATAGGGTACCATGAGGTTTGGCCAGCCCTTTTATAGAATGGTGTCACTCATAACTAACAGAAGTATTCGAATTTCTACAGATTTTGCTCCATCTCTGTGTACCATGTGCTATACATGTAAACATCTATATGCCACTTATTTATCTATATAGATGGACAGATGTGTGTATGTATGTCTCCTGCAGCAGTACATTACACCAGGTGGAGAAAGCATCCCAAGACTATACCCTGGCTTTCCTGCCTTCTTAATTCAGCCAATAGCTTTGGGTATCAAATAGCTAACTGTCCAGTATTTGGACAGGATCAGTAAGTAGTCATGTATAATTTTGCACTCTCCTGTTAAAGTGCTACTTTTATCTTCTGTATTTCTCTCCTTGGCTGCTCAAGCTCTTCCCCATCTGGGTTTCATTCTATTTTAAATTATTATTAGAAACCTCCTTATTGGTGTGGTTTTTCTTGCTTTTGAGAGCAATTTTTTTTTGCAGCTGTCAATCCCATTAGTTTTCTTGAAGGCATGGAAGTACCTACAGTTCTCTGCCAGCTAACAAAGCAGCCAGCCCTGACCCTATGGAAAAAAGAAAAACTATGTTGTGGAGTTCACTTTTTAAACAGAATCCCCATTTTTAAAAGGCATTTTTCTTTTTGCTCAGCTTTAAACCAGAAGAGGAGGAAGTGTATTAAGATCCATATGTTGTACAGCAGCCACAGCCTGGAGGTCACAGCACACATGTTGATGATCCTGGTATCAGACACCAACTGCCAGATCTCGGTAAACACGACTTTTACAAAATGGGCCAGAAAGGAGGAACAAAGATGCACATATTTTATGAACATTGGAGGCAGACAGAGACTAAACAGGGAAAGGAAAGCTGATGATAATTTTCCTCTCAAAGGATAAATCAAATATACTCTAGAGACTGAAGTTTATCCAGAAATTGCTCTGATGTTCATTAAGAAAAAGCTGTTAACCCTGGTCTACATCCTGGCATTTATATACCATCACAAACTGACATACCAAATTCACTACAGACCAGGAATATTCACCCCAAATTAATGTTTAGCGTCAATCTTAAACCTTTATATTAATTAGGAAAGAAGTAGACTATACAGCATAATGGATTTTTTAATAGTAAGAATCTGACTGAAAATACATGAGTTCTTACTTGGTCTCACTGAAAAGTTCTCCATCAGTACCAAAGGCAATATCAAGAGGCGGAAGGAGTGTCTGCATTGAAAAAGCCACACGGCACAACTCTCGAATCAAAGTGCTGATCACTATGAAATCAATTTCTGGTGGAAATGAAATCTTTGGGTTGATGTTCATGGAGCGAATTACTTCCTGAAAATAAACACAATCGAGTAATTTGAGCTCACTAACACTTTTATTCACAGGCAAGTATGGAAATCCCTCCTAAATATGCCTCTCAGATTTCCACATTTAAAAATCAGTGTAAAAAGCTCCCAGTAATGTTGTCTTAGGCTATTCCAGAAAATATTAGCTTCAGAAATAATGTGCTGTTATTTTAGAAATAAACTAAGTTACATCATTGACATCAGTCTTAGGAGGGAGATTCAGTTTTTCAGTAGAGCACAGACTTTAAGGAAAATATGAAGTTTAGCTTACATTTACTTAAGGCAGTTACACTGTATCTTGCCAAAAATATTACTCTGGCAGAGAGACATTCTAGTCACAGGCAAATAAAACAAGTGATTACTGGGCCATACCACAGTATTAGCTGGGAATATAAATGGTTACAAGACATAAAATCCATGTGGTAAACTTTTTTCCTTCTTCAGGTTACGGTGCATTTCTAGTTTACACACTCTGAATTTATAAGTTACTGAAATAGATCAACACGTCAGTTGCCCACTGCCCTTGACTTACATTGACACTGGCTTGAACATCATACAGATCCTCATGGCGAACTATATAATCCAGGACAGTGTCTTCAAGTGACTCAGGCCCCGAGTGACCTAGAGACAGAGTCTCTCTTACACGTATTTTGAACTGCCTGTAGGCCATCTTTGCTGCGTGAAAAGACTCCTGCAAACGTAAAGAACATCCAGTTAAATCCAGGAGACTGAGATTCATTTTTTTATCAATTATCTAAGAGGATGAACTTAACCCAGTATCATCATTGTAAGGAGGAATATAAAACACTGCTGTGAAAGTTAAAAACAGTACTCATCTGGGAGGACTTCTGTGATTAAAATCACGTGTGATTTACTTGCAGAAGACAGGCTTGAGAAGCTTCCCACCTAACTTTCTATTTTTACGTAGGATTCCATCACACACCCACGATCAATGGAATCATATTCCAAGACATTAAGAGCAGAATTCAGTAACAGCATTTTATGTGCCACAGACTAACATGTCGGACAGGAGCACCTCTGGTCTGTTGGGAAGAAAGGTTGAGTTGGAGAGTGTAAACTGAATGACAGTTGTGCGAAAAAAAACTTCAGTAAGTTAAATGTGCTTGGGATCGCACGCATTCAGAGACACACTGCCTCTCTGACGTAGGTATGTACTACATCAATTTTATAGAAAACAAGAATAAGTACAGAAAAACAAAAAAAAATTCTTAAGACTGAGCTCATAGTAAACGTGAGGTATCTAGGTAATTTCAAGGGACCCAATAAAACTAGAAAAGCACATAGCTACAGGTAAGAGGGACGCATGATATGGAAAGATTTTTGATTTCTAAAATGTAGTATTCCCAAAAGAATTCAACTAAATGAGGTGGTGTTGTTTACTGCAGGAATCATCTACCTTTCAGAGCTTCTTATGCAGCCCTTCTAGCACATGTACTGTAGATCACTGACCCTGTTCTAATGTTGGGACAGGACAGTCAGAAAAGGACACTGAATTGAGAGTTTAATGTAAAAGTGTGAGGGAAAGAAAGGAAAATCAAAAGGGAAAACTGAAGAGAAGTTTTCTTCTCCATACTTCACAGAAATGCTAATTTACACGCAATTTAATCCAATCTAGCTATAGTATTTTATAAAGCACTTCCGGCCCGAAAACAAGAAAAACAATTCTTTTCTTACCACAGCTGCAATGTATATTATCCTCTGCACCATCTCCATGTCACTGATGTATGTCCTCAAAAGGGTTTCTGCATCCAAGCGTTCTTGAGCATAGATGTCACCAAAGCGAGCTACCAGGCAGGCGCGACGCGAAGCATTTGTACGCCTGGCTCGGCCAGGTGAGCAGCTCCTCAGAGAAGGTGGACCAGGTGACTTGTTCTCACTGCGCCTTGGGGAAGGAGAGCGGCTCCGTGCAAGCCTATGACAGACATGTAAAAAGAAGCATGAGGTCACTTCACCATCCTCAGATGCTTTTGCCTAGTGCAGAGTTTTGTGTCAATTTAATTATTACCGGGGTAAGCTGCGATTTTGAGCCAACATAATCAAAGAAGTGAAGTTGCAGCTGGTTAGTCTAATATGAAGGCATTTGTGTCAATACATTTTATGGGCTAGAGTCTGAACAATAAAATTAAATTCCTAAAGTGTGTACAGCCAAGCACTTCGTTCTCGGGAAACACATTTTTAAACAGTAATATTTCGGAGATTTGTTCCTCTTTCAGTACCACTGAAGAGTTGTAAGGTCAAACAAGTGAGAATATAACAACAAGTTCTGCCCTGTAATGGTAAAGTATTCAAAGAGGACTTATAAACAAAAAACTAACCATCTCTTTTTATCCTGTACAGTTGCTCTCAATGTATTTTGTAAAGCTGCTCTCTTTGCTGTTTTGCCAGAAACTTAACATAGCTGCCTGAAATTAAAACATTTGGGCACTAGGAGAAATCAGTTAAAAAGTTTATGTCCCTTCATAACAAAGCTTAGCTTTTGTTTATACTTCAGTTTCAAATGAGGAGGGAATTCATGCTACCTAACATGAACAATTTCTCTGATTCTGTGACTTCTCTGAATAACGCCTCTACCTGCTCTGGAGAACAGACTTTTGGGCATCCAGGATAGAAATCTCATCCCGCAGTATTTGAATCTGCTGCTCATAGTCACTCAGACGATCTAACTTCCTCAGGGCATCCTTCTCTTGGGCACGGGAAGTCTTCAGACTTAACCACACAGAATAAAGTCAGTCACAAGGTGTCCTTCTACCAATGCAAACCATCTATCAATTAATCCTCATCATCAAACAAAAATAACTGAAAAAAAGGAGAAATATTGAGCAAGATCCTTACACTGAAATACAGGGATACCAAGAGTTTTAAAAAAAAAAGCATACTCCAAAGCATAGTCTTAATGACACTTTAAAAAGTAAAAGTGTACTGTGGCAGGAGACTGGATACACTACACTTTATGTTACAGGAGAGATCCCTAGTTAACATTTGGTGTCCTTGCATTAGCTCAGATGATGAGGTCTAAGACAGAAACTGTTTTCTTTCTCATATTTAAGATGTTAAGTAAACCAGCCTAATTTTCTTTCCTACAGTTCAAGACTAGGTATTTTCTTATATCCGGTCCTCAGGTTCTTTTCTTTGCTGAAATATATTAGTCAGTCAAAGGATAACTCCAATGACGTTATTCAAGTAGTATTAAAAGATTCCTCCCCTGCTCTCTCCAAGAGGAGCAGTGTTTCTTAAACACTGGCAAACAACCAGTTAAGCAAGAGCATCTTCTGTCCTTTACTTAATGTTAGAAAGTATGTCAACAACTCTGCTTGCCCTCCTATCCTAACACAGATATTACTCATTTTCCTCTTTCTAAAAGAAAAAAAAAATTAAAAATGGATGCTTTCTATTAATTTTGGAGGCTTTCAGTCTGTCCTTCCTTTTCTTTACTGAAGGACCCCGGTGAAATTTTTGAGGATCTGAACCAACGAAAGCTGTAACACCTATCAGCTGACAAGCTTCCAGTTCCAACTTTTTAAGGAGTGGGCTGACTAAGAGCACCACAGGTAGTAAGGCCAGTGCATCTGCTAAGCGGAAAAAGACTGTCCTCCTAACCTGGGTAGGAGGACCTGCAGATATTATTGCAATCCCATAGGCATCCTTAGTCAGCTGCTCCAGCCAGGACTTCTGGCAGAGTAGTAGTAAAAGAAGAATTCCAATAGAAAGAACAACTGAGAAAGGAAACTAGATTTGGGAAGATGAGTTCTAGAGATAGAGATGGAGGAAAATCATTACGTACCAAAAAAAAGGGAAAAAAAAAAAAAGTTGGAAAAAAGCCCTAGTCAGTCTTTCCTTAAATTGCCATGACAGACAAAGATAAATGAAAAGTAATCATTTCACTTCTGTATTATTTTCTTTTTGTTATTTACCCCTATTCGCATGGGGATTTTTCAGAAAGTTTTAAAGCAATTTTTTAATGGTCTTTAACTCATTGCTGTGAGATCCATAAAGCTTCCATCTTTTCATCAGAACAGCAACTTACAAATACAAACAAACGCTTAACTATAGGTCTGCCTTTATCAGGAGAATAAAAGAAAGAAAAAAAAAAAAGAAAAAACAAACCAAAAAAAACCCCAGGAGAGCACATGACAGACTGCAATGAGCAGAAATACCTGAGTCTTTCATGGTTCATCACAAGCCATATAGCAAGTCAAAAACATAAGAAAAGCCATCACTGAAAATTAATATTTCTTTCTTTCTAAGAAAAACTAAGTACCAAAAGGAAAAAAACAACTTCAAGACAGACACATTTATGAATCACCAATGCTGATTTTTGTAAGCCTTAACACTAAACCTTTCTATGCTAATTAAATCTATGCAGTATTCAGAGTTCTCCCTGTTTTATTGTTCATTCACTTTACTGCTAAATATTAGTCTGAAGTGAAGAGAGCATTATCAACTTTCTGTTAAAGAGATGCAGATGTTACAAAAAAATAATGGGAACAAACAAGGCAAAATATTGTTCTTAGAAAAATCAGAACAGTTTTAATAACCCACTTTTATTTTAAGGCTATAACTAGTGTTTTACACTCCCCCATCTAACCATTTAAAAAAACAATAGGCATCTTAAGCCAGTTTCTCAGGAGAAAATACAATAACCTTGAGAATTTGTGTCCAGTATCTGCTTAATGCTGTTTGGATAAAGAAGCCCACTGTTACCCTCCGGTTTCAAACAATTCATTAACAATAAAGTGCCTCACAGTTGCCCTAGTCCTTGGGCTAAGCCTGACTGATTCAGTCAGATCGCCTTGAAATTCAAGGCAAGAACAACTCCATCTATGCAAATTTTGGCCAGATGCCTGTTTAACCTATATTTAAGAGCCCCCTGCAACAGTGACACTACACGATCTTGAGGTAACCGATTCAAAGTACCATATTGGGTGTTACTAATTAAAACCATGTTTATCAAAGTTTCTTCCTGACAATCTATATAACAAGTCCTCCATACAGCAGATCAAGAAAGAAAAGTCCTCCTGACCTCATTGACTTCAAAGTGTGTCATCTGGCTTTGTTAAGCTTGATTAGACCTTGGCATGAGTCTAAGCACCCTAGTAGTAAGCTTCTACTTATAATAGTGTTAATAGGATTTTGCTCCGTCTGCATATAACAGTTTTTAGTACACTATTTTTTGTCTTCCCCTGAAGAACTTCCAAATACTTTTAAAATGTTGATCATGATTCACTTTAAAAGTTTGTATTTTCCTTCCTAATTCTGCAGCAAATTGCTAAATCCTGTTGAAATTAATATCCTGACATAACAAAAGCTTATACTTATACTAGAGAATTTAATTATATTGAGTCTAGATCACATTTGCTCTAACAGCCCAGGAGACCAAGATGTCTTGCAAAACATGCTTTGATTTATGTATTTATTTAAGTATTTGATTTAAGTATGTGAGACAGACAGACTATAGACAAGAGGAACGAGATCATCAGCTATTCCAAAATTCTCAAAACACAAGTTTACAGACAAAGATGCAAAGGACACTCCTGGCAAACTGTTCCTTGTGTTAAAAAAAAATAAATAAAAAAATCATATCTTAAGTGTCACAGGTCAGTCCTGACCTCACTTTCTGTACTTTTAGAAGGATTCTGGTTTTGACGGGCAGGTGAAGACTAGGTAAATCTGATTTCACCCAACTAAAAGGCTTAAAATTTTGAAAAGATGATTCACAGAACATGAAAAATAGCACCTTTGCTTCAATCAAAACCCAGGCAGAAGATGCAAATGTAGAGCGCCAACTAAACTGAGAGCAAACATGAACTTTAAGTATGTGGTGATATGGAATTCCTGAATTCACAGGAAGACAGGGATGTTTTGTTCTTCTGTCAGTAGTACAAACGGCAACATGAATTTCTGTACAGCCTGCATTAATACCTACACATGGGAATTGTGAGATGCTTTATTCCCTACTAATAGTTTTAGGGAAGAGAGCAGTCAGGTTATATGTAAGAATCAATGAGCTATATGAGCTACTTTTCACCCAACAAATCAAGAGTCTATTTTACGGGAATATGAGTTTATCATCCAGAGATGAACAAGTGATATTCAACTTGATATTGAAAGTAGAAACTCTAATGGCCTGAGGGTTTTTGTTTGATTATCTTTACCGGGATTAGCTCATCCTCTCAGTTGCACTAAAAGGAAAGAAACTCATGGACAACTACATCCTTTCTTGCAGTTTAAGCAGCAAAGTCAAGTTTCCTTCATTTTTAAGAGCAGCAATGTTATTTAACTGAAAAGCTGTGAGTATTTATTTCACAAGTATTACTATATTTCCATTGTTGAAATGTCAGTTGTCACAAGTATTCACATGCTGTTGGAATTAATTTCAACTAACTTTGTATTATTTTCTGATAATATAATGCACAAAAAAAAAAACCAAACAAAACAAGACATGGGCTACATTTCATAACAGTGAAGAATTATTACTGCTTCTAGAACTGTCTGCAGATCAGGCCGCAAAAGGAAATTAGTTTTAAAGGACCCTGGTATTGAAATGGAAAGGTAGGTCCCCCAGCTGCACCCTTCCTGATCCAGATTGACTTCCCAGATGTGACCAACACACTTAAAAACTCAAAAAACATTTTTAAACCAGAGATGTTGACATTACCAATAGCCATTATTTCTGTGCAGACAGACAAAAGGATTTGGCAAAAATGGTCTATAAGAAAAGACATATAAAGATCTTTATCTTAAGGTAGATTGAAGTCTCTTTTATTTAACACAGACACTACTTTCAAGAGCATTATAGCAAATTGCAAACAATGGTTTCCAGCTATATTCATAATATGGTTCTCTCCTATTTAACTTCATCTACAAGACTCAAATACTATCAAGCTGCTAATTTCAAAGCAATTCTTCCTCTGTCCTAAAGAAAAAAGGATGGAAATTCAGCCATAAGGGTTCTTCTCACATGGATCTACTTATGCTAATTCTCTCCCTATAACACCAAGTAACAAAGCAACAGGATGTTAAGGAGTTAAACCTATTTTTTGCTATAGCATAGGACAGTGTAGAATAAGCAGAACCTGCTCAGGTAAATGACAGACTGTGTCTCTGCATGCTGACTTTCTGCGACAAATACCCTAAGATTAATCTTTTCTTACGCTGCTTTTAGCTGAACAATTTCATCTTCTGCTGCCGAAAGAGTAGTGGCTGATTTGGTCTTTGCGTCTTCAAGAGCCAACTGGGTTTTTGCCAGACTGTAAGAAAAATTAATAACCTTCATGGTAAAGGCAGAGATGTTACCAGAGAATTTAATATGACAAACTGACTGTTTAAGCAGACCAAGTCTATACCAATTTAACATATGAAAACAATCATAGTGGGTTTTGTGCAGACTATCAGCACACAAATAGCTTATAAGAAGTCATATCTGACTACGTAGTAATGGAATTATTTTGCTATGACCCATTATTTTTCATTAAGACTCAGTTCCAGTTTCTCCATCAATTTCAACACTTTACTGCGTTCAGAATGACTTTACTGTCCATAGATAGGGTATCTTGGGACATGAACTCTTTCTCCTCCACCTGCCCCTTGCCTGCCAATAACTACACAATCATGACTCCGTACTGCATCACCTTGAAAGGATCCGTTCTGAAACTTTCATGCATGACTTCATCTCTTCTTGAATTACCTCTTCCCAACCCTCCACCTTCCAGACTTTTAGCTTTGCAAACCACAGCCAACACCTCTCTGACCTGACCGCACAGAGAAATGCAACCAACAAAAGCTTTACTACTGGTTTCCCACTTCTCACAGGAGCTAGCCCAAAATGACTTTTTCTTGTACTGCAAACTGCCACACACTTAATCCAACCTATATTAGTGAACAACTTTCCCTTGTACTTCTCACCTTGACCATGCAACACTTTTCTCCAGCTCATCAAATAATCTTTTTCTATCCACACAGGAGCATAAGATGAAATGCCTCACCCCTAAACCAACCTTTATGATTGAGGTTGGAAGGAACCCCTGGAGCTCATCTAGTCCAAGCCCACTGCTCAAGCAAAGCCACTTAGAGCCGGTTGCCCAGGACCATGTCCAGACAGCTTTTGAATATCTCCAAGGATAGAGACTTCACAAACTCCCTGGGCAACCTGTACCAGTGCTCAGTCACCCTCAGTAAAAAAGGGTTTCCTGAGGTTCAGAGGAAACCTCCTGTGTTTCCATTTGTGCCCACTGCCTCTGGTCCTGTCACTGGGCACCAGTGGAAATAGCCCGGCTCTGTCTTCTTTACACCCTCCCTTCAGGTATATAAATTAGTAAGATCCACCAATCTCCCATAACTCTTCTGTGTAGTTAGAAATATCAACAGAAGACAACCCCTTTGCTTATTAAACCTTCCAGGCTGGAATTATTTCGAAAGTTTACCTAATTCTGACAAACCAGTTGAAATGCCAAGAACAAAAAACCTCTCTCTTCTTTCAAACATTGTGGGGTCCTTCTCTGTCGCACCTTATCACTTGATACTTAATGTATACCGCAAGATCACAAGATTTTTTGTCCTCTTATCTTCTTTTCAGGGGGATGCACTGATCTTTAACTCAATCAGACCTGACAGACTTTTTTGATAGTGAAAAATTAGAATGCCTATATTAATCCAAGATGAGACATAACAGACACTAACATGAGTTGGCAAATAAGGGAAGAGCAACCGATGTCATCTCCCTTGCCTTCTGTAAGGCCTTTGACACGGTCCCACACAACATCCTTGTCTCTAGATTGGAGAGATATGAATTTGATGGCTGGACTAATTGATGGATAAGCAATTGGCTGGATGGCTGTGCCCGAAGAGTTGCAGTCAACAGCTCAGTATCCAAATGGCAATCAGTGACAAGCGGTGTCCTTCAGGGGTCTGTACTGGGACTGGTACTGTTCAATATCATTATGACATTGACAGTGGGATTGAGTGCACCCTCAGCAAGTTTGTGGATGACACCAAGCTGAGTGGTGCAGTTGATACTCTTGAGGGAACGGATGCCATTCACAGGGATGTTGACAGGCTTAAGGAGTGGGCCCATGTGAATCTCATGAAATTCAACAAGGCCAAGTGCAAGATGATGCACCTGGGTCATGGCAATCGCCCGTATCAGTACATACTGAGGGGAAAAAATGGATTAAGAGCAACCCTGCTGAGGATTTGGGGATAGTGGTAGGTGAAAAACTAGAAATGGGCTGGCAATGTGCATTTGCAGCCCAGAAAGCCAACCATATCCTGGGCTGCATAAAAAGAAGCATGACCAGCAGGTCAAGGGACACCCAAACCCAACGCCCTCTACTCCCCTTTTATGAGACCCCACCTGGAGTACTGCATCCAGCTCTGGGGTCCCCAGTACAAGAAAGATGTGGACCTGTTAGAGTAGGTCCAGAGGAGGGCCAGAAAAATGATCAGAGGGTTGGAACACCTCTTGTCTGAAGAAAGGCTGAGAGAATTGGGATTGTTTAGCTTGGAGAAGGAAGGCTTCAGGGAGACGTTATTGCAGCCTTTCAATACTTAAAGGGGGCTTATAAGAAAGGTGGAGAGAGACTTTACCTTTTATCCCTGTCCTAGTGATAGGACAAAGGGTAATGGTTTTAAACTAAAAGAGAGAAAATTTAGATTAGATATAAGGAAGAAATTCTTTACAATGAGGGTAGGGAGACACTGGAACAGGTTGCCCAGAGAGTTGTGGATGTCCCATCCCCGTAAGTGTTAAAGGTCAGCTAGGATGGGGCTCTGATCAACGTGATCTAGTTGAAGATGTCCCCACCAACAGCAGAGGAATTTGACTAGATGATCTTTGATGGTCCTTTCCAACCCAAACAATTCTATGATTCTGGAATTCCATGAAAGCAGGAGATATCTGTAAGATTAGGATACAGGACAAAATACTCTATTGAACCTCTTTCCTCTAATTTAGCTAATATGGCTTGTACTCCTGAGAATTTTATATTCTTGGAATCGCTTATTAAGAGCATTAAATTATATCACTTATTGTACTGGACCGAGGACTCTGAACATTCATTAATCTCATGCTAATAGGATGCACAAGAAAGTGTCTGTCACTTGGAGCTACCTCTGAAATGGCCCTGTAAGTGGCACTAACTGCACAAATTTGTTCCTAAAGCAATTAAGTCATTTCAAGACTACAGTACTCCGCAAAACATGTTTTATGCAACTGGACAAAAAACACCCAGTCCTAGTAACTTATTTGAAAGTCTGTCATCTTTGTTCCTCCATTGTACCACAGTGGGTTTTGATCTTCTTAGATGTTCCCATACTGATTACATACCATAATTTATTACAACATATTGTAGGTCCTTCAATAAATGTTGCACTATACCTACATGACTGATCGACTATAATTCCACTGGGATGGTCATGCACTACACAAAACCCTTTTGTCTAGAGTACTGGCATGTTTTCCAAATCCTCTGTCAGAAGTAAAACCTATCAAGTCAATCTATGAATGCAGCTATGACTGTATCATTTATGCCCCACTTTGGACACATACGAACAATCCAGAGCCTAGTTGTATTTTGAAGCTCTGATTTTAAGCCAGAAGTTAAACAGTTTACAAATCTCCATCAGTATTTAGATGTCAAGAGAAAAATATGGCTTGTTGTTGAAAAAACAAAAACCAACCAGACAAAAAGAATCATAGTTAATTCCCCTACTCTTGTTGCACGTGGTTGAGCTGTAGACGAGTTGAAGTCAGTTCTTCCTGCAGCTCTTGCAGTTGAAAAGTCTGACTGCTGGCCAGCTCTCTCAGCTGCCTCTCTCTCTCAATTGAATCCTACAACAAAACACAAAATCACGCTGCTTGAATGTTCTACCTTACAGAATCCTTCAACAATGTAGTATAGCATTATTAGCAGATGTGTTTCTAAACATTTCAGTAAAGACCATTTCTAAAGTAACTGAAAACAAAAGCAATTGCATACCTTCTAGAAACATCAGCAATACCTTTCCAGGCACACAAAACAAAGACCCAATTATATTAGGAAAAACATTCAGTTCATTTACACCTCATGATAGAGAACGTGGAAGGTCTATATGTGCAGATTTACTACCTGTAGACACATCATCTGAACAAAGTGTTCTTGCAGATGTGTTGCATGTTTTTTTTTCCAGTCTTTCATCTTCTGACTGACTATATCATTAACTCAAAGTTTTTGGGAATTCATGTACACAAAATAAAAAAAAGTTATTAGAACAGACGAGGCAACAGTTGTCATTCCAGAAAGCACACTACAACACATGCAGCTCTGTCTTTAACAACCTATAGATTTGCCTGATACTAACAGAATGGAATAGGTAACTGTGCAGCAAGCTTTTCTTTAAATTTTGAATGTCACATGCAATGAAAAATCCATAAGTGGTGTACCATCATTTAGTAACATCACTATTTTACATTTTGGGGTTTTTTTTGGCAGAACCCTGCTCCTGCAACACACTAGAATTTGACTCCTAAAGGATACCATTTTTTATTTGTCCTTATTTTAATCGGGAAAGACTTTGACAGAAGAGTTGTAAAAATAAGAACTCAGAGAACATGGAGACATCACTGTCAAATCTCAAGATCTGCAACATTTTCCCCTTGTCTATATCAACCAACGCTCTTGTTTTCTTTCAAAGCGTAAAACCACAGCAGATCTTCTTTCCTGCCAAACTGTCAGTATTATAGCCCCTTCAGTAAGTATCAAATACATACTAACTCCAAACATCAAGTCAGGGGCATGGTGGCATCATGATGGACATGAGCACTTTTCCACACACGCCCCCCTGGTAGAGATATTATAATGCCCAGATACTAAACAAAGATTTTTGTCTTCGAAAAAATAAAAGGAGCTCACAGATAAATGCATGGAGGTTTATACACATCTTCAGCCTACTCATGTATTTTCACATAGTGTTAGGTTTTTATTAATAGAGATATCGCATAAATACTTCTATGATGTCTTTGCAAATGTAGGTGTAGCATGATTCTTCCCCTAGAATAGGAAAGCAGTAGAAGAACATAGCTTCTCTTACAAAGCAAATTCCTCCATATTGTCACTCATTGTGAAGCAGCATAAGCCCTAGAAGGCCAAATCTTTGATTTCCCTTTCAAAGGAAATGTAAGACGAGACAAGAGAAATAGCATAGTTGTCTCCATGAGCAACTAAGGACATATTTCATTAAGCAAAATCAGGGAGGGAGGCTAATATTAACAGGAAGTCATTAAAGCTCTCCTGCAGGTATAAATTTACACCATTCTATTCCCGTAAAATAAATTTCCTACATACCTGAGTGAGAGACAGGTTGGTTTCAAAGAGCCTTCCTGAAGTAGCACAGGAAAAACAAGTCCCTAGCCATGGCAGGAGACGAGTTTTTATTGTTTCCACACCTGCATAATGCCCGCCTAAAAATATACACACATTAAGAAATTGTAATAACACATACAGAAACAGCCAGAGCTTGAAAAAATGACACATGTGAAATGTGTTAGTGATAAGGCAATGCACTGATTTACCTTCTTGAGATGTTTCATTGAGGATTGTGAAGAGCTGCCCTTGAATCTCAGAGTTCAATTCTATTATTTCACAGCATCGGTTCAGATTCTGATCACATGAATTAATCTGTAAATTAATGTGTATTAATACAATTGCCTGAGCTTTCTTACTTAAAACAATTCCTGTTAAGGTCATGACACTTTTTCCTTGCAATTACATCTTCACAACCTTTTCTTACTGCATCCATAAATGATCAGAGGGTTGGAACACCTCTCCTCTATGAGGACAGGCTGAGAGAGTTGGGGCTGTTCAGCCTGGAGAAGAGAAGGCTCCGGGGACAACTTATTGCGGCCTTCTAGTACTTAAAGGGGGCTTATAAGAAAGATAGGGACAGACTTTTTAGCAGGGCCTGTTGCGATAGGACAAAGGGTAATGGCTTTAAATTAAAAGAGGGTAGATTTAGACTAGATTGAAGGAAGACATTTTTTACAGTGAGGGTGGTGAAACACTGGCACAGATTGCCCAGAGAGGTGGCAGATGCCCCATCCTTGGAAACATTCAAGGCCAGGTTGGATGGGGCTCTGAGCAACCTGATGTAGTTGAAGGTGTCCCTGGTCATTGCAGGGGGGTTAGACTAGATGACCTTTAAAGATCCCTTCCAACCCAAGCTGTTCTATGATTCTAATACTCATCTTTAAATGGTTCACATTGCTAACAGGCAAACGAACAAGACATTGGGACTTCTATCACCCAGTTAATTCACTACTTCAGAAAACTTACTCCTTTCCCCATTCATAAAGAAGATGCAACCACAAATATCTCTAAAAGAAGAATCATAATAAATGTGGATCTCTGTTAAAATCTTTCAACACAGAATTTTTAAAATAGTAAGATTGGGGATTGTTGGATGAAAAACATATTAGTCCAAAATCTGATTTTCCATGTTAGCTGAAATAATACATATAAGGCTATTACCTTGCTTTGTCAACAGCCACATGATACCTCCATACAACTTAATCTGATTTTTAAGAGTTACCAACAAACAAATACTACTGAAGAATGGGCAAAATCCAGCATTATGCCTAAGAAATAACAGAACAGCAAAACTACACCACTTTTCAGCAAATGCAGTTCTGAAAAGTTGATGCACCTGCCAGAACATATACTTTGTACCTGCTTCTTTAATCTTTATCCATAACCTGTGTATCATCTTCAACATACATCACCCTCTAGGTCTTCAGGCTTTAGTGGCTCCATATGGTTTTTACAAGCTTCCAAAATAGCTAAAACTCCCACCCATGCTTCTGTCAGCTTGCATTTCGATTGCTGCAAGATGCCTTTCTCTGGCCCCAAGGAGCACAGTCTCACCCTTCTAACCTCCACCAGAACACCATTGCAAAGTGCATTTTTCCAGCTCATTACACCGACATAACACCCACGGTGCTTCCATCTGCCAGTTTCTCCTTTTCTGCAACGGCAGCCTCAAACTATTCGGCTTCATCTCTCAAGACCTCAGAGACTGCCCCCACCTCGCTTATGATGGAGAGTTCAGCTCCTGCTATTGCTCAGCCCTCCGGAGGTCTACCTCCACCATCCATTTGCAAGATTTTGAAATGCATGCCTCTGTTCCTCCTCTGATGTCCTGCACTCTGTGGTAGCTTTACCAGCGATTCTCAAACTCCTCCTTACAACTGACCTTTGCCATGAATCCTGCAGAGAGTTACACTGGCTATTAACATGCTGTAACGCCTACATACCACAAAGTAAAAAAAGAACTGACTTCACTTGAAAAGGCTGCATCTCTCCTCAGCACCTTTTCTCACCAACCACAGCACAAGGTGGCTGCCGGCTCATGACCAAACCAACTATCAGTGCCCTGAACTAATGAAACCTGGGGACACAGGAGTGAGAACTCTGCCAAGACTTTCCGCTGAGAAAATTCACAATTGTCAAATCTCAGGTCCCTTAATCTCATCTTCACCTAATTTTACGCCTTCTCTACTGCTTCCAGTCTTTTGCCTCCTCCGTCTCCTGTTCCCTCTGACTCCTCCATGCATCCCATTACATCCATCTGCAGCCTTCTCCTCACCCACACCCAAAAGCTCTTTCCTCACGCCTGCTTCCCCCCTTCCGAAGCCCTTCTGCAGCCGTGCCGCCTCGCAGCAGGCTCTCTCAGCAATAACAGGTTTCCCACCCAGCAGAGCCGGGAAGCTGGATAACCCCCTTCTCGCTTCCAACATTCTTTTTCCTCACGTTTTCCTGACTGTTCCCAGGCCACAGGCGACTCCTCCTGAGCCCACCCTCACCACACGCCCCCCATCCGCTGGTCTTTTACCACAAAACTCCTTTTCTGATCCAGACTTAGCCATTACAGCTCAAATATCACTTTTAACCGCCAGTCCTTGCTTCCAGTGAACCTTGACGCAGGCAGAAAAAAAAACACCACCTGAAGCTGTGAGTGCTGCAAGCGCTGGGTGTTAGAATTGCGGTAACAGGGTCCGTGTGCGGCTCAGCGCCCCAGACCGGCCCTTTGAACCCCAACCAGGCGGTCTCTACCTGCTCCCCACGGCTCGGTCGCCCCGGGCTAATGAGCTGCCGGCGTTCC
>NW_009648333.1:4112622-4150394 GCF_000708025.1 Charadrius vociferus | reverse complement strand
GAGGCAGCCCTGAGCCCGCTGCCAGGGCGGGACGCCTTAAGGACGCGACGATCTCTAACGAAGAAAAATACTTTCTGTTTTCCAAATAAAGCGTTTTATATTTCTGCACAGGAATGTAACTGTCCTGCCGAACTAGGTACTTGTCACAAATTAGCCAGGCTGGTCCGCGCGGTTGGTATTTATGGGGCTGCGCCCTCAGGCGTCTCGTCAGGCGGGCTCAAGTATGGCAGCTCAGCGGCAGTGTATAAATAAGGCTGAAGCTCCGATTCGGGCTCAGCATCCGAGGTGTCACACGGGAGCACAAGCTAAATTTGTCAGAAAGGGAGTCACTGTCACCCAGCCGGAGCAGTGGGACGGGGACTCTGTCAGCGCCGCGTGTCCTGGTTTGAGGTAAAACAGGGCCAAGCCGGAGGGAAAAAACCCAAGCTGTTCATGGGCTTATCTTTCAAGGGCTCCTGTGTCTCCACGGGACTTTTAATCAGAGCGGGTCTGTGTAGGTGCAGGTGCAGCAGCAGTGGGTAGGAAGACCCAGATTCCTGAGGGGTCCCATACCAGCCCCATCTCGGCTGCCATGGGAAGCACTGCCCAGTTCTGCATGGATGTGCCGGCGTTTGTTCCAGCAATTACCATTTCAACCACATTCTCCCAGTCCTGATGCTGTCTTCTGCTGTCCTGCCTTGCGAAGTGAAAAAACTACCTTGGAGTTCTGTCTCGCTGTTATATCCTTTCAGGACCACCATCCTCAGGACAGAATGCTTGCTGTCCTGTTGTACAAAGTTTCCATTTCCTTGGGAAATGGGGAAAACCCAGAGGACAGACCTCTTTTCAGTTTCCCTGCCTAGCCAATTCTGAGTCTAGTTTTGAGGAAGCCTTCTGTAAACCTGTTCAGGTCAAGCACCTTTCTTAGCACCATTTCCCTGTTCCTCAGCAACAGAAGAAAACAAGACAATTTTGCCTGTTACATCAATATAGATACGTGCAAGCGCCATAAGCTTAAGGTGCAGCTTCAGGATTCCCTTCAGATGAACAAACTTAATCCCATCAAAAAGATCAAGCTCCTTCTTTGAAGAATTGAACCCTTAAATAGCGATCTGTTCCGTTGAAAGGGGGTGGATAAAATTTTGGACAAAGTTACAAAAATACATCAAAGGTTTATTTTCCCTATGAATACCTACAGGGCTTTCCTCTACATGTTAATTAATCACAGTGAAGGGATATCCCTTGGAATCTAGTAACTTCAAATGATTAAATTAAAGCTAGGCTGACCACATTCTCCATGCCAGGTTTGAAGCCTTACATTATTTTTCTTAATTCTGCATGCAAGCAATAGAAGTTGAATGCAAACCCTGTGCTATCAAAGTAACTTTAAAACTGAATCCACCACACTGCTTTTGGATAGATTCATTGATTGGCTATTCCACCTTAGCATGGAGGGAACTAAAATTCTTTGTATTAGTAAATGACCTACAGGATTACGTTCTGTGTTGTCCCCAGGCAGTAAAAACTTGATGAAGTTCTTTGTAGCGGATTTTTTTTTACTGCAGCAATGTCATCAATAATTCCTATCTGCCATGATAAAAATGACATACAAAAACATACATTGTCTGAAAATATTTAATTTTAGTCATAGCATTAGCAAAGAATGCAGTGGTTGTAAATGTGTATTTTAAGTACAGAGTGGCAGACTGAAATATAGTATTGAATATGTAATATATTCTACGAGTCAATTCAAATCTGTATTTTTTTGCATAAATACATGTCTATCATTTTGGTGGATTTACATGCCATATAACAGCTAATCCATGCTTTGTATTATAGCAAAGTTCTAATGGCCCGGTGAAGAAGTCTATGCGAGAAAAGGCTGTGGAACGCAGGAACGTTAATAAGGAGCACAACAGTAACTTTAAAGCAGGATACATTCCAATTGATGAAGACCGTCTCCACAAGACAGGGTTACGTGGCAGGAAAGGCAACTTGGCCATTTGTGTGATTGTTCTTCTTTTTATTTTGGCTGTCATCAATCTTATTGTGAGTATAATACTTAGGCTATAAGCAACATTAGGACATATTTCATTTTGGCAGTTTATTAGAGAAATAAAACTTATACCAGTGTGGCTGAGAAGGACTTAAGATGTATTGAAGGAGATTTCTTACTTTTCTCCTTTTTTTTTTTCCTTCTTTTGTAGTCTGAGCAAGATTAGATGATTATTTCAGTTATCATGGTCCCAGCAAGGAACCTACCATTTATACAACAGAGAATTAGGAACCTCGAAAGTGTCTCTCCATTCACAAAACTCAGTAACAGCAAATGTGTGAAGTGTTACTAGCGCAGTACAAATACATGCAGGATAAACTGTTACGCCAGGAACATTTTACATATGATAACAGAGCTGCACATGAGCATTCAGAATTAATTAGACACTGCATTTAATCCTTCATTGTTGTAACTGCCACCTTTTTATTGCTTGATCAATGAGAAGTAATTATTTTTCATAATTGGACATCCACCTGTGAAGGTGCTTTCCTGTAGTTCAAGGGTAGGTATATCCTGAGCTGAGCTACTTTGTTCAGGAAATTTGTATAGCTAATGCTACCATGGTTGCCCTTAAACAGGAAAAAGAATTAATTATGGATGTGATTTAATTTCAAGTATATATATTATATATACACAAGTTATTTTAGTTACCATTTCAGATGAGTCTAAAAATCATGTAAAATGCTTTTCATAATTAAATGTGTTCTGATGTTTCTAGTAGGAATTAAACAGACTAAAGTAAATTCACACCTAAAGCTTACTTAACACTAGCATCAATAATTACTTCTAATAAAACATCTCGTTAATACAATACTTGTGGGAAGGTCCAAATGGTCAAAGTAATCTTTGAAATTGTGTGTTTCTCTTTCAGATCACACTAGTTATCTGGGCAGTGATTCGAATTGGTCCCAATGGTTGTGACAGTATGGAGTTCCATGAGAGTGGCTTGTTGCGGTTTAAGCAGGTTTCTGACATGGGTGTTATACATCCATTATATAAAAGCACTGTAGGAGGCAGACGTAATGAAGATTTGGTGATCACTGGAAATAATCAGCCTGTAAGTTGCATCATTAATTGAAAGTTTGTGAGCAATGCTATGGAAGTACAGTCACATTATTGATAAACGTTGTATTTGAAACATCATTAACTTAATGACTTTGTTTCTGAAGATTGTATTTCAGCAAGGAACAACCAAGCTTAGTGTGGAAAAAGACAAAACTTCTATTACCAGTGATATTGGCATGGAATTTGTTGACCCACGGACACAAAATACCTTGTTCAGCACAGACTATGAAACTCATGAGTTTCATCTGCCAAATGGAGTTAAAATCTTGAATGTACAAAAGGCCTCTACAGAGAGGGTATGTCTCTTTTAACTACCTCTTACTTTTTGTAAAAGCTCATTACAGAATTGCTGTAGCTGTAGAATAAGAAAAAAGTTTACCAATGCAATCTTTCAAGCATATTTAGAAATTTGACTAAATGTAGGTAAAACTGCAGCTCTGAAAATGTAAATCACCCTAAAAATTAGAACAGACATGAAAACTGACATCATTAAATGAGTGTAATATCCAGAATACCATGCCAACTAGGCCTGCATGTCTTTTTATTGAGCATTTTTCTATTTATTTGTGCCTAGATAATTGCTTCGGAAATAAAATTTCTATGACAAGCTTCTCTGTTTCTAGTAAGAACTTAGAAAAACAATTACCAGAACTTCATGTATCATTTTCTTTCTATTTGTGATAGAATTTCAGAAGTCAAGTAGAACTGTAGAGAATAATCACAGCATTATAGGAGTTATGTTGGTCCATGGCTTCTAAATTAAACAAGCTCTGTGTTGGTTTCTACATTAAATATGCTTTATCAAAAAACTAAAAAACCTAAAAATTGGTGTGCGTACATTTACAATGCTGATCTTAATGTCAGACTGAAATTTCTTTCTTTCATGTCATCACTTATCATAAAGGCTTTACAGATGGAGTACAGCCTGTAGTTCTTTTGTATAACATTAGTAGAGTAGTATCAGTGGTTTTATAGAGAGTTGAGTGTGCCTTAGGAAGCACTGAGCAATCCTTTTAAGGACAAACAAAAAAGAGAATTTAGTTTGCTCTTTGTGTTTCCTCTGCAGGCTAAGAAAATAGTATGCTCCAGAAAAAAAAAAAACAAACCCAAACTTATAACTTTAAATGCATAGGAGGAACAGATTAAATGAAAATAGAGGAGTAAATTTACATAGTCGCTCCTAACAGGAAGCCTGTATTTGCTACCAGTGTTAACTGTGTATCCCATAAAATTGTCATAGGAATTGTTATCACAAACAAACAATATGCAAACATAAACTCTTTCAGGTGACCTTCCAAAATTAAGTAGTCCTTGTTTTCAAATATGAATGTGGAAATGGGCAGAAGCTTCATAAGTGTAATGGGAGAAGGGAAGAAAGTACATTGAAGGTTTTTATTAAATTGTGTACCAATATTTTTAAGGTAATTAAAGTTACTCAGACAAACCCAAGCAGCACATTTTCATTCATCTCTAATACACTTCTTTTGTTTATGTTCTTAGATTACCAGCAATGCAACCAGTGATCTAAACATAAAGGTCGATGGCCGTGCTATTGTCCGTGGAAATGAAGGTGTTTTCATCACAGGCAAGACCATTGAGTTTCGAATGGGGGGTAACATGGAGCTTAAAGCAGTAAGTATTTCAAATCAGCATTTTTTTAACAGCTTAGTTTCAAATTCAGGCTGATAATAAACTGGTGTAGCTTTATATGGATTCAAATTTTATATACAGTAGTCGTGCATAAAAGTTTAGTTGCAGTCAGTGCATTTAGGAAGGTTTTTACAAGGTGGATTATTGCTTTGCTGTTAGTGGTTCAATAGTTTTCAGGTAACAGTAACTACTGCTAAGACACTAAAACCCCACAGTGCAACCAAAGCGAAGCTATTGGCCTCTGCACTTAAACGAATACCAAAGGAATTAATCTTCTCTTTTGGAGGTTTTACTGGGGACAGCAACCTTTGACAGAGGAGCAGAGCATGCCATTAGGAGCACTACCTTCTATGCTGCAGCAGTGAGACTTGCCAGCATTCAAGATTTTTGGATATTGTTAAGATTGCAGAGCATATAGAATGATAGAAAAGGTTAAAGGAGGATAAAAAATAGAGACTGTCCTGGTTTGAGGTCCAAACCATGACAGAGATACATGCACTTTTGTGTAATGCGTGAATAAATTTAATGTATGAATTCAAATGCTGTTTCCCATTTCACGTACATATTTTTAGATTTACTGCATTTGCTAATAGGTCCGTCCAGTGAAAAGCCACACTACTGCCATCTCTCTCAATATCGATGTACCACTGGAATAGCAAAGTACATTGCTGGCTAGAATTGAGAAATTCATGAGCTTTACTCACAAATTTAATTAAAAAATGAAAGCTTGTCATATGTACTTTTTTATTCTGTTGATTTCTACAGTCATCCTAAAGATGTCATTGATCTATTGAACCAGCTTGTGCTTTTTCGAAAACAACCTGCCTTGTTTAAATTAGAAGTTGTACTTTTTTTTTTTTTTTTTCTCCCTCTTAATAGGAAAACAGCATTATCCTGAATGGAACTGTGATGGTCAGCCCATCGCGACTGCCAAGTTCTTCTTACGGGGAACAGTTTAATAACGGCAACTGGCTGCGTTTCAAGCTCTGTATGTGCGCAGATGGGACGCTGTTCAAGGTTCAGGTGACAGGTTATAACATGGGTTGTCAGACTTCTGTCAATCCGTGCGGAGCCACGCACTAAAACACAAACCACTACCAGGAGACTTCTCTTTTGTGTTTACATATATTTGTACGAAGTAATTGCATGCCTTCAAGGATTTCTGGTTTTACAGCAATTTATACTAACATTTATTACATAATATTTTTAAGCAAAGGCTGTTACGTTCAACAGTATTATGTCATCATCCTGCCATAATAGTGGCACTGATTTAGTAAGCTTTCAGTCTACATGCATACTGAAGTACCTTCTTGAATTGGGATCAGTAGAATATATTTGAAGAATGTGATCTTAGCAACAATTTTGACTGCCTTCAGTTGGCTTTGGAGGAGGTTTTTGTCCTACATCCCAAGATCTTGAGGGCTGCCGAGAACACAAATGCCATCTGAAGTACTTCAACAGGAATGTCGATTTGTTGTTGGAAGTGGATTTGCCGAGGATGGCTGAAGCGGCAAATTTTTCATCTTTTCTTCATTTCTTGCCAAAGGTTGCTATAATGATTTCCCCCAAAACTATGTGGTTTACCATATGTGTACTAAGAGAGGGGTAGTGGCAGATTCACTTTAAAATACTGCATTATTTCTGCTATGTATTGTCATGTAGTTAAGAGAAAAAATTATGCTAGCACAAATAATATTTGCAAAGTACTATCGAGTGTGGAAATGTAACTTCAATTTTGAAATAGTCTTGTGATTATTGAAGTGTTGCAGTTTAGGCATTCTACGGTTGCTTAATTTATGTGAAGTATTTATAAAATGTGTTTATATTAAAAGTACATTTTTAAAGATGTACTTACAACTTGCTCACTACCAAAAAAAAGTATTTTCCTGGTGCTTTAATGTGCACAGTATATGAATCCATTATTCAACAGGTAATATCTGAAACATGACCGTTGCAGCAGTGTCTGAGATCAAATCTCTTTTTCCCCATAAATGTCAGTACTGATACATTACTGAGAATATCAGAATTAAATTCCAAAGTTAAACTGCAGATCTGTAATTCTGAATGTGGTGGTATCAAATCCTGTGACAGCGGGGTAGATACACGTGTATCTGAATTTGTCAACAGTGAAACTGCATCTGTGGTGAACTGAGGCCTTGTAGAAACTATTACAGCCTTGTAACTGCTTTTGCAGAGGTAAGGGGTTCTGTACGAAAAACAGACCAGCTCGTTCCAAGTTTCCCACTCCTCCCTCCCCAAGTATTTTCTTCAGTTGAAAATAGTTTTGTTTTGCAGTAGCATCAAGTAACTTTAATAATGGAGGCCACAAAGGTGACTTTGCAAGTAGCTTTTTGACAAGTTTTTCTAGATAAGCACATGCTTCTCTTCCTAAAAGTTGTGCAAATGTTACACAATAACTTCAGAATTGATAATTTGTTGTGGGAAGATAAACTGTCTGCCTTTGATAGCTCTGAAAGTACGTAGAATTCCACAAAGTACAAATCAGCTCCTGCTGCAACAAGAACTTCCTATCTAAGGTCCCAGTTCCTGTATTTACTAGAAGTCAGTAAGTTGTCATGCAGGATGCGTGTGGGTGGAAGGGATTTCTAGAGGGGAATCCTTAGGTCAGGCATTACGCCACACGGAGGGTCAGAGGGGTCACGGTTCCCTCGCTGCTCTCAGGCAAAGGCAGATTTTGATGCTCAGTAGTTGTTGAGGTTTTAAGGGGTAGACGGGAGTGGAGCTGTTTTAACAAAACCAGAATAAAATACAGCAAAAGCCACTGAATTGCTCACATTAAAGATTATGGGAAAGTACTAACGTTTTGCATACTGTGTTCATGAACTTCACAGTTTTACTACAGTTAATATTTATTAACCACTTCAACACACATTTTGCTGAAAACATGCACACATCTTTGCTGCTAAGTAGTGCCCTAGTTAGTATCTGTTACCATTAAAAGGAGGAAATAAACTATAACATTTTTAGAATTTTCACTCATGCTAATGGAAGTTTGTCACTTTATTTTTATATATATAAATACACAGGTATAAAAATATAAGCGGCAGCATCCTTGAAGCTGAAATAGATCCTGAAAATGACAGATACTGCCTCAGTCAAGTAGGTTACACATGAAGAGCATATTAAAGCTCCTCTTTGGTTGGTCTGACATGCCTATATGCTCGTATTGAGTTCTTGTAATTATCCAGAGTTCTTTGTATAATACTGTATGCGACATAGCTGAAGGATTTGTCACAAAGGTACTCGTAAATCACGGTCTGGAGAATTGCTTTTTAAGTGTGGATTTTTTGTCAAAACGTAGCAAAACCGATCATACAAATACCAAGTGAAAAATTAACAATTTGTTAGCTACTATTTATGTATTGTTAATATATTTTGTTGCCTTCACTACACGGTTTGAGAAATGTTGGCACCACACATGCCCTGTGTTATGCATTTGTTTGCTGTTTATCTTCTACCTGCCTAAGATACATTTTTCTATATGTATTTAAAACATTGTGTGGCACATTATTTATTTTAATCCCACAGATGCACTTAGAAATTCTGTGTGTTTAAAGTACATCCTACATGCCTCTGTGTAAAATACCATACTGGGTACGCTGAAACAACTTCCATGTGAAGAGTTCTCAGTGTATGTAAAGGCGGTGGTTGTTTCAACAGCTGAAAGAGAACTGAATTTCTAATCTTTGTTTTGAAATGAAACAATAAATTCTAAAATGCAGCTGTGGTTCAGAAGTGTTATTTGTAAGAATACAGTTTTTCATTAAAAATACGCGGTTGTGTTATTGACAGGGGAACTAGTATTTTATTAACTGTAAGTATGAAAATCATTCCACATCTATTTGTCATGGATTGTATGTGGTGGACTTTGCTCAGTGGTAATTGTGTATGATACCTGAAGTAGAGTTCAAAAGTCTCCACTGTTGTTAGTACAGGAGTTCCTGTGCAGCTGTGTTTCGCGACCGAAGGACTGGAAAAGAAAGAAAAGGTTCAGACTGTTTTGGTTTTTTTTGGAGAGGGGAGGGAGAGGGAAGGTCACCAGTTTATGAATGTTCTTTTCTGAAACATACCTATGAATCCAAAACTGAATGGTCAAGGCAGAACTTTGGTAACGCTTTGGGTATTTGTTTAATGTTGATTTTTTTAATGGCAAAGTATTTCCGCTTTCTGTTTAACTCTTGTTACGCTGAACTTACCATAATTTTACCTTTTATGTATAGATACTATGGATACCCTTCACTTGAGTGTCATTGCTGTGGCCCTTTGCTTTAATCTTCCTGGATCGGTGGGAACCAACTCAGAGCGGAGTGCTCTTGATACACATCAGCGTGCAGACTGCCGGTGGGACGGGGACCACGTCGTGAATTGTTCTTTTGCCAGAATATCTACTATTCCAGAAGATATATCACAAACAGCAGTAACGGCTGATTTTAGTTACAATAATATTAAAACTTTTATGTGCACTGATGGAAGAAATGAAGGGTGGATGCTAAAACACCTGAATCTCAGTAACAACCTGATTTCTGAACTCTCCTTAACTACTTGTAGAAATTTACCCATTTTAGAAACTCTAAACCTCAACAGTAATGCCATCCACACCCTCACACTGGACGTACCTGTGCCTGCACCGGGGTCTAAAAAGTACAGAAAAGTCGATCGTCTCCTGCCTGCTTTGAAAGTATTGTCAGTCGAAAGAAATAATCTTAATACTGTTCCAAGAGGTAAGCATTTCGAAATCTTTAAGGACCTCACTCCCAAGGGGTAAGTTGGTTTTGGGTATGATTCAGTCCGTCTCGCTGAATTCAGACTGCAGCTATCATCTCATTTAGTTACACTTCAGGCGAGGGAAAGTTCCAGCCGCCTGCAAATACAGGGACTGAAGCAAATGGGTTGTTTCAGATTAGGTTGGGTTTTTTATAGTCTTTGCAATCGTAATGCCTTAACGTCAGTCAATATAAACAAATTTATCCCCTAGGAGCCCAAGCAGTATTATTCCTTGTACAGAAAGGGAAGTAAGGCTCTTTGGAAAAACACCAGCCTCCACAACCCAGTTGTGAACCTTAACATCAAGAAAATTACAGATAATGAATTTCATACGACTCTTCAGAAGAGAGTCTATCCTCTTTCAAATAAAACTTGCTCCAATTTCAGTATTTCGCAAAGGCAGAAAAATACATTTTGTTCAGTCAAAACCATTTTGCTCTGTGCCATCCCACACCCAACTAAAGGGACACCAGCTAATAAGAGGAGGGCACCGTCAGGTTTCGATAGACTTTTAGAAAGTGTTTGCGGGTCGCTGAGCTATGTGAGGCATCGCAGCCTGCACGACAGCCTCCATCCTCATAAACACATGGTTCGCATGGTCCAAACAGTGCTTAAACAAGGCAGAAGCTGCAGCGTGAGCAACACTACCCAATATGTTGTTTGCTGAATTCAATTGATCTCTGATAACATCATCAGATTCATTAGCTCTAGATTTTGAAAATACAGGGAGGGCAAACCAAAACCCCACTTATCTCACAAAGTCAAACAAAGGGAATAATTTGGCAGCTACACAGGGTCCTCAAAGGTCTATTTTTCTCCTTTTTTGATACTAAATATTTCTCTGGCATGCAGGAAACCGTTTCACTTAATTATTTTGTAGTATCTATAAGGTTCCCATATAGACAGTATAGAAAAGCTTACATTATAAATGTAAGCTTGATACAGTATAAATTATACATTGATTTGTTTTGATAGGTAAGTGTAATGACACATTATCAACCCTCTTCTCCAAGAGACTCAGTTTTTAGATGTTAAAAGTCAAATTGCTACGCATCGTACCACCGTGCGTCAAGTTATACTTAAATCCCATACTCCTCTTAGTGCCTGTTCACAACTTTATTTTCCTCCTCCAGAATCCCTTGCTAACATTCCAGTTTTTAAGCTCCGATAAGAAAAAACACACTGAATTTCTAAAGCAGAGGGGTTTGGCCACAGAGAAACCCTTCCCACAACTACCACCTCAGGCGCCAGGCTGCTGCCCACTCCTGCCATGCCAGTGTGTATTTCTGGCACAATTTTAACTTCAGGGATGCATCCAAACTACAATTCTTCATGCAGGTGCAAGGAAGAATTTATGAACTGCCAGAACTTCTGAATGCACTTCCTACCTGCTACCTCTAGTTTTTACAGCAGGGATGAATCATTCCTTCTGCTTTTCACAATAAACCCAAAGCTGCTGTTGTAACCAGGATATGCTGAAGGATATACTGTCATGCTTTATAATTCACAGGCGCAAGCAACAACATGGTTTTGGTTTCAGTCAGGTTTACAGCCTATGAATATGGTTCAAATAATTCCACATATGAAAAACTCCCATGAAGTTGCAGACGGCAATGAACGGGAGATATTGTATCACCTTTGGCATCTCCACCTTCTATTTACAATTAATTTAGATGTTATAAACTGAGTATATTCCACCCTTTCCACATTCCTTTCCTACCTCCAGTTCTCCAGAGAAGCGTGCTCAAAGTACAGACGTTACAGTCGGAATAATTTTGATAGCCCAAAGGAATGTTACTGCTTTTCTGGAGATGTGAATTTTCAAAACATACATTGGTTGTGAATGTATTATTGCGCCTGCTGTTGACGCCACGCAACTTTTAGAATGGGACAACCACTGAATAGGAAAGGCGTAATTAGACAGGAACGGAAGGAATTTTGTTGCAAAGAATTTCAAAAAGCCACTTGAGGCAATTGGGAAGACAAGAACATGAAATGTAAAATAGTTTTGTTCTTCCCAGGACTCGGCTTGCTGCAATCTTTACAGACTGTCCGCTTGTCATCCAACGGCATACGACAGATTGAGCTGAATGATTTTCAGAATTGCTCACAGCTGAAGGACATCGACTTGCAAAACAACAAGATAACTAAAATTCATCCAGATGCCTTCAGGGACCTCAGCAAATTACAGGTTGTAAAGCAATAATACAACTGTTTCAGTGTTTTGTGTCAATCACCAGTAAAGATATTAATTATCAACTATTCAGCATGATTGTATTGGTCTTTGATTATTATATTAGTATGCAGTTATAAAAACTAAAGCAAATGGTGAAAATAATCATTATTTTTATATAATATGCATTCGTTTTTCATATATAGGAAAACACATACACTTGTAAATATACAAAATATAACCATAAATTCACCATTTATCTATGCTGCAAACCAATCCATAACTGGCTTAAGCACACACACGTCCTTTTGTACCCCCATCCCTTCCACGGAGAGAGCCCTGCAGCTTCCCATTCACACAGAGGTAGTCTACAATGGGAGAACACTAAAATATACCACAATTTAAACTTTTCATTTAAATTACAAAACTTGGAACAGTACTCTTGAAATCCCAACCAGATGTATTGCTCCTGTAACTGCAAAAGCGCTTGTATACTAAAATAAATGTTATTGTTGATGTTGCAATTAGTATTCCATTGTAAGGCTTATCAAATTAACTCTGAATTATTTCCAAATAGGTCGTGGATCTCCGTCAAAACGCTCTGACAACCCCTTTACCCCAGATATTAATAAGTCTGAACTTCTTTCAACTTGAAGTGGGTTTGTCAAATAACGCCTGGATATTCAACTGCAGACTAAATGCTTTCAAACATTTATTTCATTTTCTTTTTGATTCCACGAGGAAAAAATTGAGTATTTCATACAATAAACCTGCCAACAACTCACAGAAACCTCGGCTGTATCTTTCAAGCTTTGATTTAAACTGCAGCGATGTCGTTTTGCTCAAGCGGGCTGTCATCCCAACGGGGCAGACGTCGGTGCTAAACTGTGACCTGGACGACACAAGGGGTATGTAAAATAGGGACTCTGTGCACAGGCTGCTAAAATCCAAATGCGTGCAGAATGAGCAAAGAAATCTGGTTTTAAATGTGGATTTCTAAAGATACCATTTAAAAATAACCGAAGAACAATTCAACGTGCAAATTATTTCATTAGAAAGTAGTATACCAGTTAGGGTATTTGAAAGTCACGTTTCCCCAAAATAGTCTTCATCTCCTTCCTTACATCAAACTAATAAGCGATGCCAAATTACACACAAATAAATTTCAATAAGTAATACATCGCAAATTTGTCAGTTAATTTTGGAATGCAAACAAAGGACCGAATAGTGGGGTGGCACTTCTGGGGCATGCAGAAAACTGAGAAGGATACAACAGTGTTTCCAGGATTCAGTTACAACAAAATGAAATGGAAGTTTATTTGCCAGGGAAAGGATTTGTATTTCTTTTTAAAAAGTACAGATACTGTAGCACACAGTTCACTTCGGAAATCAATTCAGCATTTACAATTATACAGAGCACTTCAAGCACAAGTGACAAAATCTACAGAGCTAAGACTTCGCATGCAGAGGGAAAACTCAGACCAAACTTAGAAGGTGTATTTGTCACGTGCCGTAAGGCAAAATTGTTTAATTCTGATGGACAAACAGCATGTTGAGGTGGTAAAGCTTTCTCCTTGGAACACTTCATCCCCAAATGAAAATAGGTAGGGTCGATCAGAAACACCACCTGCTCTGTCTATAAACAAGGAAAGTTACAGAAACTCTGATCCTGAGATTAAAACCAACGCACTGGATCGCACCAAAGCTCCACTGGGAACGCGAGCGGATCCAAAGGCAAAGGTGTTTCATACAACCTTGAGACATACTGCAAAAGCCAACAACCGGCCATGGCCCACGCTAGCTAAAGTCTGGAGCAATTGCCCGGTAGATGGGAATATCCTTGGTTTTCATACCTTTTTGCTGCAGCCAAAGCAGTAACCACAGAAAAATCACAGTGGTTGAAACACCGACAGTTAATGAGTGCAGTTTTATCTCAGCTGCACACAGTGACCGCGGCCACGCTGGAGAACAGCTGGCTGCAAACACGGGTCTTCTACGAGGGAGATCAGCAGGAGTTTCTAGTGAAATCCCGAACACGCTTAGACCATTTCAGTGACCTCCTCCCTCACCTATGTAGTTTCTCTTGGAAAGTCTGCTATTAACACCCCGTATGTACTGTGTTTTAAATTGGGGGGGGAGAACATCTGATGGTTTAACAGATACTTGGTACTATGTAAAATGACTATAGATGGACAGAAAGAAAATGGATTTTATAATAAATAGTTAAAATTATCAAAGATGGGTCAGAGTGTATTCTTACAGAAATAACTTGACCCTGCAAACAAAGTATCCTAAACTTTTAAGAAAGATTTCATTTGTATTTTCTTTTATTTCAGGTAATGGAGTCTCTTGGTGGACACCTAAAGGCAGAGTGTCAAAAGATAATAGTCTTCCTCATATGACACTGGATAAAATGAGTAATTTAGTGATATACAATGCTGAGACAACTGCTGAAGGGTTATATTTGTGTACTTCTAACACAACTAAGAAGAAATATCTCATCTACAATATACAGGTGAAAGAAAGGGTTTCCACATTTTTGGTTAGAAAAGCCCGGGATGCTAACGCGGTTTTTAGACAAGGAAGAACAGAGCAAGACCTCGCACTGGCTGTTTGCCTCTCCGTGCTCATCACGTTTGTCTGTGCTTTTTGTCTGGGTGCTTTTGCCAGACCCTACCTCGTCAGCCTGTGGAGACTCATGCGCAGGAACAAAAATGCGAGTTCAGAACATACTTACTCTAATCAAGCTTTTTCAGATGAAACCCTGAGCGGAGAGTGCTCTGCAAGCAAACCAACAACTCCGCAGTGTAATTTACTCATTCGTGATAAAAATTCATCAAGAAACACATGCGTTCTTCCTACAGAACCCTCTACTTTGTATGAAAATGTCATTGGCAGCAGTGTACCTGCACCAAATAGTGAAGAAGAGTACCAGAAACAAAGCAATGATGACAGCAACGTGAAGAAAAAGCAAGTGTTTTCAGACAGCAAAACTAGTATCGGCAATTATGAAAATAAAAATATTGATGATAATGGACTACTTTCTGTAGGGGTAGTTTACCAGAACAGCAATGAAGTAATGCCAAGAAAATTAGTGAGTAATGACATTTCATTACAGAAAGATTCAAAATATGCAAATACAGACTCAGAGCAGAGCAGGTTTCCTCCCATACCCGGGAGACTGCATGCCAACTCCTCCTCAAATCACACCGACTCTTCAGATTCGGATTTATCCCTCACAGGAGAGCCTGCCTTTCCATTTCCCACAGGACAAACACAGAGAGTTGCACAAGACTCTAGGAACAGCGAGGTAAGCAACAGCTCTGCTATCCTGCAGTCTGAAATCACCAAGGCTACACCAGACTCTTCTGAAAGAAAAGGTATTGTTTCACATAACGGATCCATGGGCACTACAGAATTTATGCCTGGAAGGCAAAGCTGTGAGGAACAACTTGGTCTAAACGGCAACATAAATGTAAGCAGTGATGTGGGAGGTTTTATTTTACCTGGTAGCCGCAAAAGAGATACAAATATTGAGAATTTAAGTGTCTACCAAACAGCAGAAAATGCTCCTTTTGCAGAGTATGACTGTAAAACGGAACATGCAAATGAAAAAGGTGCTTCAGCAGATCTATTTGACGATAGTTCTTCAGATGAAGGGACTCCTTTCACAATGAGTGACTGTAGTTCTTTAGCAGACTTTGAATTGGAACAACCTGACGTTGATGACAACCTGCCAGTCTGTCAGTCGTCACTAGAGGAAGCTGATAGGAACAGTGGAACTGAGAAGTTCTCCACACTGCCAGAGTCTCCAAACATTGCTGCTGAAGCTCAGCATATTGGGAAAAACGAAGATGAGAATAACACGTATTTTGAAACCACTATTAATTATGGATCAGATACCATCATGCCTGAAACAGCATCACCTTACGCTGATAAACACAGTGACCACGAAAGCATGTCAGATTCAGACACAATTAGTTCTTCAAGTCAAGAAGTTCCCGATAGGTCTGATCATTTTACTAATGCAGACTCAACAGTGCAAAACTCCAATTCTCTCCACAATCGAAGCACAGATTTTGGTAATATTTTCCTTCCGTTAAAACATTCTCCCACATATGCCACCGATACAGACAGCACTCCCGAAGAGGCTGAAGCGCAGCTCTATCAGTTCCCTGATGAACCACAGCGTTCCCTCAGCTTCACTCCCACCGAACAAAAAGAAAAAGCACCAGAGGGAAGCACAGACGAGGAGACAGACAGGAACTCCCCTGAAAAGAATCATGGTGAAGGGAACGTTACATTAAGAAGAAACACGAGTACATCTGAGGACAATGATTTTATTTTTGCTCCCATTGATACTGATTTGAATGAAATTGTTAAAAAAACATCGCTACTGCATTCCAGCAGTGAATCATCTCTTCAATCTCTGCCTGAACACACAGCTGAAAGACATTTTACAGTTAGTACAGAGCAAGAAGACTTGCTACCACAGGGGAAGCGGGTGAACACAACTAAGGCTTGTGCAGATATACTGCAAACAGGTTTTAATGAGGAAAACTGCGATGGATACACAGAATTACAGGACGCCGGCAACTGTAGTCTGCCCGAAGAAACGCAGTCGTACAATCTTATGGCAGATCTGCTGCATCTTCACTCTTCTGGGAAATCACAATCAGTCTTCAACACAGAAGATCACTTCCAACTGGATCAGAGTGACGAGGGTGCATACTCCTTCTCAGTCCCACAAGGCTTCTTCAGTGAAAGCACACCATACAGTTCACATTCATTCCCACAACAGACTACAGGAAATACAATCTCCGACAGCACCGATTCCAGCAAGACGGAGGATGACACTACTTTGACAGGACTGGAGAACAATTCTACAGCAGCTGTCAACCTCCAAAATTCAAGTGAAAAACTCAGTCAAAAAAGTCAGACCAATTTAGGACAGGGCCAGTTTTTTGTTAAGAAGAAAAGAGCGTTTGATGGATTTGCTAATATTTTGCAAAGTAGGAAAACAAACTTCAACAGTTGAGACACAACAGTGTAATACTAAGCTCCCACAGTGTTTATGTCATATCCTGGATGCAAAAATGATTGTGTCTTAAAGAGAAGCTTTTAATAACTGTTAAATACCACGCGTTATTTGGTTCCGCCCCTGCCCTCAGTACAACTATCTATCTGCCTTTAACTTCAGAAATCCAAGTTACGGAACTAGACTTAACAATGAGGTGTATAAAGCCAGGATCCATACAATTTAAAAACACCGTAATTCCAAAGGGTAATTCAGGACAGAAGCCACGGACTTTTGTTTAGAAGGGTACTTGTAAAAAAGAAAAAAAGAAAAAAAAAAAAAAAAACAAACCACAAAACAACAAACAAACAAGAAAAGATTTTATGAAAAACAACTGTAGGATAACTCAAACAAGTAAACTACTCAGTAGTTATAACTGATAAAAAAATTTTGCTGAGTTATAACAATAACACATATTTCTCATTATTGTTGGTACTAAGATATTGGTTTCCTTTAGGATTTGCCTCTGATATGCATTGTTTTGTTTGTCTAAAATAAATGTTACACTGAAATTATCATTACATTATTACTATTATTGTGTTTTCCTGTGGGACTAACCCTATGAAGTGAAATAGTACATGTTATTGCCTTCTGCTCTCTGAATCAAATTTGCAGATTAAGTGTCTCTGAATTCCCGCAGTTTTGCGAAGATAGGTAAAGTCCAAGCAGTATATGATTACTTTTAAGAAATTACTTTTTAACTTGGCGAGACAGAGAGAGTAATGAAACCCTTCTTTCTCAAAGTGACAGAATAGAATTCAAACCTCGCAGAAGGTCACTTATGGAGATGTAGCTACCAATGGGACATCACCTGTAGTTTGCAGATGCGATGACATGGGCAGGGTAATTTAAAAAAAGACAGCTTACTATTACTAAGCTATGATTCCCTATAAAAAAAAAACGATCCTATACCCACTTCAAAATTTTACTGAGGCAAATCAAGAGCAGCTCAAAACTGCTGTATTACAATATGAATAGCTTGATATGCAGTAACGTTTTCTAAGCCAAAAGATAACAAATGTAAGATACAATTTGCTCTGTATATGGACTGAGGCCTTTTTAACATAAACAGTATCATTGATGCAGCCCTTGAAGGGGAATGTCATCACAAAGGGGAACAGCCCCACGTTCCCAGAAAATGCAGGAGGTTGACCAGCAGCTTTTGGAAAACTGTTATGAAGACACAATTAATTCACTAAAAACTCCGAACAGAAGGAACACATTTCAGTTCCATCAGGTGAGGAACAAGTCCAATGGCACAGCACATCTTTGAGAGTATCTTTCAAGAGGAAGCTAGGAAAGAACAAAGAGATGCTGAGAGAAGCTAATAATTGTTACCTTCACGTAGTTGGAATTAAAAAAAAAGTATTACAAAACTTAAGAGGCACGTAAAAGCAACTGAAGGAGACCGGTGCTAATATTGTTTGATCTTTTGAAAATTATTGTCTTTAGTGCCTTGAGTTCTTTTTAAATAATTGTTTTAAATAATTGTTTTACACATCTAGCATCACAATTATCGGTTAAATATTTACTGAGCCAAGTCACCTCTGCTTAGATCTCCTACTGGTTTGTTTTGGGGTTTCTTCTGGCTGATTTTCTCAAAATCTCTAACGTAACTCAGAATAGTTATGTGTCAGGTAGGCATTGCATGGATTTCACAGAATTCACAGAATGGTTAGGGTTGGAAGGGACCTTTGGAGATCATCTAGTCCAACCCCCCTGCCAGAGCAGGGTCACCTACAGCACGTTGCACAGAACAGCGTCCAGGCGGGTTTTGAATGTCTCCAGAGTGGGAGACTCCACCACCTCTCTGGGCAGCCTGTGCCAGTGCTCCACTACCCTCAAAGTAAAGAAGTTCCTTCTCATGTTAAGATGGAACTTCCTATGTTCAAGTTTATGCCCATTACCCCTCGTCCTATCACTGGGCACCACTGAAAAAAGACTGCTCCCATCCCCTTGGCATCCTCCCATTAAGCATTTGTATGTATTAATAAGATCCCCCCTCAATCTTCTTTTCTCTAGACTAAAGAGACCCAAGTCCCTCAGCCTTTCCTCATAAGAAAGGTGCTCCAGTCCCCTAATCATCTTTGTAGCCCTTTGCTGGACCCTCTCCAGCAGTTCCCTGTCTTTCTTGAACTGGGGAGCCCAGAACTGGACACAGTACTCCAGATGCGGTCTCACCAGGGCAGAGTAGAGGGGGAGGATGACCTCCCTCGACCTGCTGGCCACACTCTTCTTGATGCACCCCAGGATGCCATTCGCCTTCTTGGCCGCCAGGGCACATTGCTGGCTCATGGTCATCCTGTTGTCCACCAGGACTCCCAGGACCCTCCACACCGAGCTGCTCTCCAGGAGGTCAGCCCCCAACCTGTACTGGTGCATGGGGTTATTCCTCCCCAGGTGCAGTACCCTACACTTACCCTTGTTGAACTTCATAAGGTTTCTTTCTGCCCAACTCTCCAGCCTGGCGAGGTCACGCTGTAAGGCAGCACAGCCTTCTGGCGTGTCAGCCACTCCTCCCCGTTTTGTGTCATCAGCAAACTTGCTGATGGTACACTCTATCCCTTCATCCAGATCATCAATGAATATGTTGAACAAGACTGGGCCCAGTACTGACCCCTGAGGGACACCACTTGTTACTAACCTCCAACTAGACTCTGCGCCACTAACCACAACCCTCTGAGCTCTATCTGTAAGCCAGATTTGATTTAGGTCACCATAGTACTTGCAAATAACTGCACTCAGGAACACTCGTAATTCCATTACAAGGAATGAATCTGCTGTCATTCACACAGATCATCTTGCTTGCCAGTTTGTTCTTGGAAGATTTCTTTTTGCTCCAGTGCTCAGTGGTATCTAAACTGATGACTAAGAAGTTTTTTAAAAGCAGGTACTGGCTTCATTCCTTTGGTAGGAGTCCACTCAGGGACCAAAGATGAAATTATCTTCTGAAGAAATCAATAACTTGTCATCAAATTATTCATGAGTTTAAGGTTCTGATTGTGTTTTCTGTTTTTCAAACACAGGAAAAAGTTTTACACGTTTAACTGTCCAGAATTGTTCATACAACCTGAGTAGACAAGAACTAAATGACAGAACACTCACATCTGCAAAAAATCACAGCATTCTGAAATGTTAAAAATATAGTAACTCTATTAAAATAAAGTAAGTTTCCCAATACAATTCATTCCTTGATTCTATACATGTCTGCAAATGTTACACCCTGTTCCACTGCAATTCTTCTCTCCTAATCCCCATGTAGCCTCAATACTCATGTAATGCCTTGGCTTCTATTGAATTTAAGGCTGCTGTTCTCAGAGAACAGCCTGTGACATAAAAAACAACTGCATTTTTAGAGCTTGTCTAAAAGTAAGGAACTGGGTAATTTGAGCACAATTCCTCACAGGAACAGCTACATGGCCACTAGGAGCCGAAAACAGAACAGTATTTCCTCACCACCAGCACTTTTCTTAGTGCCCATAACCAGCTTTCAGTAAAGCTCATTATACACAGGAGTTACTTGTGGCCAAAGGAACTTTAAAAATGCAATACATTAAAAGGTGCAGACTTGTTCTTTATGGAATGTATGAGGCTTCAAACTCTGTGCTGACAGACCTCACAGGTCTGTCACCTTTTGGCTGTACCAGCTGCTAACAAGTTAAGAAATCTAACTACATAAGAAAGCCAATTTCCTGGATCACGGGGGAAAAAAAATAATATTTGAGTGGCTCTATTGATGTCTCATACACAGCAATGTTTTGTCATTTGCTTCTGCTACAGCTCAGCAGGCTTTCAAAACATATATTGGGAAATTATTTTCTCTTTTTTTTTTTTTCTGCCCGTGGGAATGCTGCAGTGGCGACGCAGACAGTACACTACTTGCGAGAAGCTCCAAGTTCTCTAAGCCTCCCTTTATGCCATATAGTTACAGAAAAAGGTTATCTGCTGTTCTCATCAGAGAAAATAAATTTGCTCCTTCATCAAGGGGTTTTTAAACATGTGACAACGTATTTCATTCTACTGTCAGAATATTGTTGATGTTCTGTCTCAAACTTGCCTTCAGATTTCTGCCTAATCTTGCACCTTTCCTTTACTACTGATCACTCCAGACACTCTGATTAATCACTTGTTCATTCAAACCCAAACACTCAGCTGCCTCTCCTTCATATTAGTTCCTCACTTCATTAGCAATTGCTCCTAAAGTCAATACAAAACCTTTTATATTTTCTGTGGCTTCCAAGCAGTACTCTTTATACTGTGCTCCTCTCCATCCATCCTCTTTCTCCATGCCCTTCTGCACACAATAGCTACACAGCCCCCCACTCACTGACGCCCTCCACGATTTTCCCCACTCACTTTTCTTTACATTTCAGCTGATACCAATCCACTAGATCTTGTTTGCACTGAAAACTTCACTAGGGTAGCTGGTTTGGTCACTGAGAATTTTCTAGAATACCTTTACTAGTACAAAACCATTTGCACTTATAGGGACTAAAGTGTACATTACACAGACACCTCCTTTTTTTCACCCCCTGCATGGAAGTCACAGATGCAGAGAGGCGTAACTGCAACTGCTCTAGGGATGTTGAAACTTCGTTAGCATCGTCAGTAACTTCAGGTTGCAAAACGCATGTTCAGATAAGACTTAGGTTATTACCACAGTTGATAGTGGGTAAAGAGACCAAGTCACAGAATGGGCTTGATAAAAAAATGTGGCCGAGCGTATGCTCTACAAATTCGTAAACGAAGCACGAGGCGGCAGCCAAGAGGATGTCAGTAACAGCCCGGGCACAGCCTTCTCACAGGGCAACGGCGCGCTGAGCTCCGGGGCTGACAGGACATAGTATCCCCCACGCAGTGAATCAGTACAGGAAAAATACTGAAGTCTTAAGAGTAGATCGAGAACTTCAGATACAGTAATCGGAACAAAACAAAGCTCTCATTTTCAAACACATATTTATGATACTCAGATGATTATCAAGTTATTTGCTGTAGGTAATTTGCATTTTGATCTTCCCAGAGTACGCTAATAACTGGGCTGGAAAATATCCCCTGAATATAGATTTAAAAAAAAAAAAAAACAACACATTTAACCTACATATAATTAACATCAGAAACTATTTGATAGTAATATTAAAGTTTTCATGGTAGAGAAGACTGCGACACCCCTCCCCCTCTGATAAATACAAGCAGCAACCTACACTCTGAGAACTGGTGAAGGCAATCCCAGCCTTCATCACCGACATGAACTTCATGAAGAACTGCTTCTCTAGAATGGGCTCTACCTTACAATATTTTAACTGTAACATAAATACATTCAACTTTAAATAATATTTTAAGTCAAGAGCCTTAAGACTGGTAGCTCAACTAGTGCAAAATATTTTAAGATTTCTTGTGGAATCTCTTACATGTGTTCATGTGTAGTAAGATTAACTAATGGCTCCTTTAAAAACCTAATTTTGTAAATGTATTATGGACATTTAGGCTATAATTTTCAGGGAAAAGCAGCGGCTCTTCTACTGCTCTGCTTACATACTATCACTTCTGTTTTAAAAAGATCAACGTGACAAGACAGTTCATTACAAGTCAAATAATTGAAAAACTCTTCTAAAAAGTACGAAAACCACAAGTGTTTAAGGTTATGAACAGACCCTCAGATCAAAATATCACCATATTTGAATACTGCTAGACTGGTCTTCTCTTCCAGCATTACATTTGAGTAACTTAGAGAATTTTCTTCAGCACATGCTTTTAGAAATCACAGAATCACAGAAGGGTTGCAGTTGGAAGGCACCTCTGGAGGTCATCTAATCCAAACCCACTGCTCAAGCAGGGGCACCTACAGCCAGTTGCCCAGGACAATGTCCATACAGCTTTTGAGTATCTCCAAGAATGGAGACCCTACTGCCTTTCTGGGCAACCTGTGCCAGTGCTCAGTCCCTCTCACAGTCAAAAAGTGTTTCCTGATGTTCAGATGGAGCCTCCCGTGTTTCAGTTTGTGCCCAGTGATTCTGGTCCTGTCACTGGGCACTGCTCAAAAGAGTTTGGTTCCATCTTCTTTACACCCTCCCTTCAGGTATTTATATACATTAGTAAGATCCCCTCCAGCACCTCCTCCAGGCTAAACAGTCACAGCTCTCGGCCCTTCCTCATAGGAGAGATGCTCCTGTCCCTTCATCATCTTTGTGGCCCTTTGCCGGACTCTCTCCAGTATGTCGAGGTGCCTCTGGTACTGGGGAGCCCAGAAGAGGGGACAGTACTCCAGGTGTGACCTCACCAGTGCTGAGCAGAGGGGAAGGATCATCTCCCTCAACCTGCTGGCAATACTTTGTCTAACGCAGTCCAGGATACCGTGTGCCTTTTTTGTGGCAAGGGCACGTTGCTGGCTCATCTTCAACTTGGTGTCCACCAGGAAACCTAGTCTCTTCTCTGCCAAGCTGCTTTCCGGCTGGGTGGTCCCCAGCATATACTGGTGCATGGGGTTGTTCCTTCCCAGGTGCAGGACTTTGCACTTCTTGTTGAAGTTCGTGAGGTTCCTGTCAGCCCATTTCTCCAGCCTGTTGAGGTCCCTCTGGATGGCAGCATCACCCTCTGGTGTATCAGCCACTTCTCCCACTTTGGTGTCATCAGACGACTTGCTGAGGGTACGCTCTGCCCCATCATTCAGGTCGTCAATGAAGATGTTGAACAGGACTGGACCCAGCATTGACCCCTGGGGTACAGTGCTAGCTACTGGCCTCCAACTAGACCTTGTGCCACTGACCACCACCCTCCGGGCCCTACCGTTCAGCAAGTTTTCAGTCTACCTCTCACTGCTCACCCAGCCCATACATGGTTTTCTATGAGGACCTCACAGGCCCAAAGCCTGTGTTGAGATGAGCGAGTAATAATCATGTTTCTTGTAAAATTTTGTCTTAAGATACATTTCTGCTCAAATTGACTCTTTTTGTTGAAAACTTGTATTACAATACTGTTTTACACCCACACACTCCACTTGAAACATACCTTCTCCCCACAAAGTTTTGAATACTGATTGCCTTAATATTAGAAATAAGGATGACAAGATTATACATACAAGTTCTCTGCTACTAAATGATAAATGCTGCCAGCTGATGTGATACATGTTCAGATATAAGAATTTCTGAAGTATGAATCACAGAAAAATCTGAAGTCAGTTGCTGAAACCAACACAAATACTGTTTATTTGTGGGATGCCATTTTACATCAACACCAGCAAAAGACCTAAAAATCAACCAGATGAACTCATGTTAGGTGGTATAACAGTATTTTCATCAGGTCATGAGTAACAGGAGTTTAGCACACCTTATTTATGCAATATCCGAAGAACTCAGACATAAAGCATTCACAGTTAAAGGTTAACTGCTGTTCCTGCAACAGCAGTGTCAGTAGGTACTATTTTGTGACAACACATGTACGCGCGCACACACACACACGGGAAAAAAAATTAAAAAAAAAAAACAAACAAACCAAAAAGTATCAAGCCAAGTTTTGGTCTCAATTACAGGCAACAAACTATTTAGTTGGTGGATGGATTCTATACACTTTTACAGCAATATGAAAGGACAAAATATAAGGCCTAGAAAGAGGTATTTTAGCAGTTATAATTAGAACCAGAGCACAAGCTAACCTTTAAAGCTGTCTATATGAATTCCAAGAGTATCAAACGATTTGTTAGACTTGTGACCAAGGGTCAACAGAAATCTGGGAAAACCTTGAAACAACCGAAGTCCATTTCTCGCCCTCCAAAAAAAAGTAACTTAGGAACATTAACCAAGTAGCAATGAGCTGTAACTGATTTTGACTGTGTGAGCATATTCGTGATGAAATAAAAGCATGTATTTGTGGTAAAATGGGAGAGGCCTCCAGTCCTTTAGAAATGTTAGAAAAGGCTACACAAAGGTAACCCAAATACTTGTAGCTTAAAGACAACCTTAAACGGCTACACAAAGGTAACCCAAATACTTGTTGTAGCTTAAAGACAACCTTAAACAGGTTTTAACTGAAAACTCAAGTACAAAGGTTTCCAATAAATTCCATCCTAGTCAGCTTGCTTTCGTTGAAAAGGATAAAAAGTGGAAAAAACAACGGTAACACAAAATTATATTAATATTTTAAATACTGAATATTATTTTGCTGTAGAATGAAATTTAATTTGTGGAATGTTTTGGTTACTAATATTCATACCTTTAAGATCATCAAGTCCAAAGAGCTCCAAATGTTTGTTGTCACCTATCAACTTAGAGCGTCCACCGCTATAGTCTTTAGATGCCGTTTTCCTTTCATTACTAACTGGCTTTTCATTTTTAATCTCCCAAATACCAACCATGGATTGCACATAGATCATCAAATTTCTGCTATAAGGACAGTAATAGTACACCAGAAAGATCAGCATAAGACTGATGACACTTCTGCCAGAATGACCTCTCAGTGTCTTGTCCCAGAAGTCAGCATATTCTGTATATTACTTTTCAAAAGAAAAAACAAAATGAAACAATACCCTACATCAACTATATGATGGCAAACAAACAAAAAACCAAACACCAAAAATGTACTAAATACAAGGTAAACTGAGTAGCTTAGTTAAGTTTCCACAATTATTTAAAAATGAAGAGGGAATTTCTCCAAAATACAAAAGCTGGCAGCGTTAGGATCCTCTGCTTATCAGCATACATAGCAAAAAGCAGAAGGATGGATAGCACAGGGAAGCTTATCAAACCATACAGGTCCATTTGTTCTCTATGAATGTCAGTAAAGCCATCCACCAGCTGTAATTGAATTTGTGGTTTATTTTATGAAGATGCATGTTTATAAACCAGATGAAAACTACAGATTCATCCTGCCTGCAAGTGGAAAAATAAATTTGCACCATCTATGTGATTCATTTCCAAACACGCTATTCTTTTCCATCACTTCCGATTACTCTTACCCAAAGAAAAAATGAAGTTTGTTTACTTATACAGCATGACTACTTTCTGCGGTTTCCTTTCCTCTGTGTTCTTTGCTTTTAATGAAATTTTGTATTCTGCTAAACATTAGCAAAACGTGGAAAAAGAGCACCTGGTTGAGCTGAACAGATTTCTGTTGACCCTGTTATATGAAAATTATACCTATAACAGCAATAGATTAAAAGTGTCTTTGGCTCTTGCTTCCATTATTGGAAGCCAAATTATTTGTGACATACAAAACCTTTTATGCAAACCTTGTATTTGTTGCAGGACTCACGCCAATTTGTGCTGAACAGTTTTCTAGAGTCAGTAACTAGCTTAATGTTTAAGAACAATTACAGTATTTCACTTAAAATCTTAGCAACCACGATTTAGCCTTATGTTAAAAGTTATATTGCTTCTAAGTTCATTCTCTTAAGAACTAAACCAGCAGCTCCACTGATATTTCCTTACGGTTATACTAAGGTAATATACACATTTACATCAGAAGTCTCAATAAAACATGTGTGTTTTAGTAAGAGGCTTATTGTAAACATTAAATACCACACTCCACTGAATTAATTTCTTGTGCAAACTGGCATCAAACATGGAATTAAGGTTATGCGCATTAGTACATGAGAAAGCAATGACTATGTATGTTTTACCACTATTAACTTTGAGGAGCGCTATTTAGTGTCATGGAAATCCGAAGATGACTATTTCACAGGGAAAGGTAGTACTTCCTTCTTAGCATCATGAAATTCTAGGTTTTGTATATGCATACATACTGTATTTTTATGTAGATACAAATATACACAAACACGCGCAGTTTTTGTCTTTGGCAGCCGAGTTCAACAAACAAAACCCAACAGCAACCACAAACAGATTTGAACACAACTGACCACCTGTAGCACCACAATTACAACCTCTGGGTCCAGGGCAACAAACTAACCTGCTTTTGCTAAACTGGGCTTAATCCTGAAAGCAGTCAAGTTAATGACAGTTGTTCCTGACTTCAGTGATGGCAGAACAGGACCTTCAATACAGCTGAAAATTTCACATTCAACCTAAAATGCTTTCCCCCTGCTTCTCCTGGATTGCATTCTAGCGAAATATCAAAACTGCCAATAGCTTGCAAGATATTTCTACACAAAAGTAATGTTATTCTTCACTCCAAATCATCCACTGGCCCTTTTTTGTTAAATGCTCCGTGCATCAATATGGAACATTTTAGTAAATCCTTAGAGATCAAAGTTTAATAGCACCGGATACTTCAACGACCTAATAATAAAAATCAACACTAACGTTACTTAATAAAGAAGGGTAAAGCAAAGACAATGTGACAAAATTACAGAACTTAAACATCATTCCATTCACTCATTTTCCCCAAAATAATCACTAGAGCTGGCCTATAAAGAAATGACTGAAATAGGCAGTGGTCCCTACTAAAAAGTACTGTCGTTTAACGCTGGTGTTTAACATGCCCATTGCCTGCAATGGACATTCTGCTAGGAAATTCCAATCCCCAGCACGAAAGAAAAAGCAATGTTTTGACTATGCAAGATCATGTTTTTAATTACTTAGAAACACAAAGTTAGAGACCCTGGGAAAGACTAGTGTTACCCAAAAAACACCCCAACCAAATCTATATTATCTATGTGCTAGGGGTGAGCAGACATTATTCCCCAAACCACTAATTTTAGCTAGAGCTTTCAATTTCACTAGATTGCAACATAGACAAAACACTCTTGGGTACACTGAAAATTAAAAGGAGTATGCCAAAGGCAATTTACGGAAGTCTAAAACCCATTTTTAAAAGGTACTTTAATTTGTTCATTTGTACCTGTAATGACTACCGCAGTTGTAACATTAAAAAGTCAGTACTTTTTTCTTCAAATGGAAATAATCTGTGGCATGTACAACTATTACAGTGTTTTAATATTTATATGTGTATATATATTTTTTTAAGACACCAATGTTTCATTCCTATTAAGCAATAGGTCAGGTTTGGCGAATTCCGGTGAAGAAAGTCACAGCATGTCTTCTCCCCTCACAAACTGGCATCTCAAATAGTAACATTAAAATTGACAATAGTTCTTCACATAACTATGTCCAAGCAGTCTGTTCATTTCAGTTTCTGAAATGCTACATTTGAGACCAAAAGAAAAACAAAAGAACTGAAGTTTCAACAAACATTGAAGTGATGACTAGAAATATGCCACAAAATTATTTTTACAATACATTTCTGCAGAAATAATCCCTAGGTGAAGCTTTTTTTTTTTTTTTTTACACATATACAAAATTTAGACAGCAATATACACATAATCACAGTGAAGACGCTGGCAAGTTCACCAATTCGTAGTGTAAATACAAAATGCAAAGCAGCCTTCAAAGAGAACAATGCTACACAGCAAGCATAGCTAGCTTGTTAAATAGCAAACATCAAAAGTTTCCCGCAAAAGGGATGCAGTGCAAGAAAAGCAGCATGCACTTTGATACAAATAGCAGTTTATGGCTAATGGTTGACATAACTGTGGTAACAGTGACTCTTGAGTGGCTGTGCATAGTTAAACTCCTATGTCATCTGCTTTCCTTTATACCATTCCACAAACTCATCCAACAACACTGGCCCTGTAGAGAGATCAAATAACTGTATTTTACTAAATTCTGTAAACGGACACTGAATGATTAAGCTCAGAGAAATAAATTATTTTAGAATGCCAACATATGGTAGTACTTACAGGCTCCATCTTCATCATAGTTACTGAGGTCAAGGTTAATTGTTCTGCTGAATTCAAGAACGTTACACCATTGGTCCTTATTGATAACTTTGTATTTTGATTGCTGCTTAAGGCAAGAAACAGAAGTTACTCAAATATATTTTCAACTCCCTCAAATTCAGCTTTTCTTACAGAAAATTTAAACCTTGTGATGAATTATTATTTTAATCTGTATGCCATCTAAAACTAAACAGGACTAAAGAAACCACTAAGCAGCCAAACTAGTGATGAAAAATACATGTTTCTGATTAAGACATCTTTTAGTTGACAAACACACAGCAATAAAACGAAAATCAAAGACATTCTATACTTTATCCTTCATCAAATAAACCCTAACAGCATAGGTGTTTGGGGAAAAGGAATAAAGGAAAGATAACTATTTGTAAGTGCTGCTTTGGGGGTTAGTATATTCTAAATCAGAACAAAAAATTCTTAGCTGTTCATTCTACCTCTAGTTAAAAATATAAGAGACGACAGATTAAAAAACCAAAAGTAGTTCTGTTTCAAACTTCATACCTCTAGAAACTGGTGAAATACTGGAAAAAGGGACCATGTTTTTCCTAAAAGAAGGCCCAACATACACTTGGCAGTATTGATATCTAGGCTGCGCTGGTCCTTTTCCTGCATAAAAAGCAAAAGGTCAAAAAGGAAAACAGAGCATTTCAGGATTTTTCACTTCCCCCGCTGCCTGTGCTACAGCTCACCCATACATAAAATAAATTAAATAATAAATATCAGTATCTAACAGTGGTTTTTAATAAAACACAACTTCTTAGTAAAACTTCCTTCCTCATAGCTAATGGCTTGCTATACAGAAATGCTGCTTTCTATATACACTTTCCCAAAAACCTGTCACCACTATCGCAGATGATGCATACACTCCTGTTTGTGACTTCAGACCTTTCTGGAAAGCAATGCCCATTAGACCCATACCCATGTTTCCACATACGCCTCTGCATAGCCATATGGCTCTTAAAATAGTATCACTGCACATATTTCCTGCAGTATTATTACAACTACATGAACTGTCGTCAATAGATAGTTAAGGAGCTATCAAGTAACGCTGACTATGCAAGAGTGAGCCAAGGAGGTTCTTTGTTCTGTTATTCTACTGATTACATCCAATTCAAATTTAATTATCAAATGAGCAGGGATCAAAATACACTAGCACACAGAGACCCCTCTCAGAACTGTTCCAGTTTTAGTTCAATGTAGCAGTAGTATATTAATGCTTAAGGGGTGATTTTTTTTGGTTTCTGCTAAGAAAAAGAAGTATCATCTGTACCCAGCAGATTCATTACATCTAAGCAGTGGGAAAGTTAATATATTTGATAACACAATTTCTGCATATCTCAAAAGAACATGTGTACATGCAAGATTCCATTTTGTTATTTTAAGTAGTTTATCCATTTAAATTTTCTGTCTTGAAATGAAAAAAAAAATTGGTGAGAGATGGGGTGTAAACCCCCACCCTTTTATGCCTTGGTTATAGGATTAAGCTACAAATTCAGAAATTAATGAAATGACAAAAAATAAAGTTCTGTATTAGCTACTGTAGACCCTGATCTCTCTATACGTACTTATGACTGCAGACTGCAAAGTCTAAATTAAGAAAAAAACAGGGATATAGGGATATACGGAATACAGGGAGTGCCTAAGAGAACAGTGCAAGACAGCAACCAAAGACAAAGGGAATTAAGCCCTATGCCTCACCTGTACAAGTGCAGTTGTATGTATTAGAGAATACATATTTTTATTAAAAAAACAAGCTCAAAACATAACTGAATTCTCTTATATCATGTAGGAAGGATGTGGTAGAGCGAGATCCCAGTTCTCAGACAATAACTGAATGCCTTAGCCACAAGGTTATCCTCTCTTCTTGAAACCCACTTCATACAAAATATACCTCAATTCTAAAATTGTGTAGACAAAATTTCATGCAGATTTGTTTTGGAAGGTAAGTGGGAAGGCCAGCAACTCTGAAAACATCAGAAGCTGTTTTACATTCTGGTCACTAAATCCAAGAGGGATTTCACTCAATCTGATCTAGAGGAAAGAAGTAAATTCCAGCATGAACAAAGCTTTTCAGTAAGTAATAAAGCTGAAAAAAATCCCCAAACCTGCAAAGGCATTTTTGTATTAATATGGTACGATTCTTTCACTTATTTCCATCATCAAATAGTTCTATAAACTAATCCTCTTTCCAAAGCCCATTGACACCTCTGTCACAAACACCTTTAAGAATACATTTTATTTTCCATATTGCTTATAGTCTGAATTCTTCCCACACACTCAAGTGTTAATTGAATCAGGCTCTGTTGGCTCTACTTTGGCGATGCTGTTTTTACATTCCTTACATTGTTAAGTTTCTACATTCTCCCTCTCCAACTACTGTTCAGAACAAATTGTTCAGATAAGCCCTTTATACCCACCTCCAACTGCCTAATGGCACATCTGCCATGACAGATGCTCCAATTTCATTCTTAATATACATTCCAGATACTTACATTCTCTTTCTTGGATACAGTGGAAAGAATATATTGACAAACTCTGATAAACTTCGTGATTTGTTTTACATGGATGACAGACAGTCTTTCTGAGATTTGGGTGGGTTTTTTTTTTTCCCCCTCAAAACTTCAGATCTATTTAAGCCATGAAATACATGCATCTGTATGTTCTCAAACTTGGCAATGACAATGGCAAACAGCGAGCGAGGAATGTATTTGTGCTTAATACCAACATATGGTGTTTTAAATTATTTCCTCAAATCCATGCTGACTTAAATCGTGCCTGCTGCATAAAACCTCAATGATACTTATTTTAATTGACAAACTAACTCTAAATACCAAATCACAACAGACGCTTTCAAAAATTCTCTCTTAAAACTTCCTAAGTTTAGACAAGTGGTTTCTGCCATGCACCACTTCCCCGAAATGATTACCCGTAGGATGGAAATTACACAATCTTTTGAATCAAACCCCAAAACTGCTCCCATCAGCTTTTTTCTATCAATGACTTCAACTGTTCTGATAAAAATTACATACAGATTCATCTGCCACATCTAGATAAATATATCAGCCTTTGCCAGCATTCATTTCTATTCTTACTGGATGCCATTCTCCTATAGACTTCTCTGGCTCCACAGTATTAAAAGTTCAATAATTCTGTTAATCTAATATTGTTTTTACAGTTCCCTCGTTGATGTGCCTTTGACTTGCAGTTCTACAATCTGGGGATTTTTTTTTGTCACAAATCATGTCACAGCATCTGTATCTCAATGTTTAAGTTCTTTTTCAAGACCACTGTTTGTCACATCAATTTGGTACCTCTTGAAAAAACTCCACCCACTATCCTCTTTTTAAGTTTCTCCACTTACTTTTTGACAGGCTGGTGCAGATTTGCTACTAGTAAACCATTTTTTAACCTATTCCAAATATTTCATCAGTATCTTGAACTTCTTTGGCAACATTACTTATTTCCAGCCTTTGGATTTCACATTGAGCAAAACTGGCAGAATAAATCTTCACAACGCAAAGGAGGAACTAAGATACATGGCTTTTTTTTTCCCCTGTCATACTAATACCGTGCATTCTGTCATATTCAGCTGTAGATTTCCTTAGTTAAAAGTGAACTACCATGAATTTCTCTGCACACTGACAGGCAAAAGGCACTGATGTAGCACAAATCTAAGTTACTTATAACAGACTTCACTGTCAAAATTGCTATCCATTCAATTCCTTCTTATTACTTGTCCCATGTTACTTTTTTTTTCTGCAAATTTTCTTGGTGCTTTGGGTTCTCCTGCACTGAAATCTGAGCTTCAGTTTTGCCTATGATCATTTTTATGTTAAATCTTCTGTACATTCCATCACGTTAGCAAGATGGATGTCCAAATTCCATGTCAAATGTTAATTCAGAAAAGTCAAGTTCTTTTATTGCTCCCTTTATAAGCAATAGGAATAGGAATAGTCCTATGCATATTAGGGGCTCCAATGCCAGGTACAATTTTACCCATACATATTATATAGTAGGAGGACTGATATCAGAATATTGTTTAATAAATACTGAGAACATCATTAATAACCTTCCAACAGACATCTGAACCAGTATCTATATTATATCATATCCAGCTTTTATCATGTTATTTATTTTTACCATCTGCGAAATGCCTGAATTGCCTTCCTGTTTTAAATATGTTCATGCTCACAAAATCCAAACAACAAGAAGAAAAAACAGGGTAATTATAAAGCCAGTGGAAGTAAGTGGCAAAGCTCCAATACGCAACAGAATAAGGCCTAAATGACTTCCCTGAAATCACAAAATAGCTTGAAGCAAAGAGGCAACAAAATGTGTCAAAACACTAAACCACTGAACATCAAGCATCCTATATACTTTTCTTTTCCAGTTCTGGCATTTTGTATATACTTTTTTAGAACACAAACAGTTCCACTTGTTAGAAGCAATCTTGAATGGTATCTTAAGAGAAACACACTTAGAAGTATACAGTCTTTCAGTTATTACTTATGAAAGTAAGGTTTTAATTTCAGATGCTAGTTTTCCACAGTACTTACCCGTGCAAAGTCAAACGCGTATCTATAAATAAGTTTAAAATTGGTAGGCTCATTTAATAAAGATCTCAAGTAATCCAGAGAATTTCTCAATTTTTCTGTAGTATCACATCTACAAGAAAAGCAGAAAGTGAATTTAGAGTCTGCATTCTTATACAGATGTAAGATGTTTTAGAAAAGACTCTCTAATGTATCCCCATCAATCTGTTCAAAATACATCACTCCGTACAAAGGCACGTTTATGAGTTCGTCTGCATAAAACGTCTTCATTAAATCCACTGTGTGAAACGGATTTAGATACAACAGCGAAGTCTTACACTGGTACTCTGATAAAAATTTGTTTGGCTTTGTAGAAAATGCACTCTCCAACAGATTAAACTAAGAGCTTGTCTACACATGGCAAACAACCAGCAAACCACAGCAGTGAAACAATACTTCTATAGTTTTGCTGAAACTATAGAACTTTCTAGCAGTTTTGGTGATTCTGTTCTGGAACATAAGTCAAAACACAGTTCTTTCTCCAACTTTCTATGAAACATGTGATTGTTCAACTACATTTATGTTAATTATGCTAAGAATATAAGCTTTTAACTGGAGAAAGCAACTCTTAGAAAGAATATGACAATGCAGAGTCACAGAAAGGGTTTGTATTATTTAGCATTTTAAACTACAACATACCAATATCTAATAAATTGAAGTGCTTGGGGACAGAAACAATGTCAAACCTCATGACATTTCTTGAGACTGTAGTTAAACATGTAGCTGTCAGGTTTCATGTCGTCTCTAAGTGGCCATAAATAGGACCAAAAATGTATGGCTTCTAATCCACAACAGAGGTCTCCGCTTTAGGTAAAAGGAGTCAAAACATCAACCCGTGTTTTTCTAAAAAACTGGGTTTACTATAACAAAGTTAAGAAGCTTTTCAAAGCACTTACTGTAGTGATGTCATTCCTTTTAACCATTCTTGTAACGTAAAGTAGCCCATGTTTTGTGCATCCAACTTCCATGCTAGTACAAGCATAACTACCTGTTTTAAAGAGGAATAATAAAAAAAAAAATTAAGACTGAAAAGAATTAACAAAAAGATCCACACAGTTTTCAAATAACTACTGTTTAGTAGGCTACAAATGCTTTACTCATATAAATGGGATGTTCAGATCTTTGCTACACTATTTCAGAAGTTAAAAGGCCTGAATTTAACAAACCTGTACATAATCCTAATAAAGAGAAGATAACAGTGCAAAGATACAGAGTGAACATCCACCCCAGTTGCCAGTAGCCACCTTACTTCACGTGAGCGTGCACAGGCATCTAGTGAGCAGTGCAATGAGGAAGATAAGTTGGTGCAAAAGCTACAGAAAAGGTTTCCCAAAACAACTACAAAATTTAAGTACCAATATGACAGCAAGTTACATTTGGTATTTCTTAAGCTCTCGTCTAGTTGAGCATCTGTTGCAATCCATGAGCTCTCTGAAAAGTATTCTAAAGCTAATAATGATCCCACCTGAATCCAGCTACACCAGGGTACCACTAGCCTACCTAATTTTGCAGGTCTGAACATGCAGTATAATTCAAGCAGATATTAAGTAAAGCTAGGTGAACGAACATAAACACACATCAAAACAGAGTCTGATACATAAATACTTCAGTTTTGCCCCAAAAGAAACAGAGTCATCTCACACAGAAGCATCATCTCAACAGAAACATCTCACACAGAAGACTGAAGCAATGAAGAATTTAGATAAAGTGATGCCAAGTTTACTATCTTATTCAGGAATTTAAGAGACCACTTTTATATATACATGGAAAAACTTGCAGGACAACCAGCCCTGAAGACTAGAAGAAAAATGATAATCAAGTAATTTAAATTTGCAAATCAGCCTCTAGCTAGCTAATGTTAGTGCAGCTCTATATGGTTTTTAATGCGAAATCAGAATACCTACTTATATACCCAAATGTCTGCATAAATCTCAAGGGTTTAATATACTAATAAACTCCAAAATTAGCAAATTACATCGTATATTTCCAGTAGATCTTTCAAAACCACAATTCTCATTTTACTTAGAGATGATGCTTTATGAATCCCGCAAATACATTTAAAGAGCAAAAACTGAGCACTATGAAAAAGCCTGTAAAAGCACTATTCCTTTTTAAATTTTATTTGCTTCTGTATATACGTACATATATAAAATATATATGTAATTATACATATTCCTTATTTGTGTTTTGAAATGGCATAATAGGAGTGCTACTATTGCTCACAATATTTGAAATCCCTTTCTCTCCTAGAAAACCCAAAGGAAACATTACTTTGTAGTTTTGTAGTTACTACATCAAATCTCCGATGTTGTTTCTCATCGTTTCAGAAAAGATGACCATCAGCTTTTTTTTTTTTTTTAAAAATCTCTTTCTTTTTTTTGGCAGGTGGGAAAGTGAAAGGGGGGGCGGGCAGAAAAAAAAAAATTAGAGTTTTTACAGACTGACAGTCTGGGGTTTAAAATAAAGACAAGTTGTTTCCCAATGTGTATATAAACCTCCCTGATTTATATTTCTTGAATTTTTGTAAAAACTCCCAAGAATTTTTTAATTCTTGATGGAAAAATAAGAGATATAAGACTGGCTCATGTACGTCATAACAGATTAGGCATCTTCTGAATGGACTTTTAACTCACATTTTCTGGTTCAACTCCAATGTCTTCACAAAATTTCTCCATTCCTTCTGGCCCTACAATGTCATCAGTGCCTGCAAATGAAATGCATTTTAGTTATCTCTGAAAACTCAAACAGTCTGACCATTACAGCACAAGATAAATGCAATGACACAGTACAACCTGAATTTCCATACAGAGTTTTTTTTTTTCCGGTTTGTTCTGACATGCAAATAAATATTTCCAGGCTTACTATCAGACTTGGATACACTTAAATCTTTATCTCACCGTTGGAAACAGAGACAGAAAAACTGCAAACCAACTTTTTGTTCCTGACAATATACCCATTTACTGAGATAATCTTGGAACAATAAATTAAGAAGATCTTTAAGAATGCACTTAAGACTAGCAGAGCACCCACATAATATTACCACGGTTAAATGAGTGGATGATGGTTAGTGAAATTCATTTCTTGGCTTGAACCTCTACTGTTATCATAAGATCATATCACATAAAAATGTGATGCGTAGCTATACAGGATACAAGACATTATCATTCCCAGAATCTCATTCCTTATTGTCTCTTATACTGTCTTTATATACTATTATCTACACAAAAGACCCTAAAATAAAAATCTGGTGCTCCTGTTTATTCATATTACACCTCCATGGTCACACATTTTCTGAATTTTAGTAACTGCAGGGGGAAGAAAGACATGAATTACGGTTATTTCTTTGCTGACTTAAAGGGGAAAAAAGATTCAAAATACAGATGCTATTAAAATGCACTACTATTAAAACACACTGTTAAATCAAGATATTTGTAACTTCTACAATACTCTATTGAAAAAATTATATAGGTCTCAAGAATTGTACTGTGAAATTCTGTATTTTAAGTACATCTTAAGTATTTGGAGTATTTTGTTAGAATTATTTTACTCATGTTTGAAAGGGCTCATTTGGGAAAAAGCCCCAAAAATTAGAGGCTGAAACGCCTACTTTCATCCAATATAAACATCACACGCCCGAGAAAAAGAGGTTTTATAAAGGAAAGACCAATCTATGTTTTATTATTAGGTGACCTACTATTCTAGAAATAACAAGGTTTAATTATATCTTTTCCTATCTTCTCATGACATCCTCTCACAGTTCTCTGAGTATACACAACTATCTTTAAAAAGACTCATTCTGTAATGCAAAGACACACTAGGGGGAAAAAAAACAAATGCAGTGTCAACTGTCTGCATATATAAAGGAGAAGACTCACGAAGGAAGAACACAAAAGAGATTATTCTTTGAAAACTCATTTCTTAGAATGTTACTCAATACTGTAAACAGAATCATACTCTCCGCTTTTGTTTTATCTTGGGGTATGCATCCAATGGAAACTTAAAAGTTCTTTCATATACAGCCTTCCTTTCATCCCTTCTTTCCATGAAAGTCTTGAGAAAAATGAGTTATCCCTGTCGCTAGAGTAAAAAATAAATCAAGCTGGTCAGAAAGGCAGAGAACCTAACAGGTTAGTTTTGGCTTGAATTTGTCTGAATCTCCTCTTACAGACTGCCACAGACAAGGGAGATCTCAAAACACTTCATTTAGTTTACATAATTTCACGAGAAGAAAAAATATTCTATTACATCAAATTAAGTCACTCCTCATTATGCATAAGAAGTAGACAAAACAGAACAAGCTGTGAGCAATGTTACCCAAGACAGCATCAGAAAACTGCAAGGTGACCTTATTTTCTTTGTCAATCACCTATTTCATCTCCTTTTGGTCTTTACAGTTATGAGATCACTTTTCCCCATACTTCAAGTTATCCAGAAAAATCACATGTAAAAAAATGAATACAACGACCAACTTCACTATTAAAGGATCATCTTTTGTGACCTCAGATCATAATTAACACTTCTAGAAGTAACACCTGAAAAAAGTTCTCATACACAAAGGCAAGAATAAATAATTCAGTCTACCTTCCCTATACCTTGTGATGGAAAACTATATAAAGACAAGACTAGTACAGGACACTGGAATTTATTCGCTTCTT
>NW_009648333.1:4085276-4112608 GCF_000708025.1 Charadrius vociferus | reverse complement strand
CAGCAGGAACAAAACTAATGTTACCACCTCCCTCACCTTTTTGGGTTTTTTGTTTTGTTTTGGTTTTAATTAAAGACACACTTCTCCCAAAGCCTAATTCTGTACTACTCAGCACTAACATGGCAGATGACAGAATTTCTAAAGCCAGAGAGGTAACAACATTTTGGACAGAATTATAGCTTTAACTATAGATTTGAATAATATTGTATACATGTTCCAAAATATTTTAAGTTACACACCTCCTGTAGTTTTACAGAATAGAGGCAAAGACAAAACTGCACCTTGAACTCTTCAACTTTATGCTACACAGACTGTAAGAAAAGCTTCTTTAAGACTTTTACAAAAGAGCCTCTATATTCAGTCTTGGAAAAGCTCAGTTAATGCAATTTTATAGTCCAATGTAAATTAAATTGTTATTAGGAGGAAATTTGCGTGTCACCCTTACCTGCATATTCATAGAACCATTCTAAGCATCTCTTACTTGAAAAGACTTCTTCCTCTGCTTTTATTCTAGTTGAATCATATTTTCTATACATACTTTAAAAAAGAAAGAGAAACAAGTAATTAATTCATCATTTTTTTAAAAGCAGTCTTTTAGTAAACAGCCACTGTAAGCAGCTATGTTTTTCAGTTTACCCAACATCCTGTCCTCATACCTAGTCATTTGGACCACTGCTTAACAGAGTAAGAATCACTGAATGCAAATGCTGTGTTTGCTCAGTCTGTCACACTTCAACTGATTCAGAATAGTTATCCACGTGCATGAACTTTTCTTACAAATACAGACTAATCCACATTCAACCCCAAACTGCTTTGTGTAAATTCAAGTAAGAGTTGTGCACACCATTAGTTATCACAATCAACTGATGGGCTGCAACTTGGCTGTGGGTCTAGATCCAGAATAATTCCATGTCACAGTCAACACAGGTGCTACCTGTAGGCACACACGTGCTTTGTGCATTTTGAATTATTAACTAAGGAGAACTGCACATACTCTTTTTGCCTCCTCAAAAAATCCTGTAAAAGGCATAAAGGTCAAAATAGACACACCCCACACTTAAATTACTCTAAAGCCAGTAAGGTGGTAACACAGAAGAACAACAGAGAAGAGGTTACAGGTCCTCACTCACAATAACTCAAGGAACTTCATTCATTGTGGGGTAAATAGTTACCTGAAAAGCCAGATCCCAGCTCCCCTTCCCCCCAGAGATGACCAGCACGGTAATGCCCTTCTTCGACAAGAAGCATAAGGCAATTTACCTACATTCAGGAAACACTGAAATACCAGTCTCCTGAATTTAGCATCTCCAACACCTAAAGCCCGGAAGGCATAGCCAAAGTTACTCCCCTCGGTTTAGACTTTTTTGTGAGATAGTATCATTCGTGGCTGTTAGAGGAAAGAGACTCAGCAGTCCAAGTAGCTGTTCACTGCTGCATATGCATTCTCTCATCCATTTCCACCACTCCGCAGTAGCTTGGGCTCATAAAGGCTGAAAAGAGCCGAGCCACAAATGGCTAAGACTAGAGGAGGTAGCCAAGAACGGTTCTGCAAGTGTTCCAAGCATGCAGCCCCTTCCTCTTACAGTGTCAAACCCTTCTGTGGGAGAACAACAAAGTGGGTAATTGCTTCAAGGAGAATTCTGAAACAACTTGATGAAATTAATTTGGAGTTGATTTCATCACCATTTAGCCCTTCTAGAAAGACATGTAAGAGATGTCTATACTTACGAGCTCAGAGTACACTTAGCCCACTATCCTCCACAGAGCTCGGCTATCAGCTATGAGGAACTGTAGCTAGAAGTTACCAGATCATTCTGACAGTAATTCAAAGAACTACTTCATGTTTATTGTCATAGTTTCTTTGAAGCAACTAACCGTTAGAAAAGTAATACTAGTCAGAGCAATATGATAAATTGCTAACTGGAAGACAGATACAACAAACAAGACTCTTAAATTTCAAGATGGAAAGAAAAATTATCACTGTACTGAAAAACACTGATCTACAACAAACTGAAACGCTGCAGAAAAATATCAGCCATACATGTCTTAGAAGCACATATATTCATATACTTAAAATTTGTAGATTGTTTTTTTTTTATTTTAATTTTGAAAGCACTTTTTTCCTATATGAACTACCTACTTTGTATAAGCTTTACTGCAGTTGCTGACAGCACTGCCCAGTAATTAAACAACTAAGCCAGAAGGTATAAGTCAGAGTTGGAACAATTTTATTTTTTTAAAAAAATAGGTCCGATAACTTAACATTCTCATACTTGCAGAATGAACTGTGATTATAAAAGACCTAGCCAATATTTTTTAAGCTATTCTGAATTCAGAGGAATCAAAAAAATGTCTTGAGACAAAGAAAGGAGGCATTCTGCCACTTTGGCAAAAGTCTAATTATTCAGTATCCCTTTTTTTGTAGCAAACAAACGTGACAAACACCAACTGGAATACCAACTTGAAAATTGATTGCAGCAGGAGCTAGTCAACATCTTTATTCTATTCTATTGTATTTATTCAAGAAGTCTGTAAGAGCACTGCTGGGACCTAGGGCATGCAAAGCTAATGTGGTTCCCAAAGAGACACATTCATCACAAGACTCAATGTTTTTCCTTACAAAGGGATGATAACTAAGTACCTCGCTCTGCTTGTTCATGTAACTCATCAACACATTAGTTGTCAATATGCGAACAGCAGATTTAGGAAGAAACCCTCAAGAAATAAATTTATTGACAGAGCTCTAGGACATTCAGGTAGTCCAGAAAAACGATTCCTGTATCTACAAGTGGCAGAGCTAAATACTGTGGCCTGAACCAAGACACCAATGACAGCAGTACGTGGGATAGTGAATGAGAACAGAAAAAAACAGCCATTTTTATATATTCACTGCACCTATGCATAGCAAGTTTTCATAGGACTGATATGGGACTGAAAGTCATTTGTTCTGCTTACGGCTAAGTTCATTGTTTAGGAACTGCAGGAAACAACAATACTCATTAGTAAGTCCATGTGCCCAACATACGGCCAAGTAACTCCAAGCAAAATGCTCCAGCCTCAAACTTATCATTGTTCACAAAGCTCAATATCTGACCACTGGAGTCTAATTTTTGAGAAACCAGAACAGATCACAGATCTTCCAACCTGCGTCAGTCAGAGAAATTACTTCATAAATTCAGAAAACAAAACCAGGAAGGATATAGTCTTGAGCTATCCCAGTCTCTGCTACAAGCTAATTAGCCAGACATTCACTGAAAGTGAAGGCGACACTGTATCACATTTGCAATGAAAACAGACTATGCACGGCCAGAAGTATAAAACCATGCAACAAAAATGGCTGGATGATTCTCAGATGCCTCTCTCCCAACCCAAAGGAACTAACAGCAGATCAGATATTCTGCAAGACAAGGATGACTTGTAAAGCAGTACGACAGAAACAAGGAACACCAATGCAAACCCGGTATTAGTGATCTCTTGTATAAAGATGAAGCCTGTTCTCTCCCTGCTTACTCCAAACACCAAATGAGTTTCTCCCCCCAGTCTAGCCACACCAGCTAGTTCTACTAGCAAGAGACTCCTAATCCCCGAGGTGCTTGCTGAAGCGAGATGAGCAGGGAGATGCAAGCAAATAAGTAGACAAGTATCCGAGATTACAGCTCAGGACAACTCGGTTCAATTACCACAACAAACCCAACCTGGCAGCACAGGGTAAGGGTGATTCCAAAGACTGTCCTCCAAACTATCATTAATACAGATTTGATTGTCTCAAGAACCATAAGTGCAGAGGAGAAAACCACAAACTGCCAGAGATGTCTGGCATCCATTTTGTATCTCAGAATATTTCTCGTATCTTTGGAATTTCTCTGTACATACTGCAAGATGATGTGCCTTCTCTTTGTGCTAAGGACAGTGTCTCTTGCTACGCAGACAAATACAAACTGCCAGAGTGCACAGGACAGATATTTGAATTCTTTGGGAGCACCAAACACCCACTGAACAGATCCTGGTTTCAAACAGCAAGTCTTCAACGGCTCATAGCTTCCTCAAGATGACCAGCACCAGTACCTTCAAAGAGATGCACAACCATTATGCTGACCATGCTATAGTTTGGTAATTTACTTACGGATAGATGGTCCATAAGAGGAACCCACAAGAGTTTCAGTCACGCACCAGAAGTGAAAGAACACGCTGCTCAGAGTTTGGAGGAGAAAAAAAAAGGGGTGGGGGGTGAGGGGTGGGGTGGGGTGCAAAAACCCTACAGATACCTTCCATAAAGGAAGGGCCGATGAGTATACTTGATATTTTTGGTACCAGAACTTGTACCACTGTCAGAGAACACTGCCACTGGAACAGGATTGGTAAAGGGCGTTTTTTCCATCATCAGAGCTAGAAAGGTGCATGCAGAACTTTTTCCCAGCGTGTCTGCCATACCTATCACTACTGGGCAACAGCAAACTCCGATCCTTTGTGTTTAGAATTACCCTTCCATTTCTGAACCCTGAACACGCTGCCCATCAGGAACAGCAAGTTAAAAAAAATGACTTATGGGCAAAGAGTATATATTTGTCTCTCAAATGAGACATACATGCAGGTACAATGACTCAGAAAAATCTTCACTTGAAAAATAATAGGTTTTATTAGTTTAGCATGACACCGTCAGTATCAGGACAGTGACAGCAGCCTTCAAAAAAATGTTTCTTTGTATTATAACCCATATCATCTTAAGGGGCATTTAGCTTTTTCTTTTTTATTATCTCTTTCTAACAGCCACTTTACCAACTAGAGAGAGGAAAGAATGTGGGACAGGGCAGGGAAAAAGCAATGTGAGTTTAACCTGCCTAAATTTTATAAGAATGATATCCACTACTCAAGCACATTTAAATGAAGTTATTTTCTCAGAAATGCTTGCATCTCATCATGACCTAATAGCTGACTCATAACGTCCATTTTTAAACTTATCTTTGAAACGTTCTTATGAGCTAGGGAATTGTAATATCCCTGCAGCAGACAATGTAGTTTAAAATTGGAAGTGCTATAGGTAGATGTAAACAAACTAATTTAAAAACCTGAGTATCTAGGCCTTTCATGCTTCTTTAAATACACGATCACCCATGTATTTCCAGATTATTTTCTTCTGTTCGTAACTGATTTGGTGGAAAAGCAAAAGCATGAAAATTCCATCCAGCTATTACAGGGTGACCAGGCAAGTCATCGTAAGAGTACATGGCCACTGTCAGCAAAAAGAACAAGGTCACGGTAATTCCCTTCAATCTACTGCAGTCTTCAAAGTTGGGTATCTACTCCTGCTTTGAGCATGCTTCAACTGTACTGCAACTTGTTAGAGATCCACCTGCTGTGGCAGCAGCTCTGGGCCCTGTGGCTCCAGAATATTCAAACCGAGATTAGTGAAAGCATGGAGTTTAGGTCACACAAAACATTCTCTTGATTGTGGAAGCTGATAATAGCTCATTTGAGGGAAAGAAAAAGGAAAAAAGAAAAAAAGGGGAAAAAAGCCACACTTTATTATGGTAATTCAGAAGTTAACCCCTCATGAAGATTTACAGCCTGCTCATCTGAGATGGTCAGTCTTTACTGAATGAAAAAAAATAAGAAATTTACCAAGAGTAGCTTTGTTTCTACACAAACAGAACTGATTCAAAACCTTTACCTCCTTTTGTTTGAGCTTTGAACTGAGTAACTGTTTGCTCTCAGATTATTTCTATTTTGAAAGATGCAAACTTTTGATTGAAGAAAATGCCCCCTACTACTTCTATCACTTCTAATTAATTAAATTAAAATTTTGGCTGAGAATTGTCATGAGTGCAGCACAATGAAAATATTTGTATAAAGCCTTACCTATTCAGTCACAGTTATGATTTTAGTGGTAGTTTCATAAATGCTGTAGTGGAAACAAATGGGGGTGTGCAAGAGATGTTTTATAATTTGCAAGGCATGACAAAGACCGTCTAAAGCAACCCTGAGGACAAATTTACTTGACTGGTGAGTTTTATGAATGGATATGTCTTATCTCTTCCTATTTAAAGGATTACAATCATCTCTTAACTTTTAAATTAATGTTTTGAACTTCAGGAGCAGTATGTGTAACAGCATACATGTTGATAGTCACACGTCCAGTTTAAGTTTCTTCAGAACTATTAAGTGAAGTTCACTGAAAACGCATAGAAACAGGGAAAATTATACCTGCGCATAGTTTAAAATCTCTACTTCAAGGAGTAAGGTCTAGACACTTATGACGGTAACACAGGCCCCCCTGCGTGGGGCAGGACCAAACCAGTTAGTAAACGACAACAGAACAAAAAACCTCTCAATGCTGAAGGTTTTGAAAACTTCCAAGGTTAGTACACTCCCATTTTACTTTCCCACATTAATAATAGTGCGTTGACTATGTTTTCAAAACTTACATTTTTTCACTATAGAGTATGGAGCTTATTCTCAACAAAGAAAACCTATTTTTCATGTTAGTTGGCCTTCATGTGGTCCACACACACCCAGGATAAATTAGACTCTATATCTAATTGCTCGAAAACATAGCTTTCAGGGAAGCAGATAAATATTCCTAGTTTTCATTCTTCTAACGTCCAAATATCCATTACTGTAAGATTTTTTCCCTCAGCATGATTCTGGAATAAGGAGTAGAATTATTTTTTAAATGAAACTATCAGAAAGAAGAGAAGACATTACGTTACACAGCCCGTTTTTCCCTAAGGCAAAAGCCAATATTTGGATAGAGAGTGTTTAACAGATACTCCGCATTAGACAATTACACAGCAAGGACTATATTCTTACCTAGCAAATATCTTTACATGAAACTTGCTTTACCTTTCCTAAGACCCTTAACACAATGATGGAAGAGCAACATGCAAAAAATGTATTTTTAACTCCAATTTCAAAATACCCTATACTGTGAAAGTTATAAGCACGATAAAGTCAACACTGCAACACTGAGAGAAAAATACAAACTCAGTCTGCAAGTCATTATGTTCTGTGTGTGCTAAACTGTTTACTTCCCATAGCTATTCTTTAAGACAGGAAAAATCTTACTGTGATCCAGAAATGAATACACAGAGTTCTTTTCATTATACATCATCTAGTACAAAAATACCCTCCCACTGAAACCCTGCATTCATGATTCAAGGTGACATTATGAACATTAATTAAAAGAATTCAAGCTCTTATTATATAAGGGTGGGATGCTGAAGAACATGTTTGGAATCTTTGTTTTCCATAATCAGTCTATGCATGAGATCAGCATTTCCAAATAACTTCACTAACAAGTAGATTTGTTCCTATAAATGTTTTTCCTCAATAGCCAGTGTCATTATTCCACTAATCCATCCAAGATGAGGCTGTATCCTTAACAGCCTGGAACTGAGGGTGAATGCTATTACAAGCTTCCTGCTATCAAATGTGTTTGAGTTTATGAGTTTAAGAGCCTTTAGAAATCATCTTCTCTTTCAGCACACAGCCCTGCTGAAGTAAACTTTCTGGAAAGAATACATATCTCAAAATATTACTATGATAGTTGAAGAGACTACAGGAACACACCGCAAATAGTAAAGACTGAAAATATCACCCAACAAAACTACCCGTGTAAGGATCAAGAAAAAAAAATTCCTTTGCATGGACAAACTGGGAGGAATCATCAAGATTGGGTCACAGCTGTGGTAACATTGTTAATGATGACACTCCCTTCACAATCTTCAGACTGCTACCTAACATTTTCGCCCTGCAAGCAAACAGGAGACTCGCAATTACGGAATTTGTTAATGTTGCCCCTATAAGTCTGCCACTGTAACTAAGAAACATACAAAACTTACATCACTCCATAAGCATTTGAAGTGACAAGTCATCTCTGTTAGGAAATACAGTCTCTTCTGGAGAGCACACATTGGTTTTTTTTTTTTTAAGGTAGACATTCAACAGACACTGACTACCTTTTTTGCTTCATACAGAATCCACCCAGGCTAATGCCCCTTGAAGACTTATCCTGAGTTACTAGTACGCAGCTACTAGGAAGTCTGCCTCTAAAACTGAAGCAATGGTAAAGAACTGGGCCTAGAAACCCCTTATTCCATAAACCGGCACTGCACTATCCATACTGCTCTTATTGCATATGGCATTCTCTGCATACAATGTAAGGGGAAATAGCTTTGCGAATAACTAGGTCTGCTACAGCACACTGCTGTAGAGGTTCCTGATTTCAGATTGATATCTGCTTCACAAACTAAGATGTCTGACCTCCAAAGACCAACCATGACGGGCATGAGCTCCACCTGACAAACAAGCATGGAAGTAGGAGACAGCTTGCTCTGTCTAACTTGTTCACAGAAGGTCACAGGGGCATAAGCGAAATTTGAAGAAATCCTTTCCTGAAAGAAAACAGAGCTTCAAGACTGAGCTGAATGTTCAGCAAATGATTTCATATTGCCAGTCATGCTGAAATAAAAATTGTTTTATTGAAGACCAAAACAAGAAACTTACACACTGGGAAGCAGAGAAAGCCCCAAAACCTTTAGCAGTTAAGAAGCAAGACAAAAATTGGAACCACAACAGTGAAGGATATTCCCCTGTCATCCATCACTGGCAGATCTGGTTTCACCTCCACTTCTAAAAGCAGGCTGAGGTCTCCCTTTTAATAAAGCCTTACATGGCAGCAGAATGAAGACTAGATCCATTAGTTATAAAGCGAAAGGCAGATATAAAAAAAAAAAAAATCCTTAAAATTATGCTTTCAAAAAGCTCTCAAAAAATATGATATCTATACTAGTCATACAGCAAGAAATTAGTTTCTCATAATTTTCTTATTTGAATTACCCAAATCACTATCTTTTACTCAGAGACAACCTTACGTTCTAGGGGTTTTGTGTTGTTTTGTTATACCATCAGCGTCTTGGCAAAGTGAGATAGAGTTAAATTTCATGAACCTCTCCACTTAGATTCTAGAAACGTTCTGTCCATATTTTGGTTCCACATTGTATGTGTATTTTTTGATAAGCTGTAACATCCTCTATCAACTATTTATATATTTATATCAACTTTTATATTCTATTATTTCTGAAAAGCAACAAAAAAATATTAGGAACATGTACAGCTCTCCTGTTCTTGCTAGTGTTACATATGCAAAGCAATGAAAGGGAGAGTTGAAATCTCTTTCTTCTGCATCAACAGATCAGTTAATAAATTCCAGTGCAGCTACAGTTGTGCAACCCTATTAAACACAATGGAGTTATAGAGGCATAACCAGAGGCTTAATTTGGCTACCAGCATTTTTCTTACTCATGCTAGAGAATAAAAAGGAAAGCACCAGCCTGATTTCAGGCTGACAGTTAGAGAAATGAATCTTTTTACCTTCCTGAAGATACGTGTTATAGAAGCATGTGTTTTCTGAGTCACCAGTAATACACGAATGTAATAGAGCTCAAATTCTACTGACTGATGCAGTGGCAACCAAACTTTCTGGCTGTATACGTCACTTTTCAACGTCAGGACAGTCCTGCACCTATCATGCAGGAGCGTACAGTCCCATACTCCCACAAGTTCTGAATTTAGTGCACACAAATAGCAACTGTCTTGCATACAAGGAGCACAATTGATAGTTTCTGAATGACTGAGGCTGACTGAACATATACATACTGAAAATCCAACACTTGGCAGAGGTCTCACCTGCGCAACACCTATGCCAAAAGAACACACTGCTCAGGCACGCGGTTATAAACCACTTGCGCTTCTGTTGCCCAGAGGGAAGCTGAGCAGCACCGCCTCAATCACCACTGGCCATCACCTTGCCTGGACAATATTCACCCTCCCCTTACGTGATCAGCACGAAATCATAACAGCACAGGGAGAGACCAGCAGGACTTCAAGTAAGAGCTCAGTGGGCTACCACTACATACACTTTTCTGACAGGCTGTAGAATGAGAACACCCAATCCAGATCTTATGCGTGTATACAGGAAGACATTACAGTATTTCTTAGAAGTTGTTTTTGAACAAACAAGTGTGTCTATTTTGACAGCTGGAAAACTAAAGCAAGGAGAAGTTCCCTACAAGCTTCTTGTACGACTAGAAAAAAGGTGTGATGCAAACTGAACCTAGATGTGCTTATCAATATCCCACAGTTAAATCACAGGCTATGGTTCCATATCAAGAAACCAAGCAAATTTGAATACCATTTCCATTAGTATTTAAAAACACCATCATATCAGCTATTCAACTTTAGATACTCCATCAGTCTTAGCTCACAGTAAGATGACATACCCATCATGTCTACTTTTCTTAGCAGATAAATCATCTCCTGCTGCAGGTCTCCTCTTTTTCCTTGGAGGCATCACTTTACTAAAGCAGTCTGATGAACTGCAAGACCGGAGACTTCCTACAGAGGGAATTAAAAACACCAGTACAAGAAATGAAACTGTTGCAGACCAGTTAAACTGTCCCCTAACAGTCATATTACAAAGGGAAGGGAAGGGAAAAAGTTAGTGGATTTAAAAATTACAAAAGACATGGTCTCCTTTCAATAGCAAAATCCATCTCACTTTTACATGGTGCTGTATGACCAGATTTCAGTTAAGGCCAAAAGTACTATACCAAAATGTACAGCAGTGCTAGTTCAGTCTAACAAAAGGCAAGAACTGAGACTATCCCGAAGAAGTATTTAAGTCCTCAAAAAGGCATCCTTATTTTTAGTTATTTATTCAAATCAGAACTTCTAAGAGTTGCCCACTACTTTTTGAAATACAGATGTGACTCAAAAACTAGAGCATTCGCCTCCAGAAAACAGAAGCTTTTTATTTTGAAGCCCCAAGGTTTTTTGTGATACAGAGAGCAAGGGGTAGGAAAGGTTTTGTTTGTTTGTTTGTTTGTTCTTTGGGTTTTTTGTTTGTTTTCTTTCTTTTTTGGGGAAGGGGGGAGGAGTGGGGGAAGAGACTTTTCAGCAACCACCAGGGGATAAAATAAGTGGCTGGCTGTATCATTTGGACTGGATAGTTCTCAAAGAATGAAGGTCCCCAAGCAGGAAAGAGCCAATTCAAGACACTGAGACCAATCGAGTGGCAGTCTTTCCCTCCCCTTCTCTCAGCTACATACTCCTATGTCTCTGGTGACTCTTCAGTGTGCCAATCCAGCTCACCAAACCTGTAGATAATTAACCCAAGCAAAAAAGAATAACAACTTTCTGTACATTAGCACAAGAAAGAGCACAGGACCAGCCCTTTTGGCCACAGCAAGTCGTTAAATTGCCTTTGCTGTCTCATGAAAACAGGAGGCTAACACTCCAGGCAAAATTTTGTCCTACTTTTATATACCAAAGACCACACGGACACCTGAGAAAGGTGTGTGTAAAAGCAGCTCAAAGAGCCATCAAAGCTCTAAGTGTTATGCAGAGAATTTTAAAAGGAAAGGAAGAGAGAGGCGAGGTATAAAAATCCAGACACAAAGCAATGCCAAAGAAACTTGCAAGAAAATATGAAGGACTCCAGCATGCCTAAACTACCTCTTCTTAACTTCAACAGCATCCAAGTTTAGCTATGCTTTATTAAGATGCCCACAAAATATTTTACTTTAAATCACAGCACAGAAGCAAGCAATAACACTACTTTTTGACACCAAGAGAGCAGACTGAAATCAGAGGCCCAATTCCCAACAAATACTAACAGCAATCTTTTGCTTACCTATTCTTCGTATCTTTGAAAGTCTCTCTCCTGTTATAGGAGAAACATATGTAAGGAACCTTACAGCCTCACAGGCTTTGCTATATGTACTTTATTTTAAACATGCACTGAAACTATTATGCATATGAAAGTATGGATTTTTCTAGTATTGAGCAAGATGTTCAAACCAGTTTTTACATCAGGATGAACTAATTTGGTTTCAATTAATAAAGCTTTTGCATTTAGTATGGCTTCTTTGGTCTTACCTTTATATTAATTTCTATTAAGAAGAAGATTATTCTCTCTAGTTCAAGAAATACTCTTTCCAATTCAAAAATTCTGCCTATTTTTTAGCCTAAAGTTCCCCCACCCCAGCATCCTCTCCTGGAAAGTATGGCGATTCCTACACTATCTTTTAGAAAGAAAGTTTTAAGAGTATTGTAAATTCAAATTGTAATTTAACAAGTTATCAAAAAAAACTTCTGAGCATTATACTCCATAAACTACTACCACATCAAAAAATCATAATGGCTGTGTCAGAAGAAAATAATTCTAGAAGCACTGTCCAGAACAAGATAGAAAAGGAAATTAATGATAGCAATATTTATCATCTTCTCACCAATATCAGACATATTTGGAACAGGTAAACCAGAGACCATCAAAAACTCACAGTATGCCCAATGCATTTTGCTACTCAGATTAAAGAAACTACGGAACCTGACCTGCTGAATGTCATTTGTTCCCTCTGATTATGCCTGCAAATTAATAATAACGCATATCTGTATTCCCATAAGCTATTGAAAGTGTGATGCTTTATGGCTTTTTAGATCAAGTTTCAAAAGACTCTGCCAGTAAGTATTTTTTTAAAACCTACACAAACTAAAAACACTTAAGATGACAGCAGAACTTAACAGATGGCTAGAGACAGCCAACACTCAAACACACACTAAACTTAATACATGAAAAAGTGTGCTAATGAACGCTTTATTTTGGAAAATATGTAGGTACTTGAGTACAACCTGTAGCTATCTCATTCCTTAGAGAGCAATTTGATTGTTTCAAATGCCTATTAAAAAAAAAAATATAGCTATTTATGATGGCCACAGGCATTGGATGCTGGTAAAATGCAAGAGAACACCAACTCCCCCCGCCCAGGGTTTGTCCAGTTTACTGGTCATTTGATTGGGAAAAGAAAGATGCAAGGCCTCTGTAAAGCATAGCAAAAGATGAAAATAAAATAAATAAAAGTAAAAATAAAAGTTATAGAACAAGAAAATAATTTTGTCAGATCTGCAACCCATACAAACCAAAGAATTTAACTCAAGAATTCCTGCTTGAAGTCTTTTCCTCATTAAATGACAGGACATTTTTGGGAAGATCGCTGAACTTCTTTAGAAGGCTTAAACTGATAATAGAATTCACCAAAACCCAATTTCTCCAATAACTCATATGAAAAGCTTGTACCCTTTCTTGGTTTGAATGTATCTAGTTGCAGCTCTCCAACTGACAGAAGAGGGAAGAAAAGAGATAGCTCAGAAATTGGTAAGTCGCTATTAAATGCACATGTACACTCTCCTCACGCACAAACACACACACAGACACCAGGTGGACAAACATATGGTACATGCTTTCAGAGATTTAACATCTTAATAACTGAGGTTTGGACCAAGACTTCACTATGTTTTAACTGTTGAATGATCTCTAAACTACTAAAAAACACAGTAAGTTACTTTAAAAGTATTTCCTTCTATTACTAGAATTAGGGTATTGAATTTGAAGGGCAGTTATAATTTCCCTGTACAACAAGCTCTGAAAGTTAAACCAGCAAAATATTTTTATCTTTTATTCCCATCTACAGCTAAAAGCTATCAGAGTTTGGGGGTTTTGTTGATATGCTTGCAATTTCTTATTTTACAGCATAGTTCACTAAGTAGCATCAATATTAACCCTTCCTACACAGAGATTTCTAATTCTAAATGTAATTTCTAGGTCTAGCCTTTCACAACTAACTTCACTTCTCAAAGGTCTGACCATCTGCAAACGAACATGCAGCTCCCTCTGATTTCATGCAAAGTTTGACAGGAACTTTACTTACCGACTGCAGCTTCTCTGATGTGATTATCTTCAAAGTTTCTTACTCCTGGGTCTCAACTCAAGTTTGGCAGAACCCTCCTAGTTCTCACTGTTTTTTGACACTTGAAGCTAGCATTTGCAAGGTAGAGCCTCCAAATGGCTGCCAAATAGGCCACCATCAGCCAAAAGCCTGCCGAGTATAAATGTTGTTTGCCAAACGGTCTATTAGGTACTTCCAAATTTGCAGGAGAGAGTGTGCAGGAGACAAAGCTACCAAAGGGAAATATCAACTCAAGAGCTAAAATTCACCCTAAGAACTGTAAAACAATATGCAAGATAATCACTACAAGGGAGGGACACTCCTAGAACAGCAACAAAACCAGAACAAACAAAAAAGAAAAAACAGAGGTCAATAAATAAGAATTCTACAAGCTGTGTCCCTACAGAAGTGATTTACAGACATGTAATTTTCACCTTCTCTCTAGATAATGCCTGTGAATAATCCTGTTCTTCTGATGCTTAAGTAGAGGGATGTTTCAAAGGAAAAAATAATTAGAAACCGTGAATGCTGAAGCAATTGGAAAGATACAGCTGCTCGCTTAATGATGCAACAAGACCACCACAAGTACAGTTAACAACCACCATTTTTCAGATACAAGATGAGAAAACTAAGATACTCATCAAAACATCAAACAACTTGCAATCTTCTTGTAAAAGGAAAAATCGTCTTCTCTATCTTGAATTCCACACTACAGAATTGCTTTGGTCTCAAGTGTGTTTTCTTCTCTAAAACAACAAAAAAAACAGCAGAGGCAAAAGTAATTTCCCCCTCCCAAAAAAAGCTTCAAGAGCAACGAAGCTTTGTTTTTGTTGAAGACGTTACCTCGTTCTATTAAAGAAGCCAGGTGACAACAGGAAGCGTACTTTTACTTTTAAAGTCATTTTAGTCTGCAGAGGCAAATACGTCACATTTTAATAACCAAATCGTGACTTTAAGCTATTAACAAGTTGCTAGATCTGTAGTTATGACATAAAAACAACTGTTATTTTAAATTCGGGAGACAGTTTTCCAAATTAATGCATATCCAAGCTAGAAGAAAAAGAAATTGTTTACAGAATCTGAATGCCTGCTTTTCTTATCCCTACAAACAGTTGAAAGGGCAAAGGCTCATGACATATTTACAGCCTACCTTATTTTTCAGATATATATACACACTGAATGCCAACACACTTTATGAGACTATAATGATTATAGGTGACTGGAATTTTGAAGCGATGTCCATCTTAGCTCCCAAATCACTGAAGGAATTTTAGAACTTCCACCTTCTAGCTCTTAGGTGTTTAAGATCTGGTTCCAGAAAAGAAATCTGACTAATACTTAGAAAAGATATAATCTGCTTAATAATTTAGATGTCCAGTACATTTATTGTTAGGTCAGAAACAACTGCTTTGAAATAAATGTAACATGCATTAAAAGCTCATTATAAATATTAACCTAAAACTGATATACTCAGGTTTTTTAAATAGCTTTTAGAAATCTCAATCAAATTTAGATATGCATTTATTAAGTCATCACAAAAGCAGGGCCCACAATGTAATAACATTAACAAGGATAGTTATGTCAGAAAACGAATAGTAATCTCTAAGGATAAGGCTTGCTCCAGAAGATTCAGTGTTAAAAATAAATAAATACATAAATAAATAACTTTTAAAATCTCAAAACTAAAAAATGAAGCTTAGGTAGGTTTGGCAACACTCAAACAACCTTTTGACCCAGAGTTATTAATGTGACTTTCAAATAAGTTCTGGATATAGAATCTCAAATTCACAGCATCTATGCAGTTCTATAAACTGCACAACAAAATTAATAGGTCTGACACTTCTTACTATGCAGTCAGTAATAGTGGAAAATCGAAGTTCCAAAGATGTAGGCATATCAATATAAAAAAATTTGCAAAAGTAATTCTTTTTAGATTTACATAAGGCTCTCCAGTAAGATGTTTCAGAAGTGTGAAGTCCCATACAAAATGAATACAGGAAACTTCACTGTAGTATATTCACAATGGCCAAAATAGCTCCTTGCATATGTATTTGTCCTCATATGAGGAAAACCAAGCACACATTTCAATTTGCCTGGAAGTTATGCAAACATTGGGGCTTCATCTTTTCCTACAGGGAGACATAAAACAGGGCAGAAACATAAGAAATACTGGAATAAAATCTGAAGATGAGGAGCCTGCCAGTATCTCTTACAGTTCTCATTTCATACTTGTTTCAGGTTTGAAAGGTTCTTTTATAACTATTGTTACACTCTTTACTGGGATTTTGTGCCCAAAGTCATTCAATGGGCATGTTTAAGCTTTCGAAACAACTTAAATCGAACACCACAATGCAGGCAATAGGATAACCATGACTGTCAGTATAAAGTTGTTCACTAAAACCAGTAACATGCTCAAACACCTTCCAATAGAGATAGTAAGAGGCTAATTTCTTACACTGACCTTATGACAGAAGTGCTAGGCAAGAGATAAGACAACTACCTTAAGCACACCTACTCTTATTGATTGGTCAGTGACAGAAGGGGACTACCTCAATGCTCCACAACAGCTTTTTATGCTCAAAAGTAAACAAAGACTATGGAATGTATTTTCATACGTGAAATCAGCATGTACATGTGTTTAGTTTGAGCACCTGGATCACAAAGGGGAAAATTCCAAGTCTCCAACTGGAGATGGGAGAGGACATCAGTTCTAACATACGGACAATTAAATCTCTGACTGTCTTGAACTACCTGCCTTAACGTCTTTTGCAGATGTTTTTCATTTACACGATTATCTAATTTCAAGTATCAGACCCCTAACCACACTGAAGGAAAATATGCTATAGAAGCCTTTTGTGGCTAGGGTAAGATAGTTCAACTATGAAACAAAGTCACCCATGACAGTATGAAGGAGGGTACATAAGCCCTAAGCAAGCTCGGTTGGATCCCAAACAATGCAGTCCTACGCATCTCTTCTCATTGCTCTAGGCTAAGAGTGTACTAGATTTACAAGCGTGTCCCAGAAATCTGCAGGAGGAGCTGACAGCTCTCTCCACTTTCTTAAGGGCTCAAGGTAACATCACCAAACACAGCCAGCACCTCAGGATAGAGAAAAACTTTGAGACAGATGGTAGGACAGATACGGTCAGTTTTGAAGAACAGTTCTGCTGAGCGATCAGGGCTTGAAGCCAGTAAGTTATTTTCCTTCCTCCTTAGGTATAGTGCCTGAACCGCAGAAAGGAAGGAAGAAAAAGAAATCAAGGAAGACGCCGGCTTGTCAGTAACAAGCGCAAAAGGAGGTAACAAATGTTGCAAGACGTCAAGTCACAAAGCACAAATGCTGATGAATCAATAACGGCAGCAAGCTAGTACCTGGCACCTAAGATGAAGGCATTGAAAAATGATGATGTTTTATTGAACAGAAGACAGATTTGGGCTACTAAATAGCCCTTAGACACTGACTGAAATATCTGCTCAAGAAACAGGAACAACCTGCATCAAAACCACCCAAGGAAAAAGCTGGGTTGTTTGGAGGACAGCATTTAAACTCGGCCACAGGCATCGCAACAGCCACAAGAGGTCTTGCTTCTGCTCGGTTCTCACCAACCCTCTTTCAAGAGTCAAAACACTGTAAGAACATGGATGTTCTGCTACTCTAACGGGCTGAGTCCAAGGACTGAGAGAAATTTATCATGAAGTATTCTAAAGTACTTACACTAAGAAACGCTGAAATGACAGATACTGCTGAAACCTGTGTGAGTCCTTCACAACTGGATAAATTAAAAGCACAAACACGTATTTTGAAGAAAACTTTAAAAAATCCTGGCACCTGTTTTCTAAAACTCGTTTAGCTTTCCAAAATATAATTTTCCATGATGTCAGAGAGACTTCTTTGATGAAGCGTGTTTAAATTGTTTCAATCTATTTCTGCTACATCTCTATTAAATACCTGTCTGGCGATCGTCTTGACCAACGTCCTCTGTCAGATTCTGCAAGAGAGTAGGAATGATACAGTTAAACAAGATGGTGATCTTCATTGTTCAGTAATGTTTTTAACCTTTATTTGATATTAATATTCATCTTAATTACTTAAGCAGCATCTAGCTAAGACTGCAGAGCCTTTGTGTTTCCAGTTCATATTTATCTAAGAAGTTCAAGGATAATCTTTAAATAACTCAAAAAATATTTTAGATCTTTTTTTCTATCAAAAACATATCAAACTATGTTCCAAGAGTGGAACTAACTATCCATTGGATGGGGAATTTTGCATTGTTGTATTTCCATTAATAAATGCAGCATTAGAAAAGATTGAATTTACCATTTACCACAGAAAAGGCTTTGCTTATGGATAAACACACACGCTTCTTACGAAGAAAACTGATTAAAAAAATCAACTGAAACCTTGGAAACGAGTTACCCCCTTTTTTAGGCAGGGTCTTTTCCACTAAATTTGCAGTGTACAAACAGAAGCAATATCAGCATTTCCAGCTATGGTTGCAGTAAAACAAATGCAAATGCACAGTAAACAAGCAAGGACAGTCTTCAAAAAAAATCTTGTTTCACTCTTGCTCATTCAATTTGTTTTCCACAAGAACTGTAAGAAACTGGATAACGATGATGATTACCATTATTTGATATATCTAGGAAAGCTTCTTCTTTGGAGGCAATGTTGCAGGGAACAGTGCTTAAACTCTGACCCCCAGAGTATAATCTTTCATCTTTTACTAATACTGCTTATCTCTTAACAGATTCAAAACCATTCAAAACCTCTCATACAAAAAGGCTGTGATAGGTTTTTTTAATAGTGTAATCACTTAATGATTTCAATCACAAAACATTCTGGACTAAAGCCCTAGCTATTCTGCTGAGAGAAAATGGCAAGTCATTACCAGCCTATTGAGGGTGTGGTAAATCTTGTGAATATTTGCCAGTGTTGATAGGTGAGAATTCAGTTGAAAATCTAGAGGGGGGGAGGAAAAAAAAAAAAAAGAAAAAAAGCTTTAAACTCTCTGCTTTCCAGCTGTAGCAACCAAGATCTTCATACGCTCTGGTCGTTTAATAAAATCACCACACAACTATAAAATAAGAGCCATCTCAACACTTCTTCAACATCGGTATTTTCAACACTGAGTGGAATCAGTAAGTAAGATCTGCAAAAGATATCCTACGTATGCATTTTTCTTAAGACATGAATGACCCTCAGCAAAACAGAACTATAGCTAAATACAAAATTATAATAAACAAAATAAAAATAAATATTTACAACGTTTTTCCTTTAAATTGGAAACATTATAATTTTCATGCTACCCAGTCCTTCTCTTCCATCTAATCCAAAACTAATTTAAGTGCCATGTTACATTCTAAAATCATTCCTAAAAATGCTAGTTTTTAATAAAGATTATTTTAATAATACACACATACTTGCCTTTATACTAATTTCCTTGCAAAACTAAGTGACTGGAATACACTTACACAGTTGAAACATGACTTTGCATAATGAACCAAACACCACAATACAGCAGATGTTAAGACCAGAGCCAATAAAACTGAAAATAAAATATTCTGACATTTCATGAAGAAGTCATAGCTTAGATGGTAACTTTGCTTCCATGCTCCAAAAATAAAACACTTCAGTTTGCTTCAGTCGCAAAGAAGTGACAAACTAATTTTTCTCTATTCTTTTAAATCCCCTATTTTTGCCAGAAATGTGTTGAGGACCAAACTGGAAAATAAGTAATTTACAAAAAATATCAACTGTGATCCAGCCAGAGAGCATGCAATCCAACAAGAACCTCAGAAGCTGCACATAGACCAGCTGACAAGGATCAAAGAGCCAACTACTATACAATATTTCCATTTAAACTAAAAGTAAATTAGCTACACCACTAGAAGTCATGCACAAACCCACTCTAATTAGAGAGACATGTAGTATACGATAGGCAAAGTATTTTAAGCAAAATTCTTTCGTACATAAAAAAGCTGTATGCGCCTATTGCCACTGCCCAGTTAATGCATTAAAGCACTTACGCTGTAAGACATTTAATTTGGCTTTGCCCAGTAGCTGATGCTGTACAAGACGGAAGTAAGGTCAAAACCATAATTCCCACATTTCTATCCCTCGCATTTCTAATGAATGCTGTTAAAATACACTTAAGATGACCCAACATCTAACGATAAACAAAACTCATCATTAAAGATCAGATCCCCAAGTCAGTGAACCACAATGCTATGAAGTTAAAACGTGGATCTGAAGGAACTGCCTGCTGTAAGTGTACTTGTTACACACATCGTTACGGAATTCTCTTGTCACAGTGAATAAAAAAAAAAAATTCAAAAGATACCTTTAGGAATCATACATTTCATTTATTATCTTAGCCAGAGAGTACCATTTCACTAATTGCTACTTATTTCTTAATGTATTGTCCGCAGTCCACCACCACAACAATTCAATTTCTCTAAGTCAGAAGTGCCAAAGATGGAGTTTCCAATTTTAAATATAATTATCTATATTAAGTCACAGACAATCCAGACCTTCTTACCAAGATATGATAGCAAGATCTTGCATCTTGAACAGGGTGCTAGATTTTTTCCTGCATTAAGTACTCAATAAAGTTCCACTTTTGCTAGTTGAATAATACTAAGCAGAGACATTCTGAAAAAAAAACAAAAACAAAAACAAAAACAACAACCCCCAGTTTCTTAGCCAACCTTCAATTCAACATAAAGGCTTTAAAAAAAAAAAAAAAAGACGGGGAGGAAGGGGGGAACAGAAAAGCCATTCTGAGAAGGTCAAGATTAAAAGGGGAGATTTATTTTGTTAACTGCTAGAGCAGACTAAGCTTTCTGGAATATGAATTTTATCATTTCCCTTGTTGCTAAAATCTACAAAGAACATGAGTCTTTAGGGAAACCAGTTACACCTGGAGGTAACAAGCTGAGAACACTTAGCAAACATTTTATTCTAAAGTAATATTAAACAATAATTTTAGATGGTACTCTTAAAAACAATAGAAAAAATATTTTAAAATTGGGATTATATATATTAGATATTGCCTTTGAAATAAAACATTCCTGGGCACTTCAAAACACATCATTCATACCAGTATGTTTCACGCATCCACTGGAAATTCCCTTACGATTTTAAGCTGTGACTTCAAAAATAGGTTACATCATTATGATGTACTCAGAGGGGTTACACAAATAAATCTTACAGCTCTTACACAACAAGCATCACACCTTAGTTCCACAAAGACTGGTTTATCCATATGAAGACGGAGAACCAGAGTCCAAAGTTTTCTGTCTTCCACAGGGGAAGCTTGCAAAGTAGGGGTATTATCCGAAACCAAAACCAGGCTGCTTTTACAACTGTTATAAAAGCAAATGTCAGCAGAAGCCAATGAATTACAGAAGTGAAATTACAGCTCAGGTCACCTTCTGAACTGGCCACAGTGTTTGCTATATCTATATTGTAAGGAAAATCTTGAAAAAAAATAATCTTAAAAAGGCACATTTTGAAAAAAATATTTTTGAAGAAACAGAATCCAAAAAATAGTACCTCCCATGCTCAAATAATACCGTTTGAAGATTAGCAAAGGGACAACGGCATAGCCACTAAGACAAGCAAGTGATTCAACAGCTGGCTGCAACCGTGCGCTTCGAGAACACGTTCTGCCCCCCTCCGCTTCCCCAACTTCCACTCATGCTTACGCAGCTCCGCGTCGTGCTTGCCGGACTCCCGTGGTCAGCTCACCACCCCAGGAATCTTATCCGCCAAAAATATAAACAAACAAACCAATCCTGCCAGCTCAGCGGTCTGAATCAGATCACCAAGGAGATGTAACACCAGGTAAGTAGGGTTAGAGCAAGGAACAGGAAAGGTCCTCCCAAGTGGGAGCAACATGGTCTCTCACGGCAGCCACAATGTGGTCAACCAACTCAACTGTCCACCCAAGCCCCACGATGAGAAGAGCAATACATCACATGAAGCTACGCGCTCAGCAGCTGGCTGAATGAGCTTTACATGAAGAAAACCATCACATGTAAAGCTATTTTTCACCTGAATACAAGAGTTTCAAAGCACGTGAATTGCTTTGGAAATATTTTGGGTTTTTTCCCCTGCAGAAAAAAAAAATATTTCATAGCAAAGTACCACACAGTTTACTGACCTGGAATCAGAAGAAGGAAACCTGCTTGCTTTGTGAATACTGAAAAGAGGTGTGCTGGAATGTTTGCTAAGACTTCAAGAGGTGTATGTCGCACAACCATAAGTATTTTGTTGATTAAAATAATTTTCAGGCAGACATTAGCTTGTTGAAGCTAGCAGAAATTCCAAATGGTATTAAATACTTTGCAATAATTCAGAATGTAGTAACTAAAGAAAAAAAAAAAAACAACTGAGTAAAATTGCAAATCCAGAATCTGGAAAGGAAAGAAATGCCAGAGCCAACTTAATATCACAGAATTTAAACTTTGTCTGCAGTTTATCATTAACGCTTAATGTTAAGTGTTAAAGTCTGGGCTAGTGAATTAGTCACAATCATATATAATTTAAAAGTAGAAAGCAAACAGTTTAAAAATCACTTTTAAAATATTATAGATTAAGGTGTACTCTATGGACCTGACAGTTATGGAGAGGCAAAAGCAACAACAGCTAGCTGGGCTTGCTTCCATAACAAACTAGACAAAAATCACTCTACACCCCCTCATTAAGACAAACATACGAAATATGTTTGCTGACGAACAAACAAAAACCTCAATGTATCTTAAATCTAAGTAAATGATATGAAACAGGTGGACTGAACTTGGATACTCTACCTTCCTGTCTGAAATGAAAAAACTTTAAAGGTCAAGTCCAATTTTTTATTGGAGGGAATAACGTGTTGCCAAACTATTCAAATGAAACCACAAATGAATACCAAAAAAAAAATTATTTCTGCCTATGCGCCTACTCACACATAGACATGTACCTGCCTGAACGAAAACTTTAACTTAGTTCTTGCTGTTAAAATTATCACTTTAAAACTTGAACAAAGCACAGCTACCAGGTGCACTACAATCTACTAAAAACCTAGTAAAAAATTAACAATAGTACTAAACCAGATCAGCAGCTGACTCCAAATTTCCTTTAAAAGCTTCTAGATTATTTTTCTGAGCAAATAGAAAATCTATACAAAATCTCACAGTAACAGTAGGTCTAAAAATATTTATCCTAGACAGACATGCCATGTAAATGCTATAGATACGACTCTGTATTAAAAATTAAGTAGCTGTAGCAGTAATTTTCTTTACTGCTAAGATATATCTGACTCAGTACAAATATTGTGGGTAATTTCCTGTAGCCTTCTCTGAAAAAAAATAGGTAGAAAACACATATTAGGGAGAGTCATCCCTGAAAACTAAAATGGAATATTTATGCTTTTACTTTTATTTAATTGGTTTCCTTGGTTTCAAATAATAGAACTGGAGAAAACTTGTAGTAGTACTGGAAACAATAGTTCAAAGTACTGTCCTTAATTAGTTTTAAATAAACTTTACTTATCCAAAAAAAGAATCATTTAATCTTCTATGAACTACACCATTTCATGCTCTGTAGCCTACTTACAGGATTATCCTAACAGTAAGACAATTTATATTGATTAATGGACTTAGAAGTTCGGAACTGAAACCTACATTTGGCTTTCAATACATACGTTCAGGAAGCAGAATTTCCATTACTAAATACCGAAAACAAAAGAAAAATGTGCATCGGTTTTATTTTCATTTACACAAAAGCATCACGACACACCTGAAAATTGGGATTCCCAAACGGCAGTCGAGAGCAGCTCGGAGCTGACTCCGCACTCCTGTCAAAGACGGGATTAAGAATTCATTTCCGCGGTGTCTGTAGCTGAACGCACGCAGGCAGTGACACCCTTCAGCGGGGGCAGCCTGCAGGAGAGACTCCCCCGGTCCGGGATGCAAGAGCGAGCATGTGGGCAAGGGGAGGCAGAGAAGAAGAGGCTGGGAAAGTAGGGTCTCCCTTTGATTTGGTGGGGTTGAACATTGGGCATGGTTCAGAAGGTGAGGAAAATAAAAGTGAATTCCAGCCTGGATGGTACGAACATGCAATTCAATGGAAAGAGAAGTGGGATGATCCATCCTAGCTCGAGGAGCAGCAGGACTTAGCCATCAGAGCTAAAGACATGGTGCTGCAGGACGTTTCTCCTGCACGCGTGCATACAGAGCTGCTCAGAGCTACTGCTGACGCCAGCGGTATCCAAATCCACAGTCACAAAGTTGTGTACATTTTCCAAACACAACAGCCTAAAATGTTCTGACGCAAAACAGAGTGATTTAAACTATTAAAAAAAATAATGCGGTTGAAATGACAACACACTAAAAAACACTTATTTTAAGGTAAAGATTCACATTCAACTCTAACATTTGGTGTTACCACATGTAATCAGTCACTCACTTCATCTGCAACAAAATATTTTAAAATTACTGCATGCTACATAGATAGGGAAAAGCATTACTCTTTTTTCCCCATAGGAATAAATCCTTATTCTACCTAGGTATTTAAGAAGTACCTTGATCTGAAGGCTTGTTTACAAAAAGAGCTACTACAGTTTAAAGCTCATGGAGAATTCTAGAGCAATTTAAGCAGTGCAAAAGTTGTGTAACTGTTACTTTAGTGTGAATGCATTTCCATCTACCTTAAATTGACTCTGAACAAATAAGAGCTATGCTAACATATGCTACAGTAACATGCAGGATAAAAAACCCTGCACACTGGCTCATGGGGGCTTTTAGGGTTTGTTTTGGTTTGGGGTGGTGGTGGTTTTGGTTGTGTGTTTTTTGTTGTTTGGGGTTTTTTTTGTAGAAAAGACCCAACACTAAGCCTATTTCTGGTGCAAAACATCTGTTTCTGTTGCTGCAAATACCACTTGTGTACCTACTAAATGTATTTGATAAGGATTCCTAATGGAGATTCTTGCCAGAATATAATAGAGCTGGAGTGACCAGCCTTAGTTGGAAAAGAATGAGTGAAAGCAGTGGATAATTAGAGCTAATTTAAATCTATTTCTAAAGCACGTATTACCAAATCAAACAGCATTTCAGTGATTCCATGTTACTCGGACTGTGAACAGATATTCTTTCAGTCTACACGAACATAGGAAATTGAGCTACAAAGCATTTCATACAGAACCAATTTTACACCCACTTGACGCAAAGCGTTCATCCAGCCTAACTCCTACTCTACCATCAAATTAATTCCCCAAAGTGTGAGTGAGTTAGTTTTGCATCATCGGCTGCTATGGCCCGAGAGCCGTTTGTCAGCATTACTCTTAACTTCATGCCAGATTAGGTATCATCTGCCATTCTACAAAGGGCATAAAGCTAATAAAAACTTCGTATCCCGTGCCCTAGCTAATTCAGCAGAAACGCAACCCTGTCATGTACGCACTACTAGGGTAGCGAGCACCATGCAGATCTAGTGTACGTCACGATGGATCTGCAACAGCCTCGGGAACAGCTACGCCAGGCAGAAGCATTCCTGCCCCAGCTGTTGGCTTCCTCCTCTCTGCCAAAAGTTACAGAGCCAACAGCGCAGCTCAGGGGCATATTCCCTAATCCACTTCAGGCAAAAAAACCAATCCTGTCAGTTTAGACAATTTAAGTAAGTGGCAAGAGCTAACCCAGATACATTCGACTGAGTGGATTAGAGAGTGCTCCTGCAAAGCATTTCACCAGGAGAGCAAGGGAAGCAGTAATCTGCAGCTAATGGGCAGTAATGAACAGCTGCAGTCGACAGAGTTCCACAGTCGGTGCGGCCACACATCTGCATCAAGTGACACACAAGCATGTGTCACACCAGCTGGTTCCCGAGGGCAAGCTAAAGCCTTGTAGCTCTAACTACATATATGTTTTTTTAAATATATATACACACAAGTGGATATATATACACACACAGCTATATATGTAAAAAACACTAAGCAGACTGGTAGTTATTTCTATCTCTTTATCAGCCCAAAGTAGAAATTCTGTTTAAGCTCAGACCTATGATTTTAAATAAAACAACTTAATTGGACAGTGTAAGAAAAACGCTGGCACATTTAAAATAAGGGTTCTGCTCAAAGCCTTTGTTAGCAGTCTTATTTATTGCGGAAGAAATAACCACGCTATTAAATGCCCTAATATTTAAATTGGATACAAAAGTTGCACATTTTCATGGGATGTACTGTACTTCCTCATGGAACGCTTTTTGGCAAGCGCAGGACTGACAAATTAACAAGTTTTCCTCTTCTGCTTGAAGACACAAACAAAACTAGGAAATAATGCTTTGGAAGTCTAAAGTCTTTGTTTTCAGTATCTCCAAAGTTAAGGGGAAAAAAGTAAAGAAAATACAGGATCAATAATTCACTTAAAAGCTACTCAGAAATAAATAAATCAAGTGCTGCAATTACACAAATGAAACCTCATCCTAATACAAAAGAATGCAGTGAAACGGTGAAAGGAAGACTGTTTACTCGCCTAACTCAACTTATTGCAAGGCCTTGCACAGAGAAGACAATCCCAATTGTAGTTTATTGGAGTTGCAAGAAACTTTTAAGCAAACATCTGCAACAGAAAAAAGGAAAGTTGATGTTTCTCATGTAATGTGAAAGGCGTATATTCAGTCTCAGAAAGTACAACTGAGACTGAGCAAAATGTATTAATGGAGTTTATATCATAAGAACAGGTAAGAATCTAAGAAGGATTAAAAAGGAGGCTCAAAAAGAAACATTCAGTCAAGAAACAACGATAAGCCAACTTCTGTATGTGTAAAGATATGCTACAAACACTTTCTGTTCCAAGCACTTAAATCAATGAGGAAACAAAACAACTACTGTGAAGCTACAGATAACGAAGTTAGTTAATTTAGGAAAACATTCTTATTTAAAATAACACATATACAAGGCCATGAACTGTCAAAAAAAAAAAAAAGTATTGAAGTGGAAGATTCAATCATTCCAAGTGACATTTTTAAAGAGAAGCCAGTAACAGCTGAAAGCTCAGAACAGTACTCCTCTTGTTTTCTGCAGAGAAATTAAAAAAAAAAAAAATCACTACATACTCTTAACATCCTACATGAGGGAGCACTGGAATATTTGCAACTGTAGCTTACACATGTATAATGAAGACCTGCACCTCTTTTTTTTTTTGGACAGGGCACATGACAAAAGACACAGAACAGAAGGTGTTTTCTAGAATAATTATCCTTCCATTTCCAACATGAGGCAGTTATTTGCACTTTAACGGCGGCCTTAACCACCGACGTACAATGACCCCTAAATATACAGGTAAAATAAACCAGAACCACTAAAGAAATTATATAAGTTTAGGAATCGGAGCCTGTAACCTGCCCCTGTCCAACCTCTCATTTTGGAAAAAAATAGGAGGATTCAAGGAAACCCAGGCCTCGCGCCGCCTTTCGTGCCGTAATTGCTTTCAGGACTTTGTCCAAAAAGCCGGACCATCACTCATTAACGCACGATCAAAGCTTCCATTTTCCATTATCCTTCCCGTAAG
>NW_009648333.1:4049247-4083736 GCF_000708025.1 Charadrius vociferus | reverse complement strand
CCCCCCCCCTCCTCCCCCCCCGCTGTCGGGACAAGCCTGGGCCTCGGTAGGGCCGAAGGCTCGCAGGCCTCGTACCTGCCCTGCTGGGACACGCGGGTGCCCGCACGTAACGCGTGCCCCGGGGCAGCCGGTGCTGGAGCAGGTAGCTGGCCCTGGGGAAGGAAGATTTCTGGATAGCGGAGAGACACGGGGGCCATCAGCTGCTCCTCGCAGGCGAATGGATGAGGCGACCTCGCTGCCCCTGGTGCTGTGCCTGCGCCGGGAAAGGGCCTTTGCGGTACAGAGGGAAGGAGCTCCCCGTCCCTGAGACACCTCACAGGTCAGGGCTGCTTAGCGTGGGAGCTCAGCGCCTTGCGTCCTTCCAGGGATAACAGCCTGCCCTTGCCCTGCTTGGTGTTGAGACGCAGATGGGAAGGGACTGCTACAGCTCCACCTGTGCACAATGGAGGATTATTAAGACAGAAATTGCCATGAAAAAAACAAAACAAAACAAAACACTTCCTTCTAAGAGATTAAGTTAAAAGAAAGTCAAGGACTTGGAACTGAAGAAGTGCCAGATTTAAGGCAATTGTCTCTTTGGAGCAATGCATTAGCATACAGTCCTGAATTAACTGATCACACACCTGTTTTGAGGGGTTTTATGACCCTTGCCTTATTCAGTGAAGCAACCAGAATGCGCAAGTGCAGCCAATTCATTTCTCAGAGCAACACCTTATGTTTTCAACTGCCTCTTTTACAGAGATGGGAGTTGACAAGAAAATAAATTTTCTCTTCAAAAGTCACGTAGTATGACCATATCAGAGCAATGAAAGACCCATTATTCTAAATTCGTACTTGTTCGCTAACTCCTTGAAATACTAACTCCTTGAAATTACTTCTGCCTCTAGAACTGCCTGCCTCTTTCTTTGATATTTTCCTATTTGCACCATTGTTTCTTTACCTTAGCAATTGTATATGTTACACTATCACCTTAAAAAAAAAAAAAAAGTAATTATAAAGTAAAGCAGAACAAGCTAGGTTTCACTTCTCGGATAGTTCTGACATCCCACATGCCAGACATTCACATCTGTGCATGTCATCCCAAGCTCTTATACCCAATAGGGGCACCACTGAGTTGCAATTCATCTGATCTGTTCTAATTCTGGATTGAGAGGAACAATTCCTTTAGGGGTGCCTGTTTGTTCATATTGACCATAAAAAGCACATGGACTGCTACTTCAGAATAAAAACGTATGCAAAAAGAAATCTTCTCCTATGACTTACAGAGCTGTAAAGGGATACAGATCTAAAGAATGGTGGTACAGAAACCCCCTAGCTGAAGTCAGAAAGGTTTGTATTATTTATATTAGTCTAAAATAAAAGACACTACTTGGCTTTACAAATCTTTTCTTAGACTATAGCTTCTGTAACTACCTCTATCCATAAGTGTAAAGCAAATAACACTGTAGGTTTGACAAACAAAAGTTCAAAATGTTTTTGAATAGCTGAATGCCCAAGTATAATCTCCACCCTTAAAAAATAGATCTGCAAAGAAATCCATAGGGAAACACAAGAGAGACTTTGTTTTGTGCTTCTGCCTGCTAAACAAGGGAAGGTATGCTTCAGCCAGAAAAGGCCTGCCCCAAGAGAACAAGGCCCATTACAACACACACCTTTCATTCCAACCTCAAGAAGGTATAATAAATATCCCCTTTGTTACCACTAGTTGTAAACTACTATCCAAGCCTCCAGGCTGGCAGAGGTTATGAAATCATGCCTGTATTTTCTTTCTGAAGCGTGAGTTTACAAAACACAGAAATATTTCATTTCACGTAGGGTACATCCATTGGGGTCATGGTTGATGAAGCATTGTCTCAAGGACAGAGACAGTTTAAGCAGTTCCAGCATTAGCCTCTTAATCCTAGTCCTCCTGGCATCCTTTCTTTTGTGCCAATGCAACCACTCGGACAGCTAGATAGCAAGGTAGATCAAAGCCCAAGACTTCCCCCAACGCCCCCAAAAAGCCTAAATCAAACCAAACCAAACCCTCAAGACTCTTTTGGGTTGTGTTCATTTGTTTGTTTGTTTCCCCAGTCATGAATATCCTGATCTGGCTCACTATACATTTGTGCAAATGCTCCCATCAACACACAGGAGAGGAATAATAAATCAAGAACTGGAGAGGGGCAGGAAATGCATCAGCCAATTTACGCACTGCAAACTTAAAACTGTAGATATATATTTATTTTTATTTTTCTTAAGGAGAAAGATTGTCATTGTTTGCCTTGCTATTTTTAATTGATAGCTAAATGGCAAACACATAAAAAACCACCACAGACTGTGAACGATACTGGCTAACATGAACCATTTACTAAGGTTTATCTTCTTCGCTATCAGAAACATAGTGTAGTTCTTCACTATCAGAAACAGCATCTTTGAGAAAGAGACTCCCGTCTGTCTCCAAAGGGTATCAGACTCCAAATTGCTAAAACCACTGCATCTCTCAAGTATCTTTGTTCATCTTGGTTTGCTTAGAAACAAGCCTGAAAGTTAATTTTAGGCTCCAGAATCACAAAGCATTACATGTTTTAACAAGTCAGAGGCGAAAGAGAATTTTTTGTAAAATAAAAACATTAGCAAAGCAGAATTTGCTGAACATTAACAAAGCAGATAAAGCAGCAACAAAGCACAGTACAGGGCATTGTAAGAAAAGAAACAAATTGTCTACCAGAAGCACAGCAATCACAGTTCTAAATCATTTGCAGATATGAAAAAATAACTGATAACCAGGTCAATACAAACAGCTTTATGTAATGCTTCTGAAAAGATTTTTCAACCTCAGAGTTACAACGAAGCACCTCAACTGTGCGTTATTCTTGCCTGGTACCAGCAGAATCATACTGATCAGGGATAAAAGAGGACCTCAGGTGGCAGAAAGTAGCAGCTGCAGGTTATCTAACTGCTTTCAAACCACATTAAGTAATTCAGCTCATTTTAATTGCCCTGTCGCATGGACTCATACTATGCTCCTTGTTTACCTCAAAAGGTTTGTTTTGTTACACTTGCTGTACAGATGTATGACTTTCACCCTGAGGGTCCTTTTGTAACACACTGCAAACAAAGGCAGTTTTACATACATGAGAAAAAAACATGTTTCAGGGCTGTTGGTAGCTCAGATTTAAATCCTTAAATTGGATTTATAGGGTTTTTTTCAGCTTCAGTTTGAAATGTTTTAAAAAATCTGTTTAATTCATAATTAGGAAGCTCTAAGCAGTCAAGCTTAAGGGAGCAGCTCAGAATTTCTGCCTGAACCCTGGAGGTACATCAAAACAACCAGCACCTTTGGGGCGACGAAGCTCCCTCACTGTCAGCAGAGGACCCTGACCTTTTTGTGTTCTGTTTCAGTAAGACATGTGGGAGCCGGTCACTTCAGCTGCACCCAACTTGTTTCAGTAACGTCAACTGCAGTTCAAAACCAAAGGGTGTGTCCAACTTTAGTTTAGTAAGTGTGTAGCTGTGACAGCCTTTTTGAAAACGGGGGAAAAAAAATTTTAGGTCCTTCATAGCCCAAGAAGTTTGAACTGCAGCTCCCAGGTTTCAGAGTGCTCTGTGACAACACCGGAGCCACTGCTCCTGAAGCTGAACTTACAATACACATAGAAATACCTGAGTCAAGGCTCCAAAGCAGGAAGGTCTGTAAGAGGAGACTTGAATCTCCACCCTGCTGAAGAATCCAGTACAGTTACTCTCAGAAGCTGCGCTCTCACGTGTTACTGAGAGTCCTTCTTTCTTATTCTGAGATACACACTGGTAGGCTCCTGATGGACTCTTGTCTCTTCCTGTATATTCCTAGAAACTTTAACTGACCTGCACAGAATGTCAGAGAGGATGGAATCAGGAGTACATCAGAATACATATTATTTAGAAGTCAGATATATATAATCTAGACCTTTTACTGCCAGAAAAAGTTCAAACCTTTAGAAAATGCCTATTTTATATATTTTATCTTTTCATGCTGTCTCTGGATGCACAGTTAAAGATATCCACAAACTTTTTCTTTCATAACATACTATCTTATGAAAGGTGAGATGAAGACAGTATGATTAGAAAACAGGAAGATTAGTCACATGCCCCTGCAGCAGGACCTGTTCTAGCACATTTCTTTCATAGTTTGAAACATAGTGATTGCGACTGAGAGATGTACTGTGCATTTTTCTAAACCAGGCAGATACAGGGCAGATTCAAGAACAAATAAAGTGTAGTTTAGCTTCCCAATTCTAACCACAGTAGCAGAAGCAGTATACAAACAGATCATGGTCATAGTTTTTCTTGGTAATTCTGATAAAATAATGCAAAAGTCACTAAATATTTGCTACATTTGCATATAGTCTTTTCTGATATTAGATATTATGAGGTATGGATCGAGCAACATTAAATCATACATGCTACTCAGAATAGGCTATCCAAACTTTAGATTTCATCAATGTCTGTGTGAATATTTCTAATGGGGCAAACATTTCTAAATTCTGTGAAAATCCATCTAAGTATGGTCATAGACTTTGAAGATTACACACAGGGATGACAAATAGTCCGCTCTGTTATGCAAGTTACGCTTTGGTGCCTGACTTCTTGAAAAATACCCTGACTCTATTTTTTAATTGTTAAAAAAAAAGCAGGGGGGAGAGTTTCAAGCTTTTTATGTTTATGATTATCATTTCCTACATCTCACATGAACAAACTACTCACATTACAAGGTATTTGCAGACTCAGCCTGTGGAGAATGTTAAGTAATGTGGCAAGTTAATGTTATGTTTTACACAGGCTATGGAAAGGCAAACCTGTGGCTGGATGTGCGTCAGAGGTAGCGTAAGTGCACGCTGCAGAGCGAGGATACTCAGAGCCGCTGTGCAACGCTGGTGCCAGTGCCAGCTGCTGTTGCAGGCTGGGAGAAGGGAGAGACAGGGGCTACTGGTGTTTGAAGAAGAAAACTGCACGGAAGTCACTCCCATCACTCTGAAACATAACTTATCCTGTCCCGCTGAACACAAAGAGAACAAGTTCAGAGGATTTAAAATCCTACCTAAAGGATACCTAAACTGGAATATTTCATTAGACTTCCTTGGGCTTGTAAAGACAAACACAGCACCTCTAGGTGAGAAGTAACCATGTCAACAATGTCTCGTGAATTGTAACTAACGAAGTCAGGCTTTCTAATACCATCTGAGATGAAGTTGTGGTGGCTGTGTATTCCTCAAGTGCCTTTCAAATACCCTCCATCCACAAAGATCAGTGAAGTGTTTCATTCTCAGAAACAGTCCTAAAAACAAGGGACGATCAGGATAAAGTGACAAGCTTGGTGATGGCAGCTATTACCTGACTCCATCGACCAAGAAACACTGGGTAAAGGCACATCCTGTATTTGATTACACAGAGGAAACAATAACATTGAGTATGCCCAAGTTGTTCTTAAAAGCACATGGTGGAGAATCAGAGGGAGAAAAAAAACCCCACCTTCTTCCTGCAACGTGTCCTATTCCTTTCAGTTACAGTATGTTTAGGTATTACTGGAAAGACACACACTACTAAATACTAACATCACAAATGTGGTTTCCAAGTTGAGAGGCTCATTTAAATAAACATTTTTCTCACAAGCATGAAACTTCCTTTGGCCAACACTGAAAATGTCCTCATTGTTTAAGGGAAGCTCTGTGCATGTTCTGAAGGATCAGGAGTTAAATATAAAAGATATTGCCACGAGACTCCGAGAAAACACCATGTTTTACATTGTGTTACACGTGTGTTACATAGTAGGTAATTCACTGCCTAGGCCAAAAAGAGCCCCATGTTTATTCAGTCCCACTAAAAAGGGTAGGGCTAGCAAAGGAACAATGCATTTTCCTGTTTTATTATAGTTCATTTTAAATAAAAATTACAAACAACTTTTCTCCCTTCTCAGAAACCTTGTCATGTTGAGCATGATTGTTTTTAATTCTTCTGCAGTGTGTTCACATAAGTGTCACATAACAATAACTATTCAGAGGTAACTTTACTCTTCCCTTTGTAAAAACAATGCAGTGTCTAATGTCCCATTAAAAAAAGAAAGCCTGTAAAAGTCACCACCTTTTCGCCAATATTATGAACATCAATCATCTGCAAATTGTTATAATAAAACTCATTTAAGAATACAATGTGGAATAGCAGAAGATGTAAATACTGTTTCAGTAAGACAAAAATGCACACACTTCAAACACATAGTTACAGCATATGTCTCAATTAAAAAAACACACTAGCCCCATTCCCATTTTGAAAAACCTAAGGCTAAACTTTTCATTGTGATAGCAGCAGGACTACAAAATGCAGCGTATGTCAACAGGTTACCTACACTACCACATTATTTTGCTTTGCCCCAGTAATCAAAAAAGTGTGGAAGTCAGCTGAAAGTCCTTGCTCATGATTGTCCCAATGAGTTCCCAGGAGAGGAAAGGGTTCCTGTCTGGACCCTAAAGAAAAGGTGGACTGATACATCCAACTCCGAAACAGCACAACATAGGATACCTTCAAAAAAGTTGAAGAAGTTACTGCCAAAGCAATTTCCCACCTTTGCTTTGCTGCGTACAAAGCAGGTATCTGGCCCAGGTAGATAACAGCTTATCAAAATGCATGCGTCTTCCCTGTCTCACAGTGATCACAACTCATTAAAGAAAAAAGAGTCACCAACTATTACACATACATTTACAGTGTTACGCAGCCTGGGAGTTGCTCATCCTTAAACAACGTAGTCTTTTTGGCTGCCCATTCAGTTTCAAGCAACAAACCTTTTGTCGTTGGTCCCAATGACATGTCAGTTTCTCATTCTAATTTGTCCGTTTAAAATATTTAGGAGTGCTCATATGAAAGTGATGAATATGCTCGTAATTATGTCCATCTTTATAAGATCCAAACCTAAGAAAAATATTCAACAAAGCAAAACCATTACAACATGATTTAAACCCATGCAATTAAATCATACACTTACTATAGTATAATTAACACTTCTTCTGAATGTTCTAGTTTATTTCAGAAATCGGCCACAACCCTACTTAGATATGAATCATAATCTATGTAAGCTATCTAACTAGAGGTCTTTGAGTATAAAGGAGACATTTAATTACACTCATTGGATTAATGCCATAGGCACTCTGTAAATGGAACTCCAGCTGACAAAGGTGAGCGGTGCATTTATCTAGTAAAATCCCATGCTCTTTAAGTTTCTTCTGCCAACTTCAGTGAAGATAGAATATAACCTCCCATAGTATCAAATACTCGACCCTATTGTTAATATTGCACATCTTTCTTTTGAAAATTATGGTGAAAATTGTAATTTTTCATGCCATATTTAAATTTGAAAGTTTTGACTACTGACTATTACAGTCAATAGATTTGCAAAAGAAAAGTGTAGTACTTATTCAAAATACCAGTGCTAAACAGCATTTAAAAGTAGTGTCATTGTACTTCAAAAGAACTGTAGTTAACTGGAAAAAATTAAAACTTCTTCCTAAAGGGTATTTTTTTTTTTCTGCTTATAGGCAGACATAAAAGAAATTAGGACAAGAAAAATATTCTGTGCTGAAATCAGCTGAGAAAAATCTGAATGTGAATGCTAACTTTAAGCAAGTTTCATCATGCGGAAAAGACTGGGCAAACTCCTGCTTAGACAAGAAGCCAGTGACTGAGTGGTAAATAAAAAGTGAGTAAGCTCAACTGCTAGGTGTACGTAAGAAATAAATATATTCTGTATGAAGCAAGTCAAAAGTAGTAAATACAGCATTGCTGAAAATTGTCTCTCTGTGGCAACATCTATCTCAAACTTCATCACTCTTCCACTGATACTCAGTGTAGAATACATAACTTTCTCCATATTTCTCTTCCTTATGCAATGTCTGCAGAAAAATGACAGCATTCTAGAAATAAATAACTTTTTATGTAAAAACCTAGCCCTTTTTTCTTCTTGACATATGTAACATACTGCCTCAGGCATTCTCCTTATTTTTTGCTCCAGTTATATAGTATGTTTTAAAATGCTTAGGCAAAGAGTATTTAACATATATATTGTATTTTGTGTTCTAAGTAACAGTATATTAAGACCTCGATCCTCAGAAGTGCTGAGAAACACAGGAAATCTCTCATGATTTCTGAGTCACCACACCACTTGGCAAACATCTCTATCAAACAATCTCAGAAATTAATCACCTGGGTGAAATAAGCATTACCTTCAACTTATGCTACAACACAGCAGACTGATTTTCCCAAGGCAGATGCCAAGTCAGTAGAAAAAATGGAATTAGATGTCAGAAGTTCTTGACTGCTAATCTTCTGGTTAGTTTCGTACTGACCAGTGCCTCCCACTTTAAGAACAATTTTGTTCCTAGACTTCTCTTTTACAAGATGTCACGTACGTCACCCCCTTAATTTCTTATGAGACACACTGACCTGGGATTGAAATGGATGTCCTCAGGAACTTGGCTGGGATCAATGACAATTCTGTCATTGTCAACATAGCTATCCAAGTGATCTGGGATCCTAAATTTGGCCATCTGGACTTCTGAATCACTTAAACCAGCATGAGATATACGGGCATAGCCCAACCTATCAAGACACAAGAAGAGTTAGTTTGAAGAAATAACTCAAGGCAATTTCACCACATTCTTAATCCCCAGAGTTATTATCTAACCTATTAACATAACTTTCCTTTCTGTGAATCTCAGCTTCCAAAAATTTAAAGTGCTCTATAAACACGCGCATCATAACACAATGTCACAAGCAGAAAAATGGAGAAAGCATGTCTGACAACAAAAATAAGTTCTACATCTAGAAACTAATTTTTAAAAGTACAGTTTTAAAATATGCATACAGGTATAAGCTCACCAACTGTTTTCACTGAAGAGATTTTGAAATTCAGGAAAGGAACTCAAGCATCAATGGAAGGAGTAATGAGAAAAAATTAGACTGCAAGTGGGGGTTTTGTTGCCCCTTTTTTTTTTCTTTTTACTCAATACTGCTACTTAAGAGAGCTATCTAGTTTACTGGTTTTACTCCTGTGAACACTGCAGAATTTGCAGTTTATTCAGTATAAGTTGAATTCCATTCTGGTACATATATCACCAAGAGAATGATTTACAAGCAACTTGGTATTAGAAGATATGGATGGTATAGGTCCCAGCAGAGGAAAGTGCTTCAATATGGGCTTATATAGTTAAAGTTTCCACTAAATCCAGCATAAAGCTTTGCTGGATTAGATCAGCATTTTGCTTCAACAAACCCTACAATCATAGTTCAAAATTTGTATCTTCTGTGTCACATACAAATTAGGGCTTAGCCTTCACATTTTAGTATGAAGCTGCAAAGCCAGAGCTTTGGAAAAAAGTAGTTTTACGTTATGAAAGCAGATTAGATCTGAAGGCTTTTGATACAGAAGGATGAAACCTGTAATACCGTCTTTGTAAATTATACTCAGAAATACACCAATTCATCCTGAGATTGATGTTTCACATTACTTCATGATATATCTAACTGTCCATACACAATCGTTTAGGGATGGATATAAGACTCTTCCACAATTACCTACAGAAGGGTGTAAAACTGATTGTCATAAAGATATTTAAAACCGATGAATAAATGATCCACTTCAACACACCTTATTACTCCGCGATACATAATATAGCTACACCATCTGTCATGATCTGTACTGTCAATATCCTATGAGTGAAAGGAAAAAATAAAAAGTCAAACAAATAAGGCAAGCTTTCCTTATGCGTAGGCTTTAAATCAGTAACAGAATCAATGTGTAAACCTGCTGCAGAAAAATGTTTTGCCTAAAACACTGTACTGAAGTAGAAAGGAAAAAAAACCACTGTCAGACAGACAAATAGACAACTTTTTGACATCCCCTGACAGAAAACCAAACTCCAGAACTCAGTTTTAAAACAAAACAATTGCAGAACTGGGGGTTGGAAGGGATGTCTGGAGGTCACCCACTCCCAACCCCATGCTCAAAGTAACTAAGCAGGTCACAGCCAACTTTTTAATATCTCCAAGGATGGAGATTTCACAGCTTCTCTGGCCTAGTGCTTGACAACCCTAACTGTGATTTTTTTTTTGCTTCTGCTTTCTAACTGACATTTCCCTTGTGGCAACCGCTGACCATTACTTCTTGTCCTTTCACTGTGTAACTCCCCCTTCTCTATAACATGTCAGGCAGCTGAAGACTATTTGAAAATGTGTATGTATTTTCTTATATGTCTATTTCTAAGTTACCAATTTGAAATACTATGCTGAATGTTTCAAATATATATTATCTCTAACTGCTAAAAGAAGCAGTGTTTTTACATACCTGCACATTTCCATTTTTTATTAATTCAGTATAATCTCTGGATCCAGGAGCTGAAGTGATGTATCCTAGAAATACAACTTGCTTAGAGCTAGTCTTCAATAGGTTTGAAACAGCTATAGCCTGAAGTTTTCTGTCCAAGTCCTCTCTGAAAGACACAGAAGAGACTTTAAAGTATACACATTTTAGCTCAGAATCTTTGTGCTATAACATAGCAAACCACAAATGAATCTGACCTATTTTTATTGCTCAGTATTAGAGAGTATGAAAATTTACACAAAGCTCACTGATTCAAAATGATCACTATGTTCGATAAAAGCCACATGGTTGTGGTAATTAAGGTTCTCTTTCTAACCATTATAGGAACAGCTTTTTCTATTACCTTTTTTGTTTTTAATACTGATCTCATCACTAAGAAATGTGAATGTAAGTGCTTTGGTTATCTGAGGCTTTGCCTCAGCCTGCACTTGAAATTTAATTGTGCTAGCATAGAGGGGTACATAACAAAGAGCTCACATGCTAACAAAACTTTATGATGGATAGATCATGGTAAATAAAGTCTGGGTCACATAATTTATGAAATATAACTTACAAGCTACATCATCCTGTTAACGACATTTGGCAGGTATTCTGCATCTCTTTAAAAAGACTTACACAACAGTTCCAACATGAGCAAAAGTGATAGCATAAGTGGAACCTGGTAAAATACTGTATTGGATCCCATTCCCTGTTCTTGGATTTGTCATAATATAATGTAAAGGCAGTTCTCTTTCTATAATTCTTCATGTTAATAACTTTAAACAGTTGTGCAAAGTATGTTCTGTTCTATATTTTGGTAGAGTGGGCTAAATATAATTGAGACAGGGAGATGATTTTGGAATCTGTAATCCCAAAAGGCAGCAATAATGTAAATGCTACTATGCTTTCTAAATAGCAGTACTTCTGATTGAAGCAAATGCATTAGGGAGAAAGAGTACACAGACAGGAGACAAAAAATCCCAACCATTTAAATAGAAGCGAGCTCAGCTAGCTGCTCTTTCCAGAATTACACCTCTCCAGAAGATGGGTTCTTTTAAATGACACGGGCATTGTTATATTCCCACATTTTAAAAACTGTCTTTAAAAAATATCCCTAGTTATCCAGTATTGTATAGCTTATGTCATCCTAAGCAGCAGATGAAAAAAGATGAAAACCAAGCAGTTGTGCATGCCATTTAATTACAAATTCATTTACCTCAAAACACAATCTAAGTTGCACTTGTTTCCCATGTGTCTCCTCCTATTTTTCCTTCATCTTTATCTCGTCTCTCTGTGAGGGGGGAATACTGTGCTATTTTCTTCTACTTTGACAAACAGTTTCTCAGAGGAGCAAGTCTAATCATCTGTGTGAGGCACAGAATGAAATTCCTTTCTAGAGTTCAAATTCTGAGTGGTTTCTGACAACTATACATCTTCAGTAAAAGGGAAATCTATAAACAATTTGCATGATCGGAGCCCAGGTTCTACACAGAGCTCAGTATGGGATAATGAGAATTCCTACTGCTTTCTGAGCAGCTTCCCAATCCATAAATTTGCCCCTCCATGAATTGTAACAAAATTTTTGAAAGTCCAAATCTTACTGCATAACCACAAACATAGTAGATATTGCAGCAAATAAAACTGACAAAAACCAGCTACATGGAGCATCACAAAACTATCCCTTTTTAATATTCATTACACACAAGTAATCAAGACATTGTTTTAAAGTAAAGAACTGAAATATATAACTTTAACCTCAAATACCTTAACGTATTTGAGGTATTGGTATAATTCTTCCTTTCAGAATCCAGAGATCAGGTTTCATATTTCCAGTTTCATATAGTCAGAAGGACACTGAATGGATATTTTTGTTGCTGTTTCAACACTGTCCTTTCTTGCAGGCTTCAGAATTGTTACTTTTTATTTTCATAAACATCAGCTGGCTATTAATGCTATCTATCTGTAACTATCTGCACTCATTGTGGAGTATAATAGATCTATTCCACATGCAGAAAGTCGGAAGGATGCTATCCTACACTGAGATGTATCTATAGCCCTACTACTTGTTGTGGTTTTGCAGAACTATGTATCTCTAGTAACTCAGGTATTAGGCTCAGCTGAATTTTGCATGACACATTTGTCCCTTTTAAGAAATGCTTCAGAATTTTAAACCAGTAGCTATGTCATAATATGTCAGTAGCTATGTCTCCCACGTGCCTTGTTAGAACCAGTATTACAGCAGCAGGTTTTAAAAAGTACAAAATAAATCCCAGAAATTTACAAATTACTATTATGTTACACGACTATGCATGACATATGTAACAAATAAAATACACACTCTTCATTTCCAAAGTGGGCAACAACAAAATCAACCATTTTCCCCGTGAAGTTGACAGTCATGGAGATGGCAGGTGCAATCTCTCCCTCTGGAGATGGAAGGAGGTGATGGGTAGATTTTACAATTGGATACCTTGACAGCGCCATAATCCTACAGGCAAAGAGGGAAACAGTTATATTTAGTAGTTCACAAGCATCACAAGTGTGAACTAAGCAGATGAAAGTGAGCAGAAGACTAATGGTCACTGAAGTCAAACCATCAGACCAGAATACAAATGGTCTCTAGAGGGTTTTCCTGAATTCAGGCGATTACTTAAGTATAGGTCTACAAATGCATTATCAAATTCATTCCTACACTAAGAAATACCACTCCATATATATGAATTGTTACACTGAGCCTTTCAAAATCTGCATCCTCAGACAAGACAGAGTTTTACACCACCAGTAATTAAAATGTATTTTATTACAAGTAGAAGCAGATAGAAATACATCTCTAAAGTGAGAGATTTCTCATTCTGTCAGCTTCTGCTTGGAATCAACCTTAAAACCATTTTGCATCAGTTTTTTTCAAAATATTTCATGAAGGAAATGTCAGAGAATGACTTTTCTGCCCCATTCTGCATCACTTAAAAACACAGGCTCTGGAGGAGGAATGTTACTAAATTCCCCTCACATATCACACAAATTAAATAGCCATTGCAACATCACTAGGAAGTTCCATCTGCTACAGAGATCTGCATATCCCCCTGAAAAAAAAAAAAAAAAAAGCCACTATTTTCCAGAGAGCAAAGATATTGAAAGATATGCAAGTAGTTGGTCATGCATTAAAGTAAAATCAAAGTAAAATCAGACACAAAAAATCTGGTCAAACAGACATATGCCCTTCTATGCCTATTTCCCACTATACAGCTCAAGCTGGCTTTAATGAAGTCAAAATTTCTAATAACTCCGAGTACACTTATATTTTCCAACTCCTATCACGTTTTTAAGACTGAAATCTAAAGTTCTCATAGCCCAAACCAAAATATTGAGAAAAGTGAATCAGATATAGTACTTAGAATGCCAGACTTCCAAATCTGTAGGCACAATGCCATTCTCTACGTTACCAAAGCCAAAGGAGCTTACAGGGATAGGCACTGAAACCTGATTTATTTTTAACAACGAGAAAACTTCATCTGCATTGCATTGTGATGCTAGGCAATCAAAGCATGTTCCTAAAGACAAGCTCCAACAAGTGATTACAGTGATTGTTATTGCAATTATTCTTTGCCCATGTTCTAATGGAGTTAGTATTGGACAGTATATTTACACTTTACTGTCACTGTGCATGTTAAGATGACTCACCCCCAAGTGTGATCTCTCGTGCTTGGACCAAAATCTGTGTAAAATCCTAGTCTTTCCCCTAGCCACATTGTTGGATCGTTGTTCCCAATGAACGGTTTAGAGGCATCACTCTCTATAATAGTGATAAAATCTGCACCTGAAGCAGGGAAGAAAAAAGAAAATCTTTCCAAGTTTATAACTGTGACCTATAAATGTGATTTATAAATGACTACATAATGTCATTTCCCTTTGGATTATACAGTGATGGACACAAGCTCTTCAGGAGTCAATCAGGGCAAATCTTACGCTGGCGACAAAGTCATGCCCAAACTCTGGGTCACTGTACGCTGCACAGCCTCTGATGGAGAGATATTTAGTGTCTGGATGCCATAGCTCCTCCCTGGTGCATAAGCAGACACACATGAAACTGCAGAGCACAGCTGGCCTGCACATACCTAGAGCAGACCATTTCAAAAGCATTAGGCATAAAACGCATACCCAGATTAACAGCACAGTAGCGAGTCTACCGCTTTCAACTTGATGAACAAGCACTACGCAGCACATCTGCACTTACCTTCATCTCCGAAATCCTATTCTGCTCCAAAGGGTCCTATGCAAGAGGGAGCAGGCTGCTGCTGCCAAAGCAATTTATCAGCCCATAGCAACCTAGCATCAGCCCCCTTGGTGACAGAAGGGTTTCCAGCTCTAGTGAATTGTTGACCATCCACAGCCACCTCACTTTCCCAGGGCACTGTGGTCCCTCCTTGTTTACATGCCGAGGTGTGGCTTTCTCAGGGGAACATGACAAGTTCCCCTATATTTTAGCTGCAGGATACAGGAAGAGCTATGCGGTCCCTCAGGGAACTGGCAGCTAAGAAAGGCCTGCCCATGCCTGAAGGAAAGTGGGAGTCCGCAGGCTGGCCACAGGCTGGCTGAACCATCCAGGCTCAGCCTGAGCAGCAGGTCAGTACAGCTGCAGCAGCAAGTGCTCCCTTATACCCCCCTTGGAGTGCTCTCTGACTCTAGAAGGCAGATCGAGTCACCGCTTCATCCGCAGCCCTTCTATAAGGAATTAAGACTACTCCGTCCAGTACCACTCTTGCCATGTAAGATGTTTTGCTTTTGAAATGTCTTATTTAGCACTATGAAAGCCATGTTAGCAGGGAAAATAATAGCTCACGGTACTTTTAAGTGGATTCCCAGATTTTTGCTTCTACATCGTTAGCATACATGCTGGCCGCAGAAACAATAACTGAAATCACTGAGACGGGTTGATGTTGGTTCCCTTCAGGACAGACAGGAGTTCCAGTCACAAAAGCCATTACTTGTTGCATCTTCACTATTCCAACAGAGAGAAAATGAGCCCAAGGCATGCATACCACTACACCTTTAAAGATAATCCCCATGCTGAAGAAGTTAGCCACTCTTTTTTTCTGTGGCTCTTAAAATCAGCTACTCTCTTTGAGCAAAAAAATCGTTTAAGAATCTTCAGCTTAACTCCGAATGCATTAATGCATTTCTTGGAAATGTTAATGTGGTATTTTACATAACAATATACATGTAACTTAAAACTCCACAATACTGTTTCCAGCAATCAGGAATTAAGATTTATTCATTTATAGTTTGGAATTTGCTGCCTTTTTGACTTACTAATTGCTTCTTTTAGAAGTGTTACCACAAAGAAATACTCAATGGACATAATCAGGTAATCACTTTTTCTGATATCCGTGAATTTAAACTACAGGTACCAGAAATAAATGCATTCATTATAGTTCATAAATAATTATGCAGAGATTAAGGAAGTACCCAGACATAAGCCATGAGCTATGGAATAACATATGTAAAAGAATGCCCCAAATTTCAATTCATCAAATGTCGATGTTGTTTTCTCATACCACAAGACAGCCTCCAGAGCTCAGCCCTCTGAACCTCTGGTCACGGGACAACAGAGCGAATGATGCAGGAATCAGCCTGTTCCTTCTTCACTAGCTCCTGGGCATCTCTGCCACAAATCAAGGCTTGCACAGCAGCACCTGTGCCAATGCCTTCCCACTGCTTCGGTCTGTGAAGCCTGAGCTGCTCAGGAAAGCCCTGTGGTACATTCACATCAGAGGAGGAGAGAACAACAACAAATGCTGCAACTACCTGAGCTGCTTTAAATCTTAAAGCGGCAGCTCCCAGTCTTCTCTATCTCATGGGTATCACAGAAAGCAATTAACACCTACAACCACCACTGGTCAATTCCTTTCAACACACCCTACAGCAGCATTAATCTTTGGTCCAAATTCTTAATTTCCTACAGCTAATTTTCAGCCAAAATCCTGTTCATGAGCAACAGGTTAGACACCCATCTTTACAGTAAAATCATGACAACACACCCAAGCTACAATCACTATTTTTCTTTTATAAATTGCTCTGGCTCAGTGATGGAAACAGTCTTGTCTGTTTCTTCTCTGTAATACTTTGTTTAGGGCATTTTAATTTCAGACATTTTAGGATTTATATCATGCTTCACATCTGAAAACACAGAGAAGCTACAAAACATTAGATTTTATCTAAAAGGATATTTATCGTTATTTTATTCATGCAAATAATTTCTCTATAGACAAGTAACTCATCAGCAGTAAAAATCCAAATAATAAGCAAAGTGTTTCTTTCAACCAGAAACCTCTTTAAAATGCATTTAAAAAATTACCACCTCTGCAAAAGTATTTTTAACTGAAATGATCATATTGGAACGGCTCACAAATTCAGGAGAAAGCCACTAGACACAGGTTCTTGTGTTAATGCAAGAATGGACTCAGTTACCCATCTGTCTCTTCAGATGAACCCTCTCAAATATAAATGAAGTGGAAAAAAAACATTACCTGTCTGATTAAGCAAATTAGCTGATCCTTCCAAATTAGACCATCCTTCATTATCATATGCAAATCTAAAAGGCCAGATCATAGCAGAGAAGTCTTTTTTTGGAACCTCAAAAAAATAAATAGAAAAAAGTCAAGTACAATTTGACTTTTATGTATTATACCTTTGCAGTCAACAACATCAGATACATGGTGTCACACATAAGAAGAGATGTTTTAACCAATATATTTTCCTAATAAATCTGTCAGGATCACAAAAGACTTTAGGTATTTTTGAGAAAAATCTGCTGTTAATAAGAGGAGAAAAGCCATCATAGTTAAAATGAATTTATACAAGTAACAGTAAATAAATGAACATGAAAGAGATTACAAATTTTTTCATCTTTCTAAGAGGAACTACCCACTTTTCTCCACATTATCAGGTACTACAAACCTGGACAAGTTCTAAAAAGAAAGCCAACCATATACGTCTGTGTGCATGTGTGAATAAGCACATGTGTGCAGGCACATACACACACACACACACAGTTTCTACTTAGCTGTCATCACCTTTTATGCATCTTTTTCTGCATTTTTCATCAGTGATTTCTCCAATAAAAAAATTACCAACAGGAATACATGTCAAGGTCAAGTTTCAAAGGACTATTTCCAAACTGCCACCAAACGAAAAAGGTGTAATTCATAAGTGCAATCAATTGTATCAAAAATTCAATTTTATATTAGTAATCAATTAAATCATAGAATGGAAACATGTTAATTTATATCTGATCAAAACAGCTCTATAATTTTGAATTAAAATTACTAAATATGCAAGCAACACACTCGGACAACTTGTAAGCAATCTAAACGCTAAACTTTGAGAGCGTTAAGCATCTTAATTGTTACTATCATTGTGATACCTAATTTTTTGCCAGATAGAGAACTGGACTCTTCTGATTTTTATCCAATTTCCATAACTAGTCAAAGTCTAATCTAAGTCAACTACTTTTCAGAGAGGTTCAATTCAGAGCTATGCATATAAACATAGAAACATAGAATTCCTTCAGCTGGAAGAAACCTCAGGAGGTTATCTGTTCCAGCTTCCCCGATATAAGATCAGGTTGCTAACAGCATTGTCCAGTCAAGTTTTCAATACAATTCAAATAAACTCCTTTATAAAAGTAACATTTACATTGAATATATGAGGTAAGCATCTCCTAGTTTTTCAGAATAATTCTTTCCTTCGTAGCAGGATTATGAATCTCCAAAGACCCAGACATTTCCCATGCTCAATATCAATTTACAAGTTAAACTTTTTGCATCTTCATTTCTGCATTAGTTTTGCTGAATACTTGGATACTGGTGCAGAGGCTTCTTCAGCACCAACCAGCACATCTAAGACACCACACGCATATTTTACTGTATATTTGAAAGTTACCATTTTCACAAACACTACTCACCCCTTGGCCCAACTTCTTCTGGTAAGTTTTATAACGTAGACCCAATCCTAGCAAACCAACACCAACAAACAGCCACAACACTTGAAACACAAAAAGACAGAAAAGTTGTTTTTAAAGCAAAAGAAAATAATGTTGTTATTACTGGAGTTAAACAGAACTGGTTTACTGTCATTCTAAGGTGTGCTATTCATAGAATGGGAAATGTATACATTTAAATTTCCACATATGTGAGTGACAACACTATTACAAATTAGGTATGTTACAGTATCTGTATGTGTACAGATACACTTACATTCTCCAGAACTCAACAGTTAAGCAGACACAACATACCAAAACTCCTTGGAATATTTATGTAAAAACGATACCTACTGAAGAATACATTATAGGAGATGAACAAGACCATTATGTAAACCTTCCAGTGTTTTCCTCTCTATGTTCCAGGTATGCATTTGTAGTATAGATTTTTTATTTTTTATTAATACAATGTGTGGAAGAAAATTTAGTTTACTTCGTAAGCCTTTAGAAGTCAGAAAGATGACCTCCAGAGCAGTCCTATGTTTGACACATTCTTGGAAAGGCACTGCAGCTTCACAGAATGCAAATTCAGAGCTTTTCCATTCCTCCTGTAGCCTTCCAAATAACCACAGTGGACGCTTAAGAGCTCTCATGGTTAGGCACATTGTAATTTGATGACCAAACCCCTCTGCAGTTATTTCATTTATACAGTGGCATACGCTATCCACAATGATTTCAGTAACTCCTGTATTTTCTTTCATCAGATCTTTAAACAGATACGTAGTTACTGTTATGCAAGTTTTCTGAAACAATTTTGTGCAAAATTTAAATAAATTTTGCCATGGAGGATGTCAGAAGAAAGGACATGCTGTTTACATTAGTAAATGTCAAGCAAGCAATTTCACACTTCGCAAGATGCGAAGGTGCTTAAAGGGGAAGCTGAGAAACAATACAAGTCTGGGCATGACGTGCCAGTTACTGTTGTATTGTCACAAAATTAGCTGAGCAAGGGCTGTGCTTTCTGACAGAGTATTTTGAAGTATTTACTCACTTTTGTGAAATGTTTTTGAGTAGTAATATTCAAACCACTTGCATTGGTGCTCACGTTGCCTCTAACAGACAAACTCTCAGGGCGACATTCTTCTGGCCCCTGAGCATACAGGGTAAAGACCTTCATAAAAATTTCAGAATCAGCTCTGAAAAGTGGTGAAGCTCTATTGTCTCCGCTTTCCAGATGAGGCAAAATAAGGTATGCAAATTATAAGTGATTTGATCCAAAGTCACAGAGGAAAAAAAGATTCAAGGATTTGAACCTTCAGCATCCTGATCTCTGTAGGGTTGACATGCCCTAGCACCTAGCAATTTTTTCCTTTACCAAACTTCACAGTAGTGACTTTTTCCTTAGAAAAAAGTAAACTAACAATGAAAACAAATCTGAAGCTCAAATGATTGTACAGAAATACTTGAAAAATCATTTGGATGGATTCCAGAGGTTTAAAAGCCAAAAAGCAGTAAAACCTCAAACATTTACTTTCTCTTCAAAACCTAAAAAAAAAATTCCTGAGGATAGATCTGGTGTGAACATGCAGTGGGGCATCAGGATTGTGTAGTGATGTCAGCCACAACAGGCTTTGCAGGGCTGCCTCCTTGCACAGGAGGGGTGTCACATTATACAGTAGCTCCTGGGCCAGCCGAGTGCCACCCCACTGCCAGCCAGCTCACACAGCCCTATAAAGGGTGTCACACTGAACTGCTTCAAAATCAACATACCGAAGGGGCTGAGAAATCATCCATGGGGTTTTTTGTATACACATGTAATAAATCCCAAGATCCAGAGAGGCCTCTTCCTTAACTGACAAAGTGAAATCACAAATTATGCCAAATCCATTTTTACCTTTTCTTTTTTCTCCAGTTCATTTTTTGGTCTCCATTTAACACAGTCCATGAGGAACAGTCTCTCTCTCTCAACCATAATCATAGTGAATCAGCTGCTCAATTAGTACACATCATCATTAAAACTAGAAATATGGCAATACCAACTACAAGTCTGTCCCTACAACTAGCACCAAAAAGCATTTCTAAAACACCCAAGCAACACACTCCACTGTGTTACTCTTTTTCCTCAGACAGTATTCCTAGTCATGGAAGAAAGGAAGTAAAATTATACTTACGTAATTTGATATAGTTTTTACTCTTTTTGAATAGTGGCTTTTGGTTGCTTTTCACTTCAAAGATAGAGCTAAGGTCTTTCTTGGGTCCTGTTAGAAAATCTACCCCAATACACAACATGATAAACCCTGTAAAAATATAAGTAATTAGTTTTTTCATAGAAATATGAAACATATTTCATAATGCATATGCATATGCATAAAGCATATTAAACATTGCTCATAAATGCACCATTTATAAACTCCCAGCTGTTGTGTTACATTCAACCTTATGGCTCCAACAAGAAAGACAATTCAAAGCACACACACATAGTTAAATGCCATACCCAACGTAGTAATGTAGGCAGTATGAGATTTATTGATAGAGAAGATCCTGCTTCTTATTGTCACAGTATTCACCTCGCTTATGCCTGCAGCACTTCAAAAATTTTTAATTTACATTGTTGTACTTGTTGACATAAGCATTGCTTCCAACAAAATGAGCTTGTGACATTAAACTTGCCGCTAATGATAAATATTTCAAAAAATACTTCAAAACAGTAGAATTGCAATAAGAATTCACAGCTAAAAGATTATTTAAAATGCCACTGAACACCTGCTTCACACAAAAGTAATGAAGTTCAAAATTACATTGTTTGTGGTGGGTTTTGGTTTTGGTGGTTTTTTTTTCATATAAGCTAAGATTTAATACACCTGAAACAGCCTTATTAAGCCTGCTTTGTTCTAATAACTGAAGAGCAGAACAAATAGTAAAAGTATCTAGCCAAAGACCCCTTCACATTATGAACTCTACTCTGGACTATGGCGAGCTCCAAAATAAAATCCACCTTTAGGTCATTCAGGCTGACCGCAAGGGGAGCTACTGACACTAATGCAACTTACAGCTGTTCTTGTTCTTCCCTTGCAACCCAGCAGCCTAAGGATCATGATATTGCCAGATAACTTTGTGGTCCCAAGCATCAGGCTGCAGTGGGTGCTAACCAAGTAATCCTCAGAACCTGTCTCATTATTCACTATGGAAAAGCAGAGATATTTTAACTCTGCTGATACTACTAGGTCCCACTACTGCACATTTTATCAGGTTTCTTCTGTTAGTGAGATCTTTGTTTAAAGCCATGTTTTTCCTTCCTCCATTCATGTACTAATTGCAAGAACAATGAAAACAAAATATTTTAATCCTTTTATCTGCAGCAAAGTAGTGTCTCCCCACCTTTGTGTGTCCTAACACCAACTTCCACAGAACCTTGAGCACACTTAGCCAGCACTCTCAAGCAAACATTGATTTGCAGTACAGTTTCAGTGTATTACGTCAAAATTCTAGCACATGATAGATGAATTATGATAAAACGTTTCCAGGCCTCTGTTAACTGCTACAACTCTCAGCTCAGCCCAGTGCTTTCAAAGTTTACCAGAATTAACCTGGACAATAACAATTAAGTTACACCTCCCTATTACAGAACCTTAAAACAAGAGCTTGATGAAAAAATACACTGTTGATTGCAGACGTCTATCGTCTTTGCAAATGAACTGCTCTGTCACCAAGATACAAGTAACACATTTTTATATAGGAACTACAAAAGCAATTGCTTTTTTGTATAAGCAGACTGCAGCAGGTTGGGAGGCCAGTTTAACATGGCAGCATCTTGTATTCTTTTGCTCCAGAGCCAACAGAAGCAGCTGTGCTTTTTAAGAACAGACAAGTAAGCACACCTATAGCTACGTTTTAAAGGCCAGTAGGTGACTTCAGTGCCCTAACTGGTGCAATGCACTGTGATGGTATCTTTTCTTTTCAACAGGTAGTTCAGACTAATAGCTCTTTTCCCACCCCTTATGAGCTAAAGGATCCAACTACCTGCAAAGAAAATGTCGGAGCATAATGACTTGGGTAAGAGCTCTGCTGGAGAAGGTATATGTCCTTAATATCTTTGTGGCATAGTTAATGAACTACAGAAGTCATGTTTTATTTCAGAGTTATAGCTGAAGATATAACAACCATTACTCAGTATCTTCTTACTGCCCTTAGTTACATTAGTTGTAGTCAGTTTGCAAATCAGGAAGCTGGGTCTAGTGCAATGAAGAAGGGGGCACACACTAAACCTTTCTCAAAGGGAGACTGATTCAAAGCCACTAAAGTTAATGCAAGACCAGGGATCTGACCCCTCAGCATTATGTTACATCACAGTGAAGCAGCACAGAAGTTTTGAACATAATGATCTTACTTTCATTGTCACTTTTCCCGGTGCAGTTCCCTACCCAAACTGCAGCAAGAGAAAGGCAGGATATTGGACAGGAGGAGAAAGCAAGAAATAGCGCTTGCACCTGAAAGAAACCAGAAGAAAACAAGCAGTTTGCCAGAAAGCCAAGCTGTAAGGGAAGAAGTGCAGCAACAAATACACGATCTCATGGTATAATTTACAAATCTTTCATAAGCAATGGGGTGGCATCAAAAAGACAGAAACTGGATTCTCAGATGGAATATAAACTCATGTAGCGCCATCAGCTGAGACAGGTTCAGGTCACAGTTCTCTTTTTACCAAAGAGAAAGTTAGGGCCATCTCTGTGTTACTATCTAGTCATCATGCCAGGTGAATTAGTCACAACTGTGTATTTCAAAGGAAGTGACAGGGAGGGATTTTATGTAACAGCTTTTCTTTAGTCAAAGCATTACTCAAGAAAGCATTTGGCATTCTTCTACCGCATGCTTTCTTCGTATAACTTCAAAAAATAAAAATAAATTAACTGGGATAACTGTTTCTACAGAACCCCAGAGTGCTTTCAGAACAAAGAAAACTGCAATAAATGTAACGAAACTCTCCTCAAAACATAACAAACTGCATGTGATTGCTGTAATATATGGAGACTGAGAAACTGGAGTGACAGAAAGTGGTTTCAAAGACATTTACAAAATCTAAAAACATTGGAGCAATAAGTCAAGCAGAGATTTCATTAATCCTTTTCAAACAAAATAGAGGATAACGCGTCACATTTTAAAATCTGCCACACGCTTAACCCAAGACAATGTTTGGCATTGTTTAAATATAATTAGCGAAGTATGCTATTGAAACACATTAGTACCTATTAAGAAAATAATTCTGGAGACAAAACCAGAAAGGGTTGGTTTCGTTTCCACCTGCCCACCTTCATCAAGGGATCATTTTGCTAAAACCTTTATATTTGCTCACCTCAATTCTTCTTCACTGGCAAATACCTGACAATTTATTTTCTTCCTCTCCTGTTTGCGTGTTTCTGACACTGCAGGCTTATCGACATTCCTCCAAACATGCTGGTGTGTCCACAAAGCATAAGGTACAGCCATGTGGAAATGAAGCTCAGGTCTCAAATGCAGACTAGCCAGATTAGCAGGATGCTGCACTTTGCTCCTCAGATCAGGACTAAATCATGCACTGCATTATGTTACAGTCCCAGTAACACAGCCTTCATAAACCCCTGAAGTTTCCAGAAACTACATTGTTACCTGAGGTACCATACTGCTATCTTGGGTAGCTAGCATACAGGTGCATTCACACTCTGGATTGCAGCTGTATTTTTCGGGTGACTGATTAACAGATCTCTTCCTTAATTGTTTACTGAATTATCAGAATTTTTTTCACTTTGCCATTTTCCCTCAACTGAATTCCATTTTCTGCCCACATTTTAAACTATTTCTAGCAGTAGAGAAAAAAAGTAGATTATTTTTTGCATGTTTCAATAATTCTCTCATAGAAACTCTTACCATAGTTAGCCAAACAGGAGCTGAGCATTTGGAAAGACTATTTATACACTAGATACATTTTCAACATCTGGTTGAGGCAAAAGCAAGCGTATTTGTATTTGTTCAGTCATAAACGTACCTAAAAGAAGATGGGAGCTTTCTCGAGCGTAAATTCCTCCAGGTACAAATTTATAAGCTGTACACCATACACAGAAGAATAATTCCAGAACATAGGCAAACATGGCTGTACTCATGGCTTTCCCAGGATGCAGACAGCTGACAAAGCGTCCAGCCAGTTGAGGCCACACACACATAGTAAAGACTGCAAGAATGTTGCCTGCAACAGCAGCACTCCAGGTGTGTAAATAAAGAAGACCAGCCGAAGATGCTAAACCTATGAAGGGGTGGAAAAGAATAGAGTAAGTCACAGTCAGATATATTATCTGCCACCTTCATTTTTTTTGCATTCTGTCTAGGAAAAAAAGAGAGTCTGGGAAATATAACTGTGCTTTGCAGCCATGAGAACTGCATCACGAGAAAGACGGTTATTCCCAATAGCCAAAGACAGAGATATCTCATTCTCTTAAAGATTGTCTATTCAGCTGAAAACCGTGCAGCAAAAAGACAGCACAGAAACATCATCAAGAGCCAAAACTGAACAGTTTTTCTTATGCAGAGCTCTCCCAGCACAAGAGGGATGATGCAGTTTTTAAGAGGTTAACAGTTCTGCCTGTTATGAATCTCCTTTAACAGAATACAGAAAGAATCAAATAGGTTAATGTGAAGAGAAAACATATCTTTCCCTGATCATCTCTCCCTTTAGATAACCATATGATGGGTAAAAAAACAACTCTTAATCTTTTACTAACCGCAAGATCCTTGATTTACCACACTGTCTTTGACTATGATGGGATTTGACCCCAAACAGAACATTAACAACCACAGAAACTCTCTATAACAGGAGGACTTAAATTTAAAACTTTATTGTAGGTAAAGAAATGTTGACTAACTTTCACATCATGATAGCAGATACATAGAAAAAAATCTAATATTTTACTCTGATGCATCAAGGTTCTGAGCATTTTAGAATACAATGCTTGAATCAGCTAAAGAACCATTCTGTACTTGTTTTAAATTAGCAATGCCTGGACATCAAAAATCAAATGCTCATACTCACATTACAATCCGCACACACATTTCTTAAAACTAACACCTGCACCAAAAGGTAAATTATTTGGGCAACTGACGGTTTAAGCATTGCCAATTCTTCTGCCCTTATTGTGACTTTCCTGATATTTGGTATTTTAATTTGGTTCCTGACAAGCAAAAACTCAGTTTGCATTAAATTTCTTGTCTTCAAGGTTGTGGAAAATGTCTTGAAAGTCTTGGCTCTTAGGTGCTCCAAAAGAGAAGGTGAATAAGAAAAAATCAAAACATAACTCATCATTTCCTTTGGTCTCTGTACTTTGATATGTCCCAATTTATTATTAGACATTTGTAGGAAGTACTGCTTTTTATTCATGATGTAAGCACCTACAAACAGTTATCTAAGGCCAAAAAGAAGCACATTTTTGGTTTTTTAAACAGTATTTATACCACTAAATTTCACTCAGAATGGGCCTACAAATTAAACCAAGCTGCCTCTATCCATCCATGCCAAGAGAGTACGGAAAACACACCTCACCACAATTCAAGAGCAGAATTATTATTTCCATCTCCTCCTACTTGCTCCATGCATAGCTTGCTCCCCAGCATAGCTATACCATCCTCCTGAAAATGGAACTCCAGATCCAGCACTTGAATCCCTCTCCCCACTACCCAGACTGATTCACAAATGTATTGCTCCAGCAGAACTGCCTTGACGTTCATACTATTTTACTGCCTGGAGATCTTGGCAACTTAGGAGACAGGAGGCAAGTTTGGCTCCAGGTGAACTGCTCATTAAATTACAAGTTCTTGTGCCTCCTGAGGAATCGAGAGGCTTGTGTCATCTCAACCCCATAACCTTAGACATAGCCTTACTCAATGCAGACTGTGAGAACCGAGATGCTACTCATGGTAACAGAACCTCAACAGGGACTTCTGGGGTTTCTGAAGAGAACACCACTGCTCTGCAGTGGCCTGCAGATTTGGCCTGTAACCCTTAATGGTCAGACATGTGCATACTACAGTCAGCGACAGAAAAAAAAGATGCTTTGATTAGCAATTTACTTCTCTGAGATGTGGTGTAGGGTCAGAGGGCTTGAGTAAAGGGAGTAAGGTAATAGAAACAAAAAATTCTGCTCAGGATGTGTACCTACCTACAAGAAACCAAGAAAAACCGGTGACAGAAGACCAGCTCCAAAATGAAAGCATCAGTCCATGAGCCAGGCTCAACAGAACCGTACCTCTAATACAACAAAAAGGAAAAAGAAACCATACATTAATATAATTTTATAAACAAACTGGCATTGAAAAACAAACTTCAGGACAAACAGACAAGGATGCTTGGTAATATTTTATAATCCTTTTATTTTAAATAGATCTCAATTTGAGCAAAAAATATCTTTCTCTTATACTCTGTTATATTTTCTCCCCTTTACTGGATGTAAAAAACATCCAGTTGAAAATAATGGCGTTTTATCATAACGTATAAGTGAGCTATGTTCAGCAGTGGAAGCACTCCACTGAAATACTGGGTAAAAAAGGCAAAAGGACTCAGAGAAAATGAGAGGGAGGAATCCACCCCAAAAAGAAGTATTTTCTTCACGTCAAATAGGGGATCCTACAACATCTAACACTGGCATCAGTCTTGGGTAGCTCTTGTGTATACTAATTCCATATTTACTACCTCACCTGCCACTACATGTAGTTGACTCAGAGTAACTAATCTGGTCTGTTTCTATATTTTTGAACCTGGGTGAGCAACACACAGTATAAAAACTAAATTCTTACTAACCAAAACTTGTACAGAAGTATATCCTCTAATATTGCACATGGTTCACTTTTTTAATCTGCATGCATCTCTAATGTAATTTCCTACCATCTCCCCTACAAAGTCAACTGCTAGATTCATTTACTGCATAGTATAGATGCACTTCATTCATGAGTCCTTGAACCTCAGTCCTAATTTTAAAATTGTTTTGCAATGTGGCAAATCCAGCTTTTTACTGCTGAAATAAAAATCATTCCGTATTAGAAAATTTCAAGATTTATTGGTATAGATGCAATGCTCAGAGGTATCTGAAAACAAGAATGAATCCACAAGTTTTCTGTGTGAAGTTCCTTGTACCCACTTTATTCTATGTAAGTTCTTATACCATCAGCTGGTTGACTTTTAATTTGTCACCCACTACAGCACTGGCTTTTGATTATTATTTTGTTGAAATAATAATAATAAACCACTTACCCGTATGGATTAGGATCTGGACCTGTATGTGGATGTCCACTTACTGCCCATCTAGAAACTAGTGAGACCTCCCCAAATATCCACAGGGTGAGGAACATGAGGCTGCCAAAAGCAAGGCCTGACAAAAGCCAACGAGGGTGGGAAACAGTCTGTCTAACTGCATCACCAGTTTTATTTGTTTCTTGTTTCCTCTTCTCTCCACCTAGAATAAGAATAGAAATATAGCTGAGCAAACTGTCAAATCGGAAAGGGTTACTGAGAAAAAAAAATAACCAGGATCACAAAATTACCAGAATGAATTACTGGCTCAGACACAAAAGCTAACTTATCTGTTCATTTGTGGAAACAGGTAAGACCAAAATTCTCTAGTAACATTCCCAGGTCCATCAGGAAAAGCTAGTCACCTTAAGTGTACAAAAATGGCAACCAGACGACACGATTATTCTTCATACTACTGGAATTTAAATCATTACATTGGCTTTGAAAATCAGCAGAAAAAGTTGTTAGAATTTGTTCAGAGGATTCTGTTCTCTGAAACTCTAAACTCTGATAAGAACAAAACCTGACACTTCCAAAGAAGCCAGAAATAAATTCCCTTCCTTCTCTTCTCCTTTTTTCCATGCACTTTAGATCTTCTCTGCTCTAAGGAGAAAGCAGCACCTTTAATTGCATAGACATACTGCTTTGTCACCTAGGAAGAGGACAGATTCCCTTCCTAATCTCTTGCAGTAGATTCCCTTTCTAAATTACGATGAAAGCTCAGGCTTCGTTTATGTCATGTAATGCAAGTCTACAAACAATACACACGATGACAATTTATACCCACTTACACATAGATAAAGTCTTATCTTTCAATTAATTAATTCAGGTTATACCGAGAAGGAAGGAACTTCTGAGGACTTAACATGAGCTGCCTTAACTAACCAGCCCAACCTCGTCGTCTTTCTCAACAATACTACCTTCACAATTTTAAAGTGTGATTAGCCTATGCCAGCCCCCACTGCTGGGTACTCTGTCCAGACACTCCAAGAACTCAGGCAAATTTTGACCAGGACAACTCTTCCAATTCTTTCTGCTTATTTTGCCACATCAGCTGTTCCCTAGCTTTGCCCTGTCTCCCCTTCTCTGTCAAAGGATACACACTGGCAGAGAAACTCAAAGAGCAGACTGAATTAACAAAATAACAGAAATACCACAGATGTTTCATGTTGGAACGAGGATAACCCATTCTGGTTTTATTGGTCTAGGTTATGCCTTTGTTTGCATTACTGTCACATTATTGATATTGCAATTAGTTGGCAGTTCCAACATCAACTTACTACAGCTTATATGAATTGACATATTGATTCTGCCATGTTACGGGCAGATCGAAGTACCCCATGGTTTCTAAAGTCTGCAATGCTCATGCATCAGGTCTAAAACCAGACTGTACTGGGGAAAAAAAAACCCAAAGAATCAAATCCCAGTGACACACAGATAGGTATAATTCAGGATGTTTTCACAACTGCCATCTTTGCTGTAATATGCTTACCTGAATAAATTCGCTCCACTGCTGCTATAAAACCAAGCGTCAGTATGACAGTATTGGCAGCTTGTGAGCTCCAGACTGGGTTTAGTGATGTATACCAGATGCGAAGAACAAGGAGCATTATCTTGCCTAGCATGAAGCCCCATATCCTGATGAACCTATAAGAATCAGTTTTAGAATAGTGATGCATTTGAGAAAAAAAAAAAATTCTTAACTTCTCAGAAAAAAACAACCTTTTACTATAAAGAAATGTCATTTACAATGCCGTCAGTATAAAAAGATACCTTTGTAAACTGTTTCCTGACCACCATGTTACTGTTTGAACCACCAATGAGGAGGAAACACCGGCAGCCAAGATGAATAGTCTAATTGAAGCATTTGGTGCCTGGTATGATGCTAAGCTTCCTACAAACAAACATATACAGAGATTGTTTTAGTGGGCAATAGAGATCAAGTAATAAAGATTTCTTGTGCATTAGTTCAATCTTGTCTGTAATTTGAATGGCTACACCATTCATCTGAAAACATATGACACTCCACATTTTTAAATAAACCAAAGAAACGTAGGTATGGATAGAAACTGGGTATATATGACATCATAGCAATTACATAGGTATGGATACGTAGGTATGGATATGGTAGGTATGGAAACGTAGGTATGGATAGAAACTGGGTATATATGACATCATAGCAATTACATAGGTATGGATACGTAGGTATGGATATGGTAGGTATGGAAACGTAGGTATGGATAGAAACTGGGTATATATGACATCATAGCAATTGCCATTTTCAGGAAGGAAAAACCAACATGAAACCATTATCTAAGATGGCAGTGATTACCTTAATTTAAATACTTATGGTCACTGATTCCATAAATAGGATATATGAATAAAATATCAAAGCATACAGGTACTCCTGAACAGTGCAATTACATAACTCAAAAGCCATAACACTTTATGTATGGTGACTGCACCTTTCTAAAAAGGATATGATTTTTGCGACAGTGCACTCACATAATTCAAAAGGCATAAAAGTGCACTGTGGCAAAAGCCATATCCTTTTTAGAAAGGATCAGTCACCATACATTGCACAAGGACTAGTAGGCAATTGCCTCACCGGGTGTGAACAAGGCTTTCTCTGGCCCACTGTGTGGTCTCAGAGTGGTCTTTAGCAGCCTGTGTCATCTTGTTACTGGAAACTGCCACTCCCCCAGTCACTGAAAGAGACTGTGCACGTGCATCTCCACCATTTCCCAGGGCACAGTGACCTCACCTTTATCAGCAGTTTTAAACTCTGCTAGCAAGTTTCCAATTAAAGTGACTATGGGTCACACACATTCTCATAACTTCAGTCAGTGCTGCAAATTCTGGCCCAGGATGAGTGACAAACAGCAGGAGAAGCAACATCGTTTTGCTACCAGCTATTTGCTAAGCGAGTATGAGTCAAACTTGAAGAGACTTTAAGCAAGGAAGGCCAGAAATGGAGCTGCTGATTCTGGCAATGCATGCTAGGAATCCTCCAACTGTCTATTTGCTCATTCTGCTCAGATTAAAACATGCAAAGCTTAGAGCAAAGATGGTAAAACGAAATCCATGTGTAGTGAAGATATACTTGTATGCACTGTAGCAGAGGTTGCATGTACAACGCACACAGATTTTTGTCATTAAATTGTGCTGAAATTTGCAACTCTGCCTCTTCAAATCTTTCATCACTTGTGCTAGCCAGATTAAAGCTAGCGTGGGTTTGCCTACTTACAGTAGACACACCTTCTGTTGCTGAGCAAGTACACCCAAAAAGTAAACATATCTATCCAAACATGCAAATTTACTGCGTGCTGTATGAAGACGTAGATTCAAATGGACACTACCATGGAGTAGGTCATTGCTGTTGAGGTTTTTTTAAATAGAACACAAAATCAAGTCATGTGAAAGGATACAGAAATTAAAAGTGTTGGAGAAAATAAAGCTTCCTGAAAAGGCAAAAAGAAAGATAATGATGAATAAAGGAAAAGCTTTTTCCATCAAAAACAAAAAACCCCAATCCCCTAAATATTCTGGTTTCGCTAAGCATGAAGAATTTCCAGATTTTTTGATTGTGAAATTGAAGACTGAATATTTCCAGTGGAATGGGGTGGAGCATGCATGGGGTAGATTGTTCTTCCCAATTTTGTTCAACAAGCCCCAGAGTAAGGCCACGGGCTTTCTGAGAAGGGAAAAGGATCAAAAAGAGAAAGAAGGAGGAAGTGTCAGGTATGAAGAAGGAAAGAATGCAGGAATAATTGAGGAATAGGAGAAACAGCAGCACAGTATGACAGGACAGATTTAAAAGACAATGGAGTGATGAGAAAGACGTAAAAAGACACATATGGGAAGTCCTAAAGCCCAGTGCTGTCTGTGCAAGGGCATCTGGATAACTTAAAGTGGTTTGAGAACCTACAGTAGGGAGGCAAGAAAAGAGTGAGAGTTACCGCTGACAAACTCTTTGCTGAGACAAAGAGGGTGAAGAATATGCTCTAACATCTTCCCCAAATGCTGCTGCTCACTGTGGAGCACCAGGTAAGGGGCATCAGAGTCAGTACAATAGAGCTGGGAGAGAATACAGTGTAGACTTGCCAAGGGGCAGACAGTTTTAGGACCGTTTGGGAGATGGAAACAGTAGGGGTATATGGTCACTGTGGGAACAGTTCCTGTTCAGGCAGGAAAGAAGGGGAGGTCGTACCTGCATACAGCAATGCTCAGCTTAGCCCAAAAGTAAGAATGCATACAGCTTCAGTTTCCCCATGCTCTGCAGTCCTTCTATGACCACCTCCATTAACACATCCTTTCCCCAAATTACTACTGAAGGTGCTAGCTTTTTGTTTGCAGTAGTATCTTCAGGAGCTTGAGATTCAGGTGAAGCAAACAGGCATAAACCAACAAACTTTACATGCTCTTATAGTTCTGTCACTGCTCTTTACTTAGCAGAACAAAAATTACACACGTTTAAGTGATTTCCATCTCTTCTGGCAAAGTGAATTAGTAAACATAGCAAGATGATCTGAAGGACTAATCTCAAATAAATTTTGTGTTACTGTGGTATCTGAAGCAATGGAGGGTCCAATTTGAAATGCTTACACTCATTACTAGTTTCTAAATTAGCAGATCTTGTAGAAAGCAATGCACTGAGCACTGCTGCAGAAAGCTGAAGTGGAAGATTCTACTCACTGAAAAGCTTATTAAAAACAAACAAAAAAGTATTAGGATGGATATGACAGAAAAAGTAGAAAAGAAAAGAACATGGTTACTCTATGCTTCATCTAAACTGATGAAACCAATGAGCTGTCTTCAGTTCTAGTATATTTTTAGAGATAAAGAACAAGAATTCTTTTTAAAACTCAAGTCATGCAGAGAAAGTAAATAAGATGATCCTGCACCGTCTTCTACCAGTAAAAAAAGAAAATTATATGAAAAGCGATTCTCTGATTATCATCTTATGTTGATAAATGAGGAGCCAGGAACTGCTGCTTCTGAAAGAGAAACCAGAAATTGCTGCTTCTGAAAGACACAAGTTAGCAGCAGCATTTTCCCTGTACGCAGGATGGAGACCTTTGTCTCCTCCAAGTTCATCCAGGTGTCGCAAACTCAATAGCAATAACTTGCTTCTGAATGTGGCTGTAGCTGCCAAGCCTTCTCCCAACACGCTTTCAGAAAATCAACAAGAGCTAAGACTTGCACCAGTTAGCTGACGACCAAAGAGGAAATTCCAGCAAGACTTGGTTTAGGGAGGAACACGTGGGATGGGTAGTGAGGTGGTTTTATCATGAATATAAGATCAAACTTTCTTCTTGTGCAACTGACAATATGAGACCCATCTCACACTCAGGACGAGCCTATACCCCATCAACGTGCTACAGGCATACAGACATATTTAACAAAGGAAAAAAACCCACATATTCTTTAACAACAACAAAAATTGCTTCAGAAATTAAGTCTACCAGAAAGAATCTTTCATTCAGAGCAGATTACTTTTATAATAGTCCCGAGTTGTTCTGTAACACCTCTTCCCTACCCATTGTCACAGACACGGAACTGCTATACAAGGGACACCTGCTCTGCTGACCTCTGTGCAATATCAAAAACTTTCTTCCTATTGGGCATGACTTGCACTAATTTAAAAGCTTCTAGAAATAAAAGTGAAATGAGATTTGTCTTTAATTATGCAGTACTGGGCTAAAACCCAACACAATAGATGCAAACAGTACTCTTCTGACCATATCTAAAAGCTCGGGGAAAAAAAGAAAAGCACGGGTTTGGGAGAGCAAGAACTTCTTATTCCTGCCTCTTTCCAGAATCATCTGAATTTTGAGGCAATTTGGAATCTTTATTCTTATGCCTTTATATCAAGATGGACTCTATAACTCACTACAGTGCATACTTACCAACCATAGTCAGTCTCAGAAGGGCTAGGATGTACTTATTGTTAGCCGACCTCCAAAAAGGGCCAATTATCAAGAATATTGGAGAAAAGAATGCAAAAGCAAAAACTTCTAGACCCGTGAGTGCCAGTGTCTGAAGGGGGAAGTAATAGATCATCGGTGGCAGTGCATGATAAAGAGACCAAGAAATGTAGCCTGAAAAAAAAGAAGGGAAAAACCACCCATCATACATTTTCAACAGCATGGTTTCCTGGAGATTACCATTTTATACTTCCAATTATAGAATATCAAATGTATTTAAAAGTGGCTAAAGTAACAAAAGTCACTTTCAGTGAGGAAATACTTGGTATTCCAAGTTAATAAACACATTTTCCCAGGAAATGGTTGGACTTGATGATCTTAAAGGTCCTTTCCAACCTCAGCAATTCTATGAAAAACGGAACGATGAGAAGAAAACAGCTCTTCCCCCAACTCAGACAGCAGTTCCTACTTTGATCTTCAGTAAAGGAGTGCCCAATCTAGCAAAGGGTTAGTGTTTAGAGGGAACAACGCTGGCTAAATAAGTAGTCCACCCACAGTCTCAGGACTCCTCAAAGGCAGATCGGTGGCTCAACGAATTATTCTAGTAAATCAGTGGGCCGCTCTCCCCTGAAGACACCTTATCTAGGCACACTAGCACTGCACCATGATTTTTATAGGTTTTGCAGGGGCCAAGCCCCCGAGCCCGCCGCCCGTGGGTAAGGGGGTCTGGTGACCACCCTCAAGGCTGTCACCCACTCAGGGCAGAACAGCCCGGTCCAGTGCCCGCTCACCAACACCTGCACAAACACTGAGCTGAGGGCACGCAATAAATCCAAGAGACAAAAGGCATTCCAACATTAAAAGAATTTAAAAAAAAAAAAAAAAAAAAAACAGATAAAAGACACCACTGAGGA